>NC_082652.1:26306587-26609617 GCF_028023285.1 Balaenoptera ricei
GCCCACAGTACTCACATGCATGAGCTCCGTGATGGCTATCAGGTTAGCCAGAGAGATGTGGGGCCCAGCGAGAAAGGCCTTGTTCTGGAGGAACTTGTCCTCAAACACCTGCAGGGTCATGTCCAACTCTGCCAGCATGGCTGTCAGCATCTCGGGAGAGACCGGCTCACCCAGGTAAACAGGGAGCATCACCTGGTGGGTGGGCAGGCAAAGTCGGGGGTTAGGGCCCAGCCCAGCCTCAGGGGCAGGAAGGCAAGCCTCCCTGCCCTTAGAGCTGCCTCCTGGTTCCATGCATTTTTTTTTCCTACAGGGAAATTCCTAAAGGACTCCTTTTCCCAGAACTATTCCTGCTCCCACAATCTGAGCCTGGGGCATCTGACAGAAGGCTTCAAACCCCTTTGAGAATGACTCAGAGGGGACCTGAACAATGAGTTTCATACTTTGGGGGGAGCGCCTGGCTTAGGAACGATTATTTTTTAACCTCTTTCCCCCAGATTATAAAATCAGTACCTCATACAGTATAATTAGGAGGATGGGCTTTTAAGGTCTCAACTTTGTTGCTTATAAACTATTTGAACTAGAGCAAAACACTCAAACCCTCTGAGCCTTGATTTCCACATCTGTGATATGGGAATAATAATACAGGGCTCATCTTGTAAATGGAAAAGTGAGGCCCAGAGAGAGACAGACAGTTGCCTGAGACCACACAGCTAAGAAAAGACTAAGCCAAGCGTGGAACTGACGTCTTCTGACCCAGGGAGCTGCCAGGGACTAGGGAGAAGAGCCAGGAAAGGGTAGCGTTCAGGATTCTGGGAGGAGGGCATTTGGGGTGAAGTCATGAACAGCCTCAGGCTTGCCAGAGCTGTCAGGGAGACACAGTGGATGGGGAGCAGGGGAGGGAGCTTCATGCTCAGTCTGGTGTTTTGTTGGGTAAAGTTGCTTGGGGAGGCTGGGACTCTGGAAAGGTAAACAGGACTAGGATTGTGCACAAGCCCTGGTGGCTTCTGTTTCTTCCCCCAAACAAGGTAGACAGGGTCAGTGATCACCCACTGGTGGCCTGGAGGCCAGTGCTGGGCTAATGACATTCCTTCGGCTGCAGACTTTTTAAAACTATGGATCACTTGCTGACATTTAAAAGTGGAGACATTTCATATAAAAATTCTGAAATTTCCAGCTTCTTTTTAACATAAAGGTGCTGGCCACACAGGGCCAGCATCCCTACCTGGCCACCAGCACAGCATCTAAGGCTGCTGCTGGGGAGAAGCTGCTCCTTGGTGGGGGGAGCGGGAGGGTGGGGGGAACAACGGCTCTTAGTTTGCCAAACCCCACATAAGCCCACCTCTCGTGTATTCTCTGCCTCACCCCAGCAGCAGACTGTCTACATTTCCCTTCTGTTCCCATGGGGTGGTTCCAAAGTTCTTAGGGTTTTAAAAAGTGTTTTTATTCCTCTTTAAATATAAAAGACCATAAGAGGGTAATAAATAAATTCTGATTTATTCTCATCAGGAAATGCTATAGAGTAGTTAGAAAAAAATAAATTAGACCCACCCATAGCACTATGGAAAAATGCAAGTTCCAGAATGATATGAGAGCATTTATATAAAATTGTAAGCACTCAAAGCAAAACTTTATTTTTATGGCTACACATAAATGTAATAATGTAGAAAATCGTGAACTGAAAGGACTTGAACCAGATCCTGGGGAGCAGGGGGCACCTCAGGAAGGAATGAGGGCAACAAAGAGGTCTTTTGACTTTTGTTCTCTAATGTTTCCTTTTTTATATAAAAAAATGATAGAAGACACAATAAAACTCATGACCCAGAATTAGCCATACACTTTCAAAAATGAGGAGTGCACTTCTGATGAGGATATGACAGTCCCAAAAACCACTGCTCCCACCATAACACTGAAAAGAAAATAACCTTATTTTTCTTTAAAGTCTTCAAAGAATATAGAACTTAAAAAAAAAGAAAAGAACAAAAAAAGAAAAAAAAGAAAAAAGCCTATACCTGTTCTGTCCAATATGGAAACCACTGGCAACGAGAGGTTACTGAGCTCTTAAAATATGGCTGGTCTTAGGTGAAATGTGCTGTGCATGTAAAATACACACCAGAAAACAGACACAGATCAATGGAACAGGATAGAGAGCCCAGAAATAAACCCACGCACTTATGGTCAATTACAACAAAGGAGGGAAGAATATACAACAGAGAAAAAACAGTCTCTTCAATAAGTGGTGCAGGGAAAACTGGACAGCTACATGTAAAAGAATGAAATTAGAACATTCTCTAGCACCATACACAAAGATAAACTCAAAATGGATTAAAGACCTAAACGTAAGACCGGAAACAGTAAAACTCCTAGAGGAAAACATAGGCAGAACCACTGAGGGGCACTTAAGTGTCATTGTTGATGGACACTGGGGTTGCTTCCACAGCTATTGTGAATAATGGCTATTGTGAATATTGCTGCTACGAACATCTCTTTGAGACCCTGCTTTCGATTATCTTGGGTATATACCCAGAAGTGGAATTGCTGGGTCATGTGGTAATTGTATTTTTAATTTTTTTGAGGAACCATCATACTGTTTTCCACAGCAGCTGCACCACTTACCATTCCCATCAACAGCGCACAAGAGTTCTACTTTCTTCTTATTCTCACCAACACTTGTTATTTTGTTCATATATATATATATATATGTAATAGCCATTCCAGTGGGGGTGAAGTGGTATCTCATTATAGTTTTAATTTGCACTTTCCTAATTAGTGATACTGAACATATTTTCATGTGTTTATTAGCCAAAATGATACTATTTTGAGTACACTGGGTTAAGTAAAATATATTCATTTCAGCTGTTTCTTTTTACTTTTTAATTGTGGCTACTAGAAGATTTAAGACTGCATATGTGTCTCACTTTGTACTTTGCTGCAGCACTGGACTAAATGAACTAAATTCCAGAGGGCACGAGTCCTCCCTAGGTAAGCCACGTTCATCCCTGGGGTCCAGGCAAGCAGGGGTGCAAGGCTGCCATCAGCATAGGAGTTTTCTGATGAAGCAGCCACGTGGGGAACTTAGGGCAGGGCTGAAAAGCAGAGCCATCTCACGGTGGTAGTTGATGCTTAGATTCCAAATCCCTGCTGGAGGAAAGGGAGCAACCTGATTCCACCCTCCAGATACCTGAAACCAGAGATGAACTGAAACTAACTAATGCCACATCCCAGCCCCACTCCTGACTAGCTGGAAGGGAGGAACCTCCCACCAAGACTGCCTGATAGAGGAAAGTGCAAGCCCTTTCTCGGGTATTTATTATGTATTCAGTCTCTACTCTCCTTTTGTACATAATGTGCAGCACATAATAATAAATTATAAGACATACAGAGAAAGAGGAAAATGTGGCCCATAATCAAGAAGGATAAAAAAACAACCAATAGAGACAGACTCGCAGAGAACCCAGGGGTTGAAATTAGCTGACAAAGACTTTTAAGTAACTATTATAAATATGTTAAAGAATTTAGAAGAAAAGATGGACCAAGTGGGTGAGCGGATGGTGAATCTCAGCAGAGACATGGAAACTCTAAAAAAGAACCAAATGGAATTTCTAGAACTGAAAATTACATATCTCGAATAAAGAATGTATTAGATGGGCTTACCAGCAAACAGAAGAAAGGATTAGGAAGTCAAAGTCAGATCAATAGAAGCTATTCAAACTGAAAGGAAGAATGCAATGTTGCCCGAGCCCTTTTGGGGTGATGTCCTCACTGCCCCCGCCTGGGGAGGGGCACCTCACCTTATGCCACAGGAGCCGGAGGCAGTTTCTCCGCAGGGTTGTGTGCTGCCAGGCCAGGTACTCATCCACATGGGCACAGGCTTGTGTGGTCCTGGGGGTACCAGTGGTCAGGGACCTTATACTTGCGGGCCAGGTAGAGCAGGATGGCCACACTGTGGGGGAGGGGAGGACATGATGGGTGGGGGAAAGTATGGAGCTAGGGGCTTTATACAGAGTCCCTTCCTTAACCTTCCTGACCATGTGCCAAGGTATTTGCTCGGTTTCCAGACAAGGAAGCCGGGCTCAGAACAGGGATGGGAGTTGCCCAGGGCACACAGCCTTTGGTGGCAGAACTGAAAGTCTGTCTATGGGTAATACCCAAGCTCATCCTATCACCAGGTGAAATCCCACAGCAAGTCCTGCCAAGTGTTCTGAGACAGCTTCTGATGGGAAAACCAGAGAGAGCTTCCTGGAGGAGTTGGCATCAAAGCTGAGCCTTAAGCTCAGTTCTTTCCAGTCTGCATCTACTCTCGTCATCCGACATCCAGCCCCTCCCAGATGGCCTGGTGGTTCAAAAAGGCTTTCCTGTTGCCCCTAAAGCACCTGCTGGAAACACCGGGGGTGGGGGGAGGGCGGGTGCTGCGGGATCACGGACCAGCAGGGCAGACAACGCTCCCGCAGCTCCCCTCCTGCCCTGGGTTAGGAGGGCTGCCTTGGTGTTGGGGCGGTGGTGGACCCGGAAGGGCACTGAATGTGGGAATTTGGGGCCATAGGAAGGCCTTCGGGAACTCGGGATACCCCAGGGGCTGGGCACCCCAGCCAAAGGGGCAGAAAACCTCTGTATCTGCCACTGGCCTAGGTTCCCTGCACCCACACCCAGCTGAACAGCTCACTTGTCTTTTTGCTCTTTTTGCTCCCAACTAATTGTTCAAGGAAGCTCCGAGGAGGGCCGCAGGTCCCTGGGAGCCATGCACCTCCCAAAGTAGGGGAGAAGAGACAGAGAAATGCAGAGATTGCACGCTGCCCCTGGCAGGTACCCTTGGGCGGTCAACAGTGGGCAGCACAGGACTCAGGACAGTAAGGGCAGCAGGAAGGAAGATGGCGTTGGCAGAAGGTGGGAGGAATTCTTTGGGGGTGCATCCACCTCAGGATTCCAGAGATGAGTTCAAAAGTTCCAGGTTCCCCTTGTTGTGGGAGGCATGACTTAGGTGATGAAGGGGGCGGAACTGGAAAAAAATTTCACCCTCCCTAAAGAGATTTCTACTTCTTGGGACTGTTGTGATGCAAAACATGCACATGTCTGGTGGTCCTCCCACGGGCATGGCCCACCCAGGGAAGGGGCAGCCCAGAGATGGAACCACTGGGGCATCAAAACACAAGTTTGGCCAACGGGCAGCCCTTGGAGGGGATGAATCCGCCCTGCCCCGCACCCCTTCCCGGGGACCCATCACCAACAACCACAGGATTGGTACAGATGTAAAACAGATGCGTTCTTTTCCAACCATCCCTGTGAACTGAAACCGTGGACAGGCAGGAGCCGGGGGTCAAGCCCTGACTCTCTGTAGGATGTTGGGCAAAGGGCCCTTCACCTCGGAGGACTTCAGTTTCCTGTCTATGAAATAGAGAGCTAGGACAAGATGGTTCTAGCGAGGTCTGGTAGCAGCCCTGGGTCCCCAGTTACCTCTCGGTCAAAATGAAGTCCCCGCCCTTCAAGGCAGGCACCTTCTGCCGGGGGTTCACCTGGGCAAAGACATCACTGAGGTGCTGGCCTGCAGAGAGCCCATCGTGGTGGGTGGTGGGAGGAAAACGCCAAGCCCTGCCTGGCTGCGCCCACCCCCCACGCCACCCCCCTCGCAAGGCCCAGGCCCCAATTTCATGGCTCTTCTCCAGCCCCGGGCTGCTCTCCGGTGTGGGAAAGTCTGCTGTGGGAGGAGTGGGAGGCTGTTCTGCCAGCTGGTGCAGAAGACCTTGACACCCCTTGCCAGGTCCTGGTGGGCATAACCTTCCCCCAACAGCACACCCCCAAAACAGAGCTCAAGAAGCTCCGGCCAGGGTGGGGCCTCTCCTTGCCCGGGCCCTCACAGACACCCAACCCACTGCCTTTCCACCATGGCCAGCATCACAAGCGCCCATGCATGGTGTCCCCAGCTGCAGGGGCCGGGCGGCTGGTGCCCTGAGTACTGTGATTTCCTACGGTGCCCCTTTCCCTGTGGACTCTAAGGTAGGGTCACCAAACACAGACAAGTGGCCTCTTCCTGGTGTCCACTTATTGCAACCAACTTCCACAGGCCCCTGTGTGTCCCCTTGCTCACCCTGCCCTGGGCACCGGGGACAGAGCTGGCCCTATCGTTAGGCTCTGCATTCTTGTCTCGCCACAGCTCCCCAGAAAGGTGCAGCCCACTGTCCCCCAGGACCCTGACCTCTGCTCAAGCTCATATGAGTGTTTTCTGCTCCTTCAGATGCAGCCAGAGAGAAGCTTCTGAAGGGCACTTAAGCATCACTGCTGCCGTGCTCAACAGCCTTCAGTGGTTCCCCATTACCACGGGAGCAGGGGGAAGCTGCTCAAAGCCATAAACTATCCACTACCGCCTTACCCCTCCAGCCTCAGCCCCACTCTCTCTCCTCCCTTTCCCTCCCTTCAGACTGTTCCTTCACCAGGGACCCTCCCCTCCTCTCCTAGTGAAACACACCTCCTACTGCACCCTCTATTTGACAGCCCAGTTTGGACATCCCTTTGTCCCCATGCCCTCTCCCCTACCCCACACTCTGCAGAGGCAACCCCTGGGCAGGACAAGTGGGCAGTCCCCAGAGGAGGCTGGGAAGAGATGGCAATTCAGGCAGAAGGACAGGCTGGCACAAAGGCAGAATGGCAGGCGAGGCCCACCGAGCTGGGGGCGCTGGGTGGAAGGCTCAGCCAGGCAGAGTTGCCCTACTTGCCCCACCAGCAAAAAGGGAGATCTGCTTTCCCCTACCCCAGCTGCCATGCCAGCTGTGCCCTTGGGACCTTGGGGACCTGTCAGAGAAACAAACCCTCTTGCTAAGAGTGCAGGGCTTGCCAAGCCCCTGCAGTCCCCCTCCCACTCCCAGAACTCCCCATCGGCTGCCCCCCTTTCCAGTAGGAATAAGAGAGGCAGAGGACAAGGTAAGTGAAGGCAAAGCAGGAGGAGGAGGAAGGGACAGAGGAGGACCCAGTGCAGCCCAGGCCAGAGCATCAGCAGTTGGGGCCACAAAGGAGGGACTCACTCTGCCACACCCCCCATGCGGCCCCCTAAAGCCCTCTCCTCCTGCCCCTATCTCTTTCCCTGGGGCCCCATCCCTATGCCCAGGTGCACCGCCTCTGTTCGCAGCGTCCCTCCTCCTTTCCTCATGCCTCCCCCACTTTTTACTCCGCTTCAGCTGAGCCCCGTGGTCCATTCCATGGGATCAAGCAGAGTTTGGGGATCCCCGAATCTCGTATCTCCTTGGTGGCTCACCTATTTGGCACTGGCCCCAGGACAGGGGTGGCTCGGAGGGGGGTCCCTCTAATTGGTGTTCGGCCTCCTCGTCCCTCCCTGACTTCTCGGTCCTCCAGACCCGGGCCTGGCCCACCTTTGCGCAGGTCCACGGAGCACAGCTCGAAGGGGATGCCGTTCTTCTTGGCGAAGATGTAGACGGCGCGGCAGGGTTGGGACAGCAGGTCCAGGTAGAGCTCCAGGCCCATGGCGGGGGCGGACCAGCCTCGCAAAGCAAGGGATACGGAACATAGCAAGCCCAGCGCTGGGTCTGAGGAGCAGCAGTGCGGCCCGCCCCCCTGGTAGCTCCCCATTGGCGCTCGGGCCGCGCACTTGGGTGCAATTGCGGATGCCCGGCGGGTCTGCAGGCTGGGCAGGGGCTCCGCATGGTCCCCCTGGGGGAGGCGGGGGGTGGGGGCTCAGAGGGCCCCCAGGCCCAAGCTCATCTCACTGAGCATAAAGTCTTCAAGGCTCATCCTAGTTGTAGCGTGTGTCAGAAGTTCCTGTTTTACAGATGAGAAAATTGAGGCCCACAGTGATTACAGGTCCAGAAAGTCTGACTCCAGCATCTACGCTCTTGGCCACAAGCTGCAGAGATCCTGGCGCCAGCAAGAGGCAAAGCCTCAGGGCTTACGGTCAGCGTGGTAGGCTAACTCACTTCGCCCCAGTGCGCGTCCCGGACTCTGACAGCAGGTCTTCCTGCTCCTGCCAGCACAGTGCCTCAATCTCGTTCCCTGGGTTTGTTTCTTCCCTCCTCTGGGCCTCTGTTTCCCCATCTTTAAAATGATGGAGCAATCCCACTGAAAGATCCAGCAATCCCACTTCTGGGCATATATCCAAAGAAAATGAAAACAGGATCTGGAAGAGATATCTGTAATCCCATGTTCATTGCAGCATTATCCACAATAGCCAAGATATGGAAACAACCTAAGCGTCTGTTAAGGGGTGAATGGATAAAGAAAATTTGGAGAATATACACTGACACATACAGAGGAATCTTTCATTCAGCCTTTGAAAAGAAGGAAATCTTGTCATTTGCAACAACATGGATGAACCTGGAGGTCATTATGCTAAGTGAAATAAGACAGGCCCAGAAAGAAATACTGCCTGATCTCACTTATGCTGTGTGGAATCTAAAAAAAGTGGAACTCTAACAAGCAGAGGGTAGATGGTGGTTACCAGGGGCTGGAGGGGGAGAAGGGAAATGGAAACATATTGGTCAAAGGGTATGAAGTTTTGAATACCCAAGATAAGTAAGTTATGGAGATCTAATGCACAGCATGGTGACTATAGTTAACAGCACTGCATGGTATACCTGAAATTTGCTGAGTAGTTCTTAATTATTCTCAGCAACAACAAAAAATGGTAACTGTCTGCTGAAAGGAAAAAAAAAAAGCACAACCTGAGTGTTGTGAGTGAAGTCTGATCCAGGGTCTTGCTGAAAACTACAGCACAGGAGACAGCCTTTTCAAAAATCCAGTTTTTGTTTCATTGATCTTCTCTACTGTTTTTCTCTTCTCTATTTATCTCCACTGGAATCTTTATTATTTCTTTTCTTCTGCTGGTTGTGATTTGAGATCTGTGTGCCTTTACAGCTATAAATTTGCTTCATAGCCCTGCTTCTGCTGCATCCCATAAGTTTGGGTGTGTTGTGTTTTTGTTTTCATTTGTTCAAAGTACTTTCTAATTTCCCTTGTGATTTCTTCTTTGATCCACTGGTTATTTAAAATTGGATTGTTTAATTTCCAGATATTTCATTTTCTAGTTTTCCTTCTGTTGTTGATCTCTCATTTCATTCCACTGTGTTCAGAAACACACACTGTATGATTTCAATCTGTTTAAATTTCTTGGGATTTATTTTATGGCTTCACAAAGGGTCTAAACTGGAGAATACTGCATGTGCCCTTGAGAAGAACGTGTATTCTGTGTTGTGGGTGCAGTGCTATGTGTAGTTGGCAGGCCGATGGGTTTAGGGTGTTGCTCAATCATCCATTTCCTTGGGGATCTTTGGTCTCACTATTTCATCCATTAGTGAAAGTAGAGCACTGAAGTCATCAACTCTTATTATTGACAGTTTAATCATGTTTAACCTTTAATTTTCAAATTCTTTTTGCAAGCTGGGGGGACTCGTGACCGCCCCCCAGACCCACCACATCAGACGTGCGTCCCAGGCTCAGCAACCGTGGTGGTTGTTCCAGTTCTTTATTAGGCAAACAGTGATTTTCAGCGTCTTCCCTAAGGTAGGAGGCGCCAGGGGCTGAGCCGGCCAGGCCCGCAGGCTGGGCTGCTTCTACTTGAACTTCTGCAGCAAATCGCAGATCCTCTCCTTGACCATCGGGTCCAGCGTGGAGCAGTCCCACTCCACCAACTTCACCAGCCGGTCGTGGGCCTCCCAGAAGAGGCCGGAGCCGATGGCCAGCTCCACCCTCATGCGCCACTCGGCCAGCTTGGAGCTGTTGAGGAAGACGTTATGGTTGCCCGCCATGGGCTGTGGAGAGACAGAGAGGAAGGCATGGTCAGCCTGTGGACCAGCCCCACCTGGGTCCCTCCTATAGCTGCAGGGCTCTCCCCATCCGTCCCTGTGGACAGTGAGCTGGCTAACCCCTGAGGCCTGGTCAGGGGTCGCAGGCCATGTAACACATGTGGGGTGGGGATGGAAGATCCCTGGGGGCTCTCAGTCGCTGGTCTTGCTCCAAGGCTCCTGAATCCCTCTCTAAGGGACCCCTGGCCCAGGGGTTCCCACTTCTCCAGCATGAAACCTCCCAGGGGTCCTGCCCTCTTCCAGGGAAACCCCTTGTCCCCAGATGAGGGTGGGAGGAATTCAGTTATTTTTCCCCCCTGTTGAACCTCCCTCTGTGATCAAGCACAGGGGCTGGGACGAGAAAGCCATCAGGCAGCCTAAGAAACATGCACACAAGATGTTTGGGGGGTTGTGGGTTAAATTTAAGGGGTTGGGGGGTGAAACTTAGGGGACTGCACCACCTGGGACAGAAAGATTGGAATGTTTTTTCCCCGGTGCTGGTCCACACTGCACACTGACCAGGGCCACTTTGCATACTGGCCAGGGTCTCAACACCGTCCTGCACACCAGCTAGGTCAGAACTGGCCACCCTCCCCTGCACACAGAAACCACATAAATGCCGCCCCACACCCAGGTGTGTCCCCCCATGCACAGCGGATGCCCCTCAGACCCAGAGCCAGGGAGCTGCTCTGTACAACCATCTGTCTGGAGCTCTGGAAAAGAGGCACTTTGGCTGGAAGGACACTTTGGAAGCCTCTGGACAATTCCTGGAGTGTCCAGCGGGAGGAGGAGGCATCCAGGATCCTGGCCGACTGACCAAGAAACAGTGTGTTCTTCTCCTTGTCCCACGCTGACCCTCCAGCTCCTGCCCCCACAGAGGACTCTTGGTGAAGCATGAATGACCACGATCCTCCCCGGTTCAAAACCTGTTTCCTGTGGCCCCCGGGTCAAGGTCAGACACCCAGGCGTGGCTCCCACAGTCCCCATATCTCCCCCTTCACCAGCCTTTCTGAAAGTTATGGTCACAGAGGAGTCCCTCCTCTGCCCAGGCTCCAACCCCCCATCACCCCACCGCACACCTGCATCATCTCCACCAGGGCTACCAAGTCGGCCAGGGAGATGTTGTCCCCAGTGATGAACATCTTCTCCTGCAGAAACTTTTCCTCGAAGAGCTTCAAGTTGTTCTTCACCTCTGCCAGCACCTGCTCTGTCTTCTCAGCTGGAACTTCCTCACCCGCGATCATCGGGATCAGCAGCTGGCCAGGGTGGGGGAGGGGAGGGAGAGGAGGCCATATCTGACCCTCCAGGTCTCAGTACCCTTTTCTGCTAGAGAGGTGGTAGACAGTACCAAGGATGTAAAGTGGTGTCACCTCTTTTAGCAGTTCTGATTGGTAGAAGTTGCCTGGGGCCCTTGTTCAGAAGGATTTGAGGTCCCAGCAGGAAAGAATCCTATGACTGATTACTGATATCTGTCACAGGCATAGGATAAGAAGTAGGGACACATGTACTGGTTATTTGTCATCTTCAAATTTGGTAGTCTTTATGGGCCCTTCGACTCTGGGGGTTTTCTGCTGGTTTTTTTTTTTGGGGGGGGCGGTTTTGGCTGCATGGCTTGCGGGGTCTTAGTTCCCTGACCAGGGATTTAACCTGGGCCACAGCAGTGACAGTTCCAAGTCCTAACCTCTGGACCACCAGGGAATTCCCAACTCTGATATTTTCTAGTTTGGAATGAAATGTCTTGAATCCTATCCTGGCTTCAGTGATACCAGCCCCTCCTGGGCACCCCTCACCTTGTCTTTATAAGGCTCTTTCCTACTCAGTGGTTCACATTCCCCACAGCCCTGTAAGGCAGGCAGGAAAGGGAGCCGTGGAAATGAGGCTCAGGGAGGGAGGGACACTTGCTTGAGCCCCCGCTGTGGCCCCGCTCACCTTGATCCAGAGTATCTTGTTCATGGGCAGCTGAATGGCTGTGTGCTGCCAGGCCATGAACTCATCCACGCGGGCGCGCGTGTGCAGGTCTGGCGGGTACCAGTGCGAGGGTGCACTGTACTTGCGGCACAGGTAGAAAAGGATGGCCACGCTGCAGAGAGGACAGTCAGGGCGCTCCTCTGGCCTCCCCAACCCTCTACACGAACCATCCAGCGGGGCTGGGCCCAATGTGGGCCCTCCAGCCACAGGTGGGCTCTAGGCACTGGCATCCCACCTGGAGAAGGATGAGCCCCGAGGGCCCCGGGAAAGGCAGTCAGTCCGCCCCCATCAGCGAGGGCAGGGAGGGGCCCTGCGGGGCAGGTGGGAGTTGGTGGATGGCGTCAGGAAGGGCAGTCCAGACAGGGCACAACACGTAGGGAAACACGGGATAAGAGGGGGCGCGGGAAATCTGGAGAAAGCAGAACCCATGAGTGACAGGGAGAGGGTGGGCGGTGGGTGGGGAGAGGTCAGGGACAGCCGGAGATGGCCTGCACCGCTCTGTCCATGCCCACCGCCCACTGCCCCCACCGCCACACCTTCCGTGTCTCCTGATCCTGCACCTGGAGGTTGCGGTCCTCAACGCTTATTCCCTGCCTTCAGCCCTCCCGGCTCCCACACTGGGAGCTCGGATACCAAGCGGGGCCCACACACACCAGCACGTTCTCTGACACCCCTTGCCCCCAGGGTGAACCAGAGCTTCCTGTGACCGGAGGAGCCCCACCTCCTGGGGGACAGGCGCCCGGCCCACATCACAGTCCCTGGGATGACCCTGGAATGGGCATCTGGCCTTTTGTCTGGCCAGCACCCTTTCCCCCACTTTTCCCGCAGGGACCCGCTCCACCAACAGTGATTCTGGCCCGGGTGACTGGCAGTCATGGGTCCCAGTGCCCTGGCCAGTGAGAGGCCCACAAGTAAGCAGGTGACTCGACTGGGCCCATCCCTGTCCTTCCTGAGAACTTCAGATCACCCACGAAGGAGGGGTTGCTCGTTTTGCGAGGACCAGGTGCTTCAAAGATGAGGCTACAGAGCTGTTGCTGGTGGTGGGAATAGGAGAAAATGCTGAGAAAAGCTGGCAGGTGGGATGGGGGGGAAAGCATCAGCACCACCATAGCCAGGCCCAGATTCCCCTGGCTTGTCACATCCCCCAATAAACTCAAACTAGTTGAGCTGAGTTTCTGCCTTGCGTGGCTGGTGTCCTTACCCCTCACTCAGTGCCCTAATAGACACCTGTGGGCAGAGGGGCCAGGAGGCTGGAGGGATGCGGGAGGGGTGGGTCTTTGGAGAAGGCCTAAGGGGGATGGTAGTGGATTCACAGCCGTTCTAAGGCCCAGGACTGGGAGGTGGGAGGGAAGGACCAGCAGGGTGAGAAGGTGGCATAATAAGAAGGCCAAGGGCAGAGGTGGGGTCCCTGCTCTGGAGAGAAAACCAAGGGTGTGGCTGGACAATCACTTGGTAAAGGTATTAGGCAGGTGACTTGTGGATCTAAGGGACCATTTCAGCAGAAACACTGACAGCTTGTACTGAAGGAGACAGATGGGGTGAAATGAAAGAAGGTTGTCAGACACCTCTGTGAAATGGGCTGATGGGGCTATTCAACCTTCAAGAAAAGGAAAGAATAACCCAGAGGGAGGCTCAGGGGCCAGTAGGGCTGTCCTGCCACCACAGGCCTGGGGTACTGGTTCTAAAAGGTGGGGCCAATACCCTGATAGGCCCAGAGGACAGAGTATGGAGCTAAAGAGGATGATTTTGTTAAGAGAGAAATGAAAGGCCCAAAATGGAGTCACTTGTGCTAAGCCCCACATCAGCAAACCGAGACTCAGTACCTTAACCTAACTGCAGTTTCAGCCTCTCCCAGGAATGTGACCTTTAACCAGTTAATCTGGAATTACCTGGCCAGCACTAGTGAGGTCATCTGCCTGATAGACCCCTGGCTTCCCCAAAGAAAGGTGATCTTGACTAAAACAATCCAGTCTTTGCTAGAAACTTCCTTTTCCTGCCTCCTTCTGCCTATAAAAAGCCTTTCATTTTGTACAGCTCATCAGAGCTCCTTTCTAGATGGGATGCTGCTCTGTTCATGAATTGTTGAATCTTTAATTTTACTCAGTTGAATTTTGATTTTTAACAATGCTCAAGCCTTAAAATCGAATGCAATTTGTCCTGCCAGGTTTCAGACGTGCTGGGGATGCACGAGCCTTTTTTTCCTTCCTATCCTTCTGTTTTGAAATGGTAATGTCTAGCCTATGCCTGTCCCCCCACTGTATTTTGGAAACAGGATAACTTGTCGTCTGGTTTCACAGGTTCAAAGATGGAAGGGAATTTTGCCCCAGGATGAATCAAACCCTGAATCGCACCCATACCTGATTTGGATGATTTAGAGGATGGCATTTTGGACTTAAAGTTGATGCTGGGATGATTACGACTTTTGGAGATGCTGGGATGAGGTGAATGTATTTCACACATGAGCAGGACATGAATTTGGGGGGGGCCAGGGAGCAGACGGTTATGAGTTGAATTGTGTCTTAATACCCAGTACCTTAAAATGTGACCTTATTTGGAAAGAAGGTCTTTACAGAGGTCATCAAGTTAAAATGAGGTCATTGGAGTAGATGCTAATCCAAAATGACTGGTGTCGGGACTCGCCTGGTGGCACAGTGGTTAAGAATCCGCCTGCCAGTGCCGGGGACATGGGTTTGATCCCTGGTCCGGGAAGATCCCACATGCCTCGGAGCAACTGAACCCGTGTGCTACAACTACTGAGTCTGTGCTCTACAACCTGTGAGCCACAACTACTGAGCCCATGTGCTGCAACTACTGAAGCCTGTGCACCTAGAGCCCGTGCTCTGCAACAAGAGAAGCCACCACAATGAGAAGCCCGTGCACCGCAACAAAGAGTAGCCCGCACTCACCGCAACTAGAGAAAGCCCGCGCGCAGCAACGAAGATCCAATGCAGCCAAAAAAAAAAAAAAAAAAAAAAGGGGAAATTTGGACACAGAGACATGCACAGAGGGAAAGCGATGTGAAGAGACACAGGGAGAAGATGGCCATCTTCCAGACAAGGAACACCCTAGGCTACCAGAACCTAGGAGAGACCTGGAACAAATCCTTCCTGGCCCCTTCATGGCGAGCATGGCCCTACCAACACCTTGATTTCGGACTTCTATCCCAGAGCCATGAGACAATACATTTCTGTAGTTCTAAGCCAGCCAGTCGGTGGTACCCTCTTACAGCAGTCCTAGAAATGTACCTAGCCCTGGGCCACCCAGAATTCCATGGTCCACTTGGGAGATATACTTTAAGTTATGAGACCACCTGTGAAGCAGGCTGAGAAACAATGAACCCTGAATCTTACCAAACCTTGAGATCCAACTACCAATTTACAGGAAATGAAGGGACAAAAACCCATGTTACACGGCACCATGAGGATGCAGTCAGCAAAATTTAGACCATTGGAAATTCCACAGGACAAAGGAGCTGGTTTCTTCAACCACAGCAAAAATGCAAAGGTCCAAGGTGGGGCGTGGAGGGGGCTGGAGATGAAAAGAGACTGAAGAGGTGGATCAATCAGCTGCACTCTTTGCAGCTTATTTGGACCCTGATTCCAAGGCACGAACTGCAAAGAAAATATGTCTGAGATATTCAGAGACTGTCAAATATGAACAGGATATGTGATGAAATACAGGAATTATTGTTAATTTTATTAGGTGTCATCATGGTATTGTGGCGATGCTTTTTTTTTTTTAAAGAGCCTTTATCTCTTAGAAGGTCATTCCTAAACATTTACAGGTGAAGGAATGGAGTGGCCAGGAGGCAGGGGAACAGAGTGGAGTATAGATGGTGCAAAATGGGCCCTTGGGTGGACCACTGTTGGAACTAAGGGGTGGGTACATGGGTTCGTTATACTCCTCCTTATTTACTATTTACTCTACTTGTGTATGTGTGAACTTTTCCAGAGTAAAAAAAAAAAAAATCAATAGGCACCAGCAGGAGGGCTGCCACTGAATCTCCCAGGAAGAGCAGACACATGGTGGGAGAGCCAGGGAAGACCGTTACCTTTCGGATAAGACAAATGTTCCATCCTTGAGACTGGGCAGCTTCCTCAGGGGGTTGATCTCGATGTACTCCTTGCTGTGGTGGTGACCTGAGAGGGGCAGGAAGGTCTGAGGCTGCTGGGACCCCAGGGAAGAGAGACCCAGGCCTCCCAGAGGCAGAAATGCCTTTCTCTCCATTTTCTCAAGAAGGGAAAACTGAGTCCCAGAGGAAAACCATGGCTCACCCCAGGTAAGGGGGCAAATCAGCGGCGCAACAGGGACCAGGTCAGGACGCCTGCCCCCATCCCAGGCTCCGTGACCAGGACAACCTTTTGGCTCACAGAAGCTGGAGGCCTCCAGCCCTCACCCCCAACTCTGGGCCTAAAGCCACAGCCTGTGAATCAACAGAAGCCCTGGGGGCCTGGATCCCAACCCTAGGCCCCCTGCCCCTCTAAGGGGAGCAGGGCAGGTGCCAGCACAGGAGCCCCAGCCCCCGCACACAGATGGAATCCAAAAGAGAGCCTCCATATGCACTCAATCCAGGTGATCCGAACAGAGAACCCTATGTGTGGGTGGGGGGCGGGAGGGGGAGTTTTAACTCTTCCTTGGCCAGCTGCCTCCATTGAAAACACTGCCACCCTGATAATGTCCGGGCTCCCGGGTCTCCTCTTCTGTGTTCTGGAGGCTCCAGCCTCTGCAAGCTGAGGTTTTAGAGCCGCTTGGAGTGGTGATGGAGAGTGGGGCCACGGACCTCACCCAGGCTTGCGGGTCACCCTGAGCAGGTCTGAACACTTGGAGCGGGGGAACGGGTGTGGATGGAAATAAATGAGGAATAACCATGCGCCTCTGCGACCTCTGCCAACCTAATTGGCAGGTGCTGCAGCTGACGAGGTACTGGGCACCCTCGAGGAGAAGGTGGGACGCTAGGTGGGAGCCCCTCCGCCCCTCTTCTTCCCACTTCCCCCCGGAAGAGCCTGTTCATCACAGTGGGGCAGAGTCCGTGGGGACCAGCAAAGGCAGGCGGGGCAGGAGCACCACCACCAATTCCCTTGGGAAGCTTTTCTTCCCCTCTGGACTTTGTGGGGGTCTCCTCTGTCTCTGTCTCCGCTTCTCAGAAACGCCCCGACCTTGTGTCCTGCCTTCCCACCCGGGCAGCTGCAGGTGCCGACCTCTCAGCAGATCCACAAACTGGAAGTCGAAAGGGATGCTGTTCTTCCTGGCGAAGATGTAGACAGCGCGGCACGACGCGGACAGCAGGTCCAGGTAGAGCTCCAGGCCCATGCTGGGCCCCTGCTGCGGCCAGCAAACACCCAACCTCAGCCAAAATGCAGCCTGTGCCCTGGTCCTGTGCCCACCAGCCCAGGCCCAGGCCCCCACGTTCTGGAACCTCTTGTTCACTTGGTGTTGTCATAAGGCCGGGAAGCCTGGAATTCTCACAGCAGCAAAGATTCTGAAGAAACCCAGGAACAGGCTGGCGAGAGGCCCGTGGCTTGGGGCCAAGGGGTCAGGGGTGGCTGTGACCTTGCCCTTCCCCTCCCTGGGGGTGCCCGTTTGTACTCCTGGCCCGGGTCTGAGAAGGGCTTCCACGTGTGCGCTCCCGGGGCCAGGCCTTCATGGCAGAACGTAATCGAAGGGGTGTTGCAGGGTCCAGAGTGAGGACGGGATGAGAACTAACCCAGGAGGGTTCCAGAAGCAGGGAGCGGGGGTACCCACAGGTCAATCTAGCCTGAACTGTGGCTAGAAACGGGTGGGGAGAAAGAAATAGGAGCCCAGGGGGCTGTCAGGGCATTGGGGTGACGCCACAGGGGACTCAAGGGGCCACACAGAGGAGACCAGAAACTTCCAGCCTAGGTTGGGACCGGCCGTGGCCAGGCCGAGCACCTGGACTCGGCACCTGGCGGCATTGGAAGGTCCCTGTGGGGGCCTGAGTGCTGCTCACTCTGAGCTGCGCGACTTCAGGAGATCCCCTGACCATTTGGAAATGGGGAGAGGCCACTTCCCGGGACAGAGAGAGGCTGGACACGAGTTGGGGGCACACAGAGTGTTTACTGCAGATGGCAGAGCGCAGGGGCGTGGCAGACCCTCAGCGGAGCCACTCCTTCACCCTCTGCACAAGCTTCTGGGCCAGCTGGGGGTCCCACTGGGCCTCTTGGGAGTCCCGAGGCTGAAGCACTCACCTGTGGGCCTTCTGGACGAGCTCAAGGCCCAGGGTGGCCTCCATATGGGCTCGCCACACAGCAAGCCGGGGCCAGTCTCAGAAGAGGTCGCAGCCGACGGCAGTGGGCTGGGGAGACAGGGCAGCTGGGGCCTGGGCTCAGCCTGTGCCCACAGCAGCCCCAGAGGGCAAGTGGGCAGGAGAACCTCACCTGCATCAGCTCTGTGAATGCCATCAGATCCGCCAGGGAGACCTGCTCAGTGGCCAGGAAGGGCCTGGCCGCCAGGACCTCCTGATCCAGGTGCTGCAGAGCAGACATCAGCTTCCCCAACAGCTGCTCCAGCTGCACGGCATCCACAGGCTGCCCGGAGAAGTGGGGCAGGAGAGACTGGGCTGGGAAGAGAGGCGGCAGCTTATCTTGGGGCCCTCCAAGCCTCCTCAACCTCCTCTTCACCTCTCCCTCAGCAGCCATTTATCAGCGATGCCCTCTGGGGCTCTGCGTTCAGAAGGATTCTGAGGTTTCATTCAGGCTCAGGGGAAAGAGAGCTGTGATAGATTAGTGATGTCTGCCCAGGGCAGTAGACGGGAGTTGATATAAGGGCCAACCGGTCCCTTCCAGCTCTGGGGGTCCTGGGTCCTACCCAGGCAGGATAGGGCAGGGAGGCTCACCTTACACAGGTAGACGTTGGTGGCAGGCAGCTGGATGGCCGTGTGCTGCCATGCCAGGTACTCATCCACACGGGTGTGGGCCTGCAGTTCAGGTGGGTACCAGTGTGCCTCTGTCTGGCACTTGTGGCTCAGGTATAAAAGGATGGCCACGCTGTGGGCAGGAGGTGTCAGAGATCTGCCCACCCCGCCTGGGCGGCTCCATCTCTCACTAGCAGGGAGATTTGACTGTGCCAGTGCTCCAACTCCACCCCCTGGGGAGGACCTCCCCACAGCCATGTCCCCTCCAGGTGGCATCTTCCCCCACCAAACTGCTCCATTCCTCCCTTCCAAGCTCTGCTCCTCCCTGGGTTTCAAGCCCCCTCCCCCCTACTACTACAGCCTGCTCTCTGCCTGGGGACCCAGCTCTCTGGTATCAGGGTCCCTACTCAGAGGGAGGGAGGCAGACCTGCCACAGACACCCCATCCTAGGGGGTCTCCAAGTTCCCTTCCTGGGCCAGTTCTACCTGGTGCTCAGAGTCTGGGGGAGGGGCTCGGAGGGTCCCCCACTCTATTGTTTTTTGGCCGCACCTCACGGCCTGTGGGATCTCAGTTCCCCAACCAGGGATCAAACCCGAGCCCCTGCAGTGGAAGTGTGGATTCTTTTTTTTCTTCTTTTTTTAAATAAATTTATTTATTTATTTATCTTTAATTTACTTTTGGCTGTGTTGGATCTTCGTTGCTGTACATGGGGTTTCTCTAGTTGCTGTGAGTGGGGGCTACTCTTCATTGCGGTGCGCTGGCTTCTTGTTGCGGTGGTTTCTCTTGCTGTGGAGCACAGGCTCTAGGTGTGCAGGCTTCATGAGTTGTGGCACGTGAGTTCAGTAGTTGTGGCTCGTGGGCTCTAGAGTGCAGACTCGGTAGTTGTGGCACATGGGCTTAGTTGCTCCATGGCATGTGGGATCTTCCCAGATCAGGACTCGAACCCGTGTCCCCTGCATTGGCAGGTGGATGCTTAACCACTGCACCACCAGGAGAGTTCCAAAAGTGTGGATTCTTAACCACCAGACCACCAGGGAAGTCCCCTGACTCTTGATCCCCCTTGGGCTCCAGGCACTTGGTGCCCAGTTTCCATCCTCCGACAAGTTCTGGGAGGTGGTTACCTTATTACCCCATTTTACAGAAGAGAAGCCTGGGGCATGAAGCTCTGTGACCTGCCCATGGGCAAAAAGTGAGGACAGGGGACGGGCATTCAGAGCCCAGTGCAGCCCCAGGGCTGCCCAGCTCCTGTGACTCTGAAAGGACATGTTCAGACATCTGGGGAGGGGCTCCCCTCAAGCCTGGGTCTTCCCCGGTTGCATCCAGGTTGTCCAGGCCTAGGGGGTGGCCTAAACCCACTTCCACTCTGAAGCTCCCAGCTTTAGCCCCACAGCAGCCCCCTGGTCCAGCTCCCAGCCCTCCGAGCTGAATTGGCTGCAAGGAGGAAGGGGTCCAGCAGTCTGGAAAGATCTTCAAGCCAGGGGCTACCAGCTTTCTGTCTGCCTCCTTCTGCCTCCCCCTAGCAATGAGCCCCAGACCCAGGGCACCTTACCTCTCGGCCACCAGAAAGTCCCCATCCCTGAGGGCAGGCACCTTCCCCAGGGGGTTCACCTTCAGGAATTCGGGTTTCAGGTGCTCCCCTGGGGGGCAGAGAGCAGAGGAGGCTCAGCGCAGGGTCTGGCCCCTAGGCGCCCCCTCCATGGAGCCCACCTAGCTCTGCCCACCCTGTGCCAGCTCCACAGGGTGCATCTCGAAAGGGATGCTGTTCTTCCTGGTGAAAATGTAGATGGCACGGCAGGGGGCTGAGTACAGGTCCAGAAAGAACTCAAGCACCATCCCTGTGCTTCCCATCGGCCCTCTACTCAGGTCTCCAAAATGGGGGCCATGGTCTGGTCCATGCCCCTCCCCGAAGCCTACTCCCTCCACAACTGGCTGGGCGCCCAGCCAAGCCGCCACACCTCATGGCCTCTGCCCCTGTGAGGGGTTGGTCACTGGTTTTTCAAAAGCAGGGTCCCCAGCCTGGTCCTTCTCCACCTTCATGGGGCGGTGCAAGCCGGTGGACATTCCCACCCCTGCTCTCTTCATCTGGCTGGGACCACCTCCCCACTCCCACCCCCACCCCCGCTTCCCTTCAGTCTAGGCAGCTTTCACTGTTCTTCAAGTCCACTGTGACGCGCACGTCAGGTTCTTAAGGATTTCTGTCTTCCCTCCCACCATGCCTGTGCCACATACACCCCACACACACAATCCCACACACTCACAGAGTCATACACGCACAGAGTCTCACACACACACACACACACAGAAACACACACACAGACACTCCCATGCCCACCCCACCCCTCTGAGTAACTATCCCAACTTCCTACTGGGACCTCCCTCTGCCCTCCTCCCGTGCCCCCCGAACCCCCGCCCCTCAGGCTCAGGCCAGACCCTCCATCACCAAGTGCTGTCCCTCCACCTCCTGCATCTCTTACCCCCCAACCAAGACCCCGATGGCCTGGCAGCCTCACCAGCTTCCAGACTCAGCCCTGCCTCCATCGAGACTCTCACCCTGGTGCACACAGCACAGGACCAGAGGTTTCCTTTCTTTCTTTCCCTTTCTTTCTTTCTGTCTTTTTATAAATTTATTTACTTTATTTATTTTTATTTTTGGCTGCGTTGGTTCTTCGTTGCTGCGTGTAGGCTTTCTCTAGTTGCGGCGAGTGGGAGCTACTCTTCTTTGCGGTGCGCGAGCTTCTCACTGAGGTGGCTTCTCTTGTTGCAGAGCGTGGGCTCTAGGCACACGGGCTTCAGTAGTTGTGGTGCATGGGCTTAGTTGCTCTGCCGCATGTGGGATTTTCCCGGACCAGGGATCGAACCCATGTCCCCTGCATTGGCAGCAGGATTCTTAACCACTGCGCCACCAGGGAAGCCCCTCCCTCCCTCCCTTCCTCCCTTCCCCTCCTTTCCTCCCTTCTTTTCTTTTCTTTCTTTCTTTCTGGATTTCCTCTTTATTTCTTCTTTCCTTCCTTCCTTTCTCCCTTCCTCCTTTCTTTCTTTCTTGATTTCCTTTCTTTCTTCCTTTCTTTTCTTTCTGGATTTCCTCTACCTTTCTTTCTTCTTTCCTTCCTTCCTTCTGTTTCTCCTTCCTCCCTCTTCCTTTCTTTCTCTTTCTTTCTTTCTGGATTTCCTCTTTCTCTTTTTTCCTTCCTTCATTCCTCCCTCCCTTCCTCCTTTTTTTCTCTTTCTCTCCTCCTTCCCTTCTCTCTTTCCTTCTTTCTCACGTAAGGAACCCTGGGGGACTGCCCTCCCTTCCCTGCCCCACCCCACCTATAAGCAAATAAATCACTCTGTTGAAAATAGAAACGTAGGGACTTCTCTGGCGGTCCAGTGGTTAAGACTCCCCGCTTCCACTGCAGGGGGCGCACGTTCGATCCCTGGTCCGCGAACTAAGATCTCGCATGCCCAGGGCGCAGCCAAAAAAAAGAAAGTAGAAATGTGGGTAAGGGAACCCCGAGAAACTTGAAAGCATGGTGTGCTTTCACCTGTGCTGTTTCGGACGCTTATGGGCCATTCCCTAAACGTTTGTGTTTGGGCTCGCGGTTGGTTGTAAAGAGCCCTTGACTATAACACAGAGCGAAGGCTTTGTGATGATTAAAGACCGTGCGTCGCGTCCTCTCGAGACCCTGCTAGGATGCAGCCACGGAATAAGAAGCGTTCTTCACAAATGACAGGAAAAGGCCACCGGAGAGGAAATGCAAGAAAATTCCCCAGGTTTACGCCTAAAAATGTAAATCCCCAGTGAAACCAGCCTGAGAATCTATCGGTAAGGAAAAAAGCGCAACGCAGTAGAAAACTGGGCAAAAGATAATAACTTTTTTCTTTAAAAAAAAGAAAGAAAATCAGTGTTTTTCTTGCATTTGCTGTTTTTCCAGCGTCTGACTCAAAATAGTCAATATGCCAGAGTAGCATATTTGGGGGTGACTGTTCTGACTTCCTTCAATTATAAACACATACCTAACGGCAAACACCAGATTCCCGAGTGTGGAGGTTGAGGTGGAAGCACCCGAGGGCTTCACTTAAGCCCGACCCACATGGGGGATACAGGAGTAACTTGTATATTATTCTCTATAATAATAAATTAAAACCTCCATACTAATAAAAAGGTCATTGCAAAAACAAAACTTACGCCAGACGGCCCTTCTCTTGGACGCGTGCCTCATGCCGGCCCTTGGCACAGCATTTTATCAGACCTCACTTTGCCCCTCTGGCAGACACCACCAGCACACAGACCCTCGGGCCGCCAGGATCCAGGGCCCCCCGGCTCCACGGCCCCCCTCGGCCCCGCCCCGCCGCGCGGAGCACGCCGGGACCTGCCAGCCCCGCCCCGCCCCGCCCCGCCCCGCCCCGCCCCTCAGAGCACAGTCTCTCAGAGCACCGCCCGGAGCGCGGAGCATGCTGTGGGCGGACCCACCACCTCTCAGCCCTCGCCCCTATCCGCCCCCGCGGCCCCGCGCGCGGAGCTTGCCGGGAGGGGGTTGCCACGGCAACGGTCGGCGCGCGCTGGACCGTTATGGTCTGGTGACACGCGCGGCTATTGTGCCCAGGGCCCCCGAGAGCGGTGGGTGGTTCTGCTATTGCCGGGCGGCGGCCTAGGCTGAAGGGAAGGGGCGGGAAAACCACCCGGGAGGGGGGCCTAGAAAGCGCCGGGGCCTGTGGGGCGGAAGGGAAGGGTCTGGGGCCTCGGAGCTGAGACCCCGCCGGGCGAGGGCAGAAGGTGCAGTCTCCGGCCGTGTCGAGTGGAAGGAGCTGTGCAGGGTCCCAGAGGGGGAGACAGGAAGGCGCGAATAGAAGAAGGTGGACTCAAAAAGTGGAGGGAAAAGGGGAGGCGGAAGAAACAGAGCTGGCAGACCTCCCAGCAAAGCTGAGTCCATGGCGTCATTCCCCAGCCCTAGACGCCCCATCGCTGAGCAAAGCATAATAGACCCCTACTCATTTTTGGAATGTCAATATTTTTTACGCACAGGATAGGGGAGGGGAAGAACGGTCAGGGAAAGGGGAGCGGGCAGGGAGGAGACCTGAGTCAAGAGCCCAGTTCTGAAGCAGGAAGGGTCCTCAGAGGTTGCTTTCACGTGTAGGTGGAAGTCTGACCACAGCTCTTTCTGGCGCCTAGAGCTCTCTTAACCACTCTGAGTCTTCCCTCTACCTGTGGGAGACTTACCTTTGGGTTAAGGAGGGGAAAGAGGAAGGGACAGATGGACAGTAGCAACGCAAGGAAGGGATGCCAATGGGAGGAGGAGAGATCACCATGGAAGCCCACCCTGGTGAGACCTAGAGACTGGTTTTAAGAGAAGTCCCTGTCATGACAGCCCAGTCCCACCCATTTCAGGGCTTCTGGGTGAGGTGGACCAAGTCTAAGACTAGGGGGTCCAGGCAAGAAGCCTCACAGTAACCCTTGTCAATAAGAAACTTCACATGGGACCCCCCCCCCCCATCTTGTTCATGCTTTGTGGACACGTTACCGCTGATCACGCCAGGGAACATCACAGTTGGAAGGTTATTGAGTTCCCCAAAGTTTTCTGAGGCTGCCCTTGTCATCTGTAAAGTAATTGCAGCTCTACCCTCTCCGGAGGTGGTTACAGAGACCTAGTGAGATGCTAAAAGTGCTTTTAAAGGGTATGGGGCCCTGTAATGCAAGGACGTGTTACCAGAAAGCCCAGTCCACGTGGCTTGGGGAGCCACTGGGGAAGGAAGGGACTGGAGCCAAACTTACCCAGCCAGGGCCTGCTGCCACCACTTGCCAGCAGGGCCAGGTTGGCTTGATGGGCTGCCAGTCTGTTTGCCCTCGTTCTCCCTGTCCGTGCTCTGGGTCCAGAGACCTGGATTTGAATCCTGGATTTGTCACTTACTAGCTGAGTGATCTTGGGCAAGTCATTTCACCTTTCCTGCTTAAGTAGAGCTAAGGTGGCCTGTGAATGAAACCATATAAACGGAGGCATTTCTGGCTCCAGAGGAAGGCTGCTGCTGTTGGGGAGGAGCCCTGGCCAGGAATCTGTTAGAGACAGTTATTTTGTCACCAGCTGGAATAGCATGGGACAAAGCACTGCAGCTGTCTTGACCTCACCAATTGCCTTGACCTCATCCCTCATGTTATGCTGTCATTTTCAACACTGTCGCCTCCTTCAGCCTTAGCATTGGCCTTGGCCTTAGTTTCCTCCTGTGTGACTTGGGGATGATGATTCCTGCAGGAATCAGTAAGCTTGGAATAAGGAAGCTTTCAGGTCACATTACAGTTCACATGCATTAGGTGGGGTATTCAGTGCTGAAGAGCAGCAAATTCGATGGCCTGGTGTGAGAACAGAGCTGTGGAGAACATCAGGGGCCCGTTAACAGCCAATAAGAGTCTGACCCATAAGCACCAGGGCGGGGTGGGCGGGGTGGGGGTGGTGGGCGTTGAGTCTTGACTAAAGAGTCGGTTGGAAAAGCAGGCTTAACAGAAAAACCAGGTCATTGTCAACACACTCAAGATGATAAGCAACCTTTTTTTATATATAAAGCGATTATTTAGATTGAGAAATTATGAATTTTAAAAACAAGTACCACAAGCTCAAGAAAAATATCCTGACATTCTTCTTAACTGCTGGACACACCTTCACCTTTCAAATACTCCCTCCCCCAGCCCCACCCCTGCACCCCTGCAGACTCTTTGATTACCTTTCATTGTGACAATGATTTTATATTTCCTACACAGAAGAGGTGATTCCCCCACGTCTCCTTTGGCAGTAAGTGTGTCCCAGGAAGCCATTTATGCACCAAGATGTCAGACACAGGAGTGACTTCAAATCCCGTGGACATATCCCACTCAACCCATATATTAGTGATCCCCCAGTTTTACCTTCCCCCTTAGCCACATCCCAAATGCCCAAATGCTCACGGGATATGTGTGATGAAGGAAATTTGCAGTGGAAAAACACAATGGGCCTCAACCAACTTGTAAAAGTATTTTCTGCAAATTTTCCAAAAGCACCTGACAACTGAAAGCATGGCTAGGGCCCCTGAAGGGATAAGCACATGCCCTGAAGCTTCAGCTCTGTTTACTTTGGCTGTAAATCCCCCTCTGCTCTGAGTAATCACAGCTGTGCCAGGCTCAAGTTTAGCGCCACCGGAGAGTTCAAGGGAAGATAGTGTACACCTTTGACCATTGCCAGGCACTGGTTCACTCTCTAATTTTGCCTCATTTTGTGTTGACACACAGGCTCCCACACCTACCCACCCTGCTCTCCTCCTCCAGTACACACAGCAGGGAGGTTCCTGGCATTTGTGCCCCCCCCCCCAAAGCCCTCCTCTGGACAAGAAGAGGGTCCTTGGCCCTGAGCAGAGTTCTCCCTGCTGGGCCCACCCGCCCTCTCCTGCACACACAGGGCTGGTCAAGCTGATCCTTGAGCCACAGGCCACTTCCTGAGCGGCAGAGGGGTGGGAGCCGGCAAAGCTGATTCCTGTTCAGGTCCCAGACAAGTCTGGCAGAGCCCCAGGCCAGCTCCCCTTAACCTGCCTGTCCTCTGATAGGACAGGGGAGGGGAGACGGGAGAGGAAAAGTGTAGAAGAAGAATTGGAAGAAAAGCAAGAAGGCCTCGGCTTGGGAGGGAGGGCAGGGGGGTGAGGACGGGCACCGGTCCTGCGGCTAACTTGCTGTGTGACCGTAGGGGAAATCTCCTACTTTACCTCTCTGGGCCTCAGTTTCCCCTTTAAAGTAAGGCCACTAACACCTACCTCACAGGGTTGTTGTGAGGATACCACGAGGTAATGTCTGGGGAAATTGCTTGGGAAATTGGGAAAGGCCACTCACATGGGAGCCCCTCATTATCCTTTTGGCTGAAGGGGGACAGGAGACCTGGAGGCCCTGGACCCGGCCTGGGCCTTGCCTCTTAGGGGAAGCCGCCCTGGCCTTTACTCAAAGCCGACCCTGCCTTAGGCGGAGCAGCAGGCGGTGCCCCTGAGAGCACTGGCCTGAGGTCAGAAACTCCAAGCTCAGTAAGTGAGTGCCCCAGGCCATTGGAAAAGCCTGGAAAACTGAGGGGCTGCTGTTCTGGTGCAGCCCCAGCTGCCTCTCCAGGGACTGCAAGGAAGATGAGCAGCAGAGGCCGGGGACCGGGGAGGACAGCCAGCACAGGCGGTGAAAGGGCAGCCGTGGGGCCCGGGCCAGGCAGTGAGGAGCAAGGGGTCCAACTCAGCAGGGGGCTGCGGCTTGGCGCTGGCGGGCACTGGCGGGAATGGGGTACAGGGGCCTGCTCGCTTGCCCCCCTGGTTGGTTTTCCTCCACCTGGTACCTGGTGCCTCCATGATCTGACCACAGTCTGCCTCTGCCAATGTGTGCAGAGTGAGCCCTTTAAGAAACAAAAGAAGCTTACCTGAAGTGATAGTTTGGAGTTCATTTCTGGCCAAGAGCATGGGTGTTGGGTTCTGGGGACGGGCTGGCAGCGGTCAGGGCAGTGAGGCCGCATGGACGAGGAGGAGGAGGAGGCCAGGGAGGAGGTGGGGACGGGGCGTGGGGCTGGGACGATAGGTCAGCAGCCTGCTGGAGGCCTGGGGCGATGGAGAGAGACCGTCCCACGCTGGGCAGCTTGCACCCCTTCACCCCCAAAGAGAGCGAGGGCGGAGCTGAGCACCCACAGGGCAGGCTAGGCCAGATCCCGAGAGAGGCCCCAAAGGAGCCGAATCAAACCTGCCCACTTTCTTTTCCCAAATTCATGGGTCGGCGCTATTGCTGCTGCTTGCTGAGCAGAGTGGTGGGTGGGAAGGGGTGGGAGGGAAAGGGCCCTCAGGGCCGCCTCAACTGTTTCCCAGGGGGAGGGGTGAGGGCCCCATTCCATCCATTCCCCTTTGGGGCCCGTGGGCAGTTAATATTCCCCCACCTCAGCCGCCTCGGGATGGGCCAGAACCGGGCATCACTGAACTCCAAGGGCACACTAGAACCCAAACCAAGAATTCTCTCCCTAACCTTTCCATCCTAAATTAGGGCCAACCTCAAAGTCCAAATTTGGCTCAGACGTTCTGCAAAGAGATAAAATGACAAAGATACTCCAATTAAAAGTCAACATAGGGCTTCCCTGGTGGCACAGTGGTTAAGAATCCGCCTGCCAATGCAGGGGACGCAGGTTCGAGCCCTGGTCTAAGAAGATCCCACATGCCGCGGAGCAACTAAGCCCGTGTGCCACAACTACTTAGCCTGCGCTCTAGAGTCCACGAGCCACAACTACTGAGCCCACGCGCTGTAACTATTGAAGCCCGCGCACCTAGAGCCCGTGCTCCACAACAAGAGAGGCCACCGCAATGAGAAGCCCGCGCACCGCAACGAAGAGCAGCCCCCACTCTCTGCAACTAGAGAAAGCCCGCGGGCAGCAACGAAGACCCAATGCAGCCAAAACTAACTAACCAGCTAACTAACTAAATAAATAAATCTATTTTTTAAAAAAAGTCAACATAGAAATGCCCTCTCTCGTGAATTTCCTAGGGTGAAATTCATATCAAAAAATTAAATTCCTTTGCCCTTTTAGGTTAAAGTTCAAGGAAATAAAAACTAAAAGTCTTAAGGTCCAAGGATTGAAGCCCAAAGCCTTCCCAGAGAGCCCAGCTGTTAACTCCCTCTCCAAGCATCCGTGCCAGCCCAGCCACACGCATGGCTCCTGGAATGGGGTTCTTCTCCACACCTCAGGATTTCCGCTAGCCTGTCATGTGCCCCACTTTTAAAGGATTCAGAGTTACTAGGCCCTGCCTGCCACAGGGAAATCAACCCCTCGGGCAGCCTGCAGGCTGCTGGGTGTCCTCAGAATCCAGCCAGTACTCAGCCCCATGTGGATCTCTCTTCCTGCTGGCTCAAGACCCAGGCAGGGATGGAAGGAGAGTGGACAGGAAAGAGGATGCCAGCCCCCGACCCCACTCCCTGAGGGTTGGACCTGGTGGAGGGTTAGCTTAGCCCAGTGGACGCTTTGGGCGGGGCAGGGAGCAACTTCGCGTTCCTTCTCCTCTCTGAGCGCATATGTGCCACTCCTGCCTTCTCACAAATGGCTGTGGACAGCCCAGCTGTAGAGTCTCATTTACGATACCTTCTTTCTTCCAGAATGTTCGAAACCTCGTAATTTTCGGTTTCCCTCTGGGCACCCAGGGCTGAGCTCTGCCCAGTGTCTGTGCATCCTGCCTGGAGCAGGTTCCTGAACCAAGGGCCAGGGAGCAGCCGCTCTGCCCGGTTGATTCTCAGGACACTGTCTGTTCTCCATCTGGGATACTCCGGCCTGGCGTGGCAGCTGTTTCTGCAGCCTCGTTTCCGGTGCGAGGCTCTGTGCCCTGGGAGCATGCTGGCTGTGCTGCTGCCTGCGGCTCCAGGCTGAGCCCCGTGCACTTGTGCTGTGTCGGCTCCTGGCGGTGGTTTCATCCCTTTTCCTGACCACACAGAGGGCTGGCCGTTTTTGTTGGATTCCAGTGCCTTCCCTCCTTTTAATACTTTCTCGCCCAAACATTTTACTTTTTCTGACATATTCCTCTAGATTTTGTCTCTTGGGGTCTCCCAGGGCAAGAGAAAGAAAAACCACTCAACTCCAGCTTGGTCACAGCATCCACTGTTGAAATAGCCCCAGGGCTCCACCCCAGAGACCCAAGAGTGACGGTCCATCGGCCACTCTCCCCGCTGCCGGCTCCTCTTGTGCCTGGCTCTGCTCGCCTCTGGTAGGGCTCAGCTGAGCCTTCCTGAGACGTAATCCCTACATTTAAAAACATGTTCCCTTAGGGCTGTGTGATCCCGGACCCTACCCCCCAGTCTTCCCGTCCCAAAAGGCGTCCCCAGATCTTCTCAGTGTTTGGTGCTGATCTTCCGTCCTTGCATTTGCCCGGATCCTCCACAGCCTCTGAGAACTGCTGGCTCGTGGATGGCTTCT
Source organism: Balaenoptera ricei (assembly GCF_028023285.1). Taxonomy (NCBI): domain Eukaryota; kingdom Metazoa; phylum Chordata; class Mammalia; order Artiodactyla; family Balaenopteridae; genus Balaenoptera; species Balaenoptera ricei. The sequence goes on from NC_082652.1 coordinate 26,336,113, forward strand.
GGGTCTCACAGAAGCCATCTTGGCCCTGAGCAGAGTTCTCCCAACTCTGTGTGGAACGGCAGCCCCTCAGGAGTATTCTGAGTCACCTGGCTCCCTGGGGGGCCTTGCCTTGTCCCGAGCCTTGCCCCCCCACCCCAGGGAGCATTGCTGGCCCCTGCCTGAGTTGCTCTGTTGGCCTGGCCACTCCAGGGTCCCATCCGCCCCTTCATGTCTGCCCAGGCTGTCCCCTGACACCCCATGTTCTTTTGAGGACATTCCTCTTATTTCCGCTGCTCCTGTTCTGGGAGTGAGACTAGGGTGTGTTTTTCAAACCGCTCCAGGCCCTTCTGGCTCTCCTCAGTGAACCTGACGCCTGTCCAGACGGCTCCCACTCACGCCTTTTGCTCTGCCTTGCTAGCTTTGGGTGTGCAGTGATCTCTTTGAGTTGTTTTACTATCTCAACCCCTCTTCTCTGAAGGGCCCCGACTGCTGGGGATGCTGTGTCAGTTAACAACCCCGCACCTCCTGCAGGCCAGGCAGGCTCTGTCTCCCAGCTCCCGGGATGAACCTCGGATGTACTTGGAGGTGCCGGAGGACCTTGCACAGCCCCTGTTCTGGCAGCAACTCATGGGCCACCACCTCCCTGTGACTGACCCAGGAGAACACCCACCCCCACCTCCGCCCAGAAGGTGGAAGCTCTCTGGAGCCCAGGCGAGGCCTCCTGCGGCTCACAAACCTGCCCACAAGGACCCTGCTTACATAGCAGGTGGAGATTCTCATCAGGACCACACAGCCTAGGCATCAGCTCACAGCACCAAAACCCCGTGGGGCACTGCCAAGGCCCCCGGGCAACCCCAGAGCCTCAGACTTCACATGGACTACTGTGTGGGGTCACTGGTGTGGACTCAAAGCTTGACTCCAGTGTGCAACGTGGTGGGTTTGAGGGGCCTGCGTAGACCACTGCTTTCTTCCAATTCCAATTTTGGGGCCTCGGCCATAGCGTGGGAGTCATAGGGTGTGCCAGAAGGCAAGCAGCACACAGCAGAGCCCAGGAGGACCTAGCCAGCAGGTTATGGGGGGGCAAGGGTGGGAGGGCTACTTTAGGGATGGAAACACCTCACAAGGAAATGTGAGGCCATGAGGGGGAAGGGCCCCCCACCTCAGCAGGCCCACAGTGGCTGGAGGCTCAGGGAGGCTGGGGGTGGGCTGGAGAGCAGGCAGCCAGTGGGGCAGCTCTTGTCAGGCCAGAGTCGGGCAAGGTCTCAGAGGGGTGGGGGCCTGGGTAACACCTCTGCATGGTATGTGGTGATGGTCTTCCCTTCCCTTTCCTTTCGTGTGTGTGTGTGCGTGTGTATGTATGTGTGTGTGTGGTCACTCATACCGTGAAGTATAACATACACACAGAAAAATGCATAACAGTTTAACAAGTATAACACAGACACTTGTAAGAAGAGTGAGGGAAAAATATCACTGCAGCCCCCATCCACTCCTGTGTGCCCTGGCCCGGTTAGCTCCCACCCTCCCCGCCAGCCAGCCCACTGTCTTGATGGGAGGGGAATTGTTTCCTGGCTTTCATCACAGTTTTACCACCTAGGCCTGGACCTCTGAACAATGTAGTTTGGGGCTCCCTGGTTTTGAACTGTAAATAAATGAAATCGATTCATCCATAGTGGTAAGTGTCCCTGTAGCTTGTTCATGGCACTGCTGTGTTGTATTCCATGCTGTGAATAGGCCACAATTTATTTATCCATTCTGTTCTTGATGGACATTTGGGTTGTTTCCAGATGCAGGTTTCTTTAGGATCTATACCTGGAAGTGGGATTGTGGGCGGATTAATTACAGCCAACATGATGGGTGGCAGTAGCATCTTGTGGTGCCTTTAATTGCATTTCCCTGATCTCTACTGAGGTTGAACACCTTTTCCATTTGGATATACTGTTCTGTGAAGAGGCTTATAAAATCCTTTGCTAATTTTTATTGGGTTGTCTATTACCAATTTGTAGCAGTTTTTAATACTATCTGGATGTGAACCCTTTAGGTGTAGCATGTCTTTTGACTCTTCATGGTGTCTTACTAATATAAGGTCAAATGTGTCCATCTTTTCCTTGGTCATTTGTGCTTTGTGTACCTCATTTAAGAAATCATTAAGATGATATTCTCTTCTATGATCTTTATGTCTTTAATTCACAGAGAACTGATTTTTGTGTGAGTATGAAATAGAAGTCCAATTTGCGCTTTCTCCCCATGTGGTGGCCAGTGGCCCTGCACAGCTAATTGAATTGTGCTTCCTGTCACACAGATTTCCAAGCTGCCCTGATCCTGTATCAGGTCCATATGTGTGTGTAGATGTCTGCCCCGTGCTGATTTCACTTCACCTTATTTATATAGCTTGCTAAGAAATCTTGACATTGAAAAGCAAGTCCTCCCACCTTGAAAATGTTTTGGCTCCTCTTGGCCCTTTGGAGTCTCATAAATGTTAGAATTTGGTTGTCAAATTCCACCCAAAATCTGTTGGAATTTCTATTGGGACTGTGTTGAATTAGAGGGCAGAATGGAGAGAAGTGAAGACCACACTGCCTCCAATCATGGACGTGTGTGGTCTCCCCACTTATGTGGTCCTTCATTGACCACCCCGCCCCCAGGTGTTAGTTTGTTCTGTAGAGATTGGAACCTCTTGGCTTCATTCCCTGATACAGAGCAATGTACTCTCGAACTGTTCGTTTCCCTTACTCCCCGGCCAGCTTCTCTTCTCTGCACGTATGAAGTCACATTCTGTATGGTACCTGTAAAGTCACATCCTATTCTGGAAAATGTCTGTTTCTGCACCAGTCTTCACTGTATTCTAACTATTCTTTGTCTTGCTTGTCTGGTAAATATGGTATTGAAGTGACTCAACAGGGGCTTTAAATGTCAAACTTGTATGAATTTACACCCTTCGAGTCTTTCTTTGGCCTTTTTTATCCACCCATGATCACCAGGGTCCTTATCCTTGTCTACACTTGAAATGCCGGTAGGGGGGCTATAAAGCCTGCACTTGCTTCTCGGCTTTGTCACTGTGTTTTGTTCTGACTGGCGGCAACTCACCAAGGAATCAGCCCTTCACTGAAGGATTCATTCCTGGAAATGGGGCTCCCCTCCTGAACCTTTCTCAGAGCACAGCTCTCCTCGTGCTTTGCTGTTGGTGGTGTGGAGGCCCTGGGCTCTTTGCTGTGAGGTGTCCCTGGTATCATATCAGTCACTCAGTCTGAACGGCTGATCAAGCTGATGGGAGGCTTCTGCCACCTCTTACTTGGCTGCTTCCCTGGGGGCAGTGTCACCTGGGTGTCACAGCCCCATGTGCTGGTGGGCAGGGTCACTCACCTTCTTCTCCGAAGCCATGCACTCACCTCACCGGAAGGGGCCTAGTTCCGGCCCCTGCCCCGGCTCCCAGTGCTGGAGTGGAAGTCTGGGCGTTCACCAGAATTTAAAGAATAGTCGAAAGGCATGAAATCCAAAGGGTCTTTTCACTTCTTTCTGAACAAGAAGGAAATGGGCTTATTTTAGAATCAAGAATATTATCCTCTGAATTATCAGAGAGCAAAAGAGGAGACTTGCTCCCTGAAGAGTTGGGTTCTCCCCGGGAAAATACTGGAAGGTTCTGACAGAGAGTCCACCTGATTTCCCCGCCACATTGCCTTTTTTTTTTTTTTTTGGCCGTGCTGTGCGGCATGCAGGATCTTAGTTCCCCGACCAGGGGATCGAACCCGTGCCCCCTGCAGTGGGAGTGCGGAGTCTTAACCACTGGACCACCAAGGAAGTCCCCACATTGCTTTTTTGACTGGCCAATTTTATCCTCAGGAAGATCTAGGCTTATGTGTTAAAGTAACAGTTCAGATGGGCATCGCCCCCCCCATCTCCCGCAGAGCTAGTGGTGGGAGGGAAGAAGCTCCTTAGGGAGCAGGGCGCTGGCACCAACAAGAGGTCCTAATTCATAAGCTAAGTTGACAGCTTTGGAATTTGAGGCAGCTCCTTTTTACTGCTAGCATCATCGATGTGGCCCGTGAGCACTTCATCCACGCAGTACTCGGGACATCTGAGGCCCTGGGGCCCAAACTGGGAAAACATTTGCAACTCATGGTAAAGGGTTAAATTCTCTGATATATAAAAAGCTCTAAAACAAAAAACAGCCCAGTGGGAAAAATGGACTTGAGGATTTGACTTAGTTTCCAGAAAAGGAAAAGGTAATGGCTATTCACTAGAGGAAAAGACACTCCATCTCGGAAGAAGAGAAATGCAAATTAACACCTTCTGGGGAAAAGCCTTTCCCCACCAGGCAGCCCAAAGTCAAAACAGGTGGGGATGCTCCTGTGCCAGGTGGGTTGGTGCCCTAGACCCCCTTCTAGGAGGGACATCTGGCCATATTAAAACAGCATCGATTTTGACTGACTAATCCTACTTCTAGGAACCTATCCTCCAAATATACCTACACATACGTGGACGCCAACAGCGCAGAGCTAAGAGTGGAGGGATGGAAAGAGCTCGAACGTTCTCAATAGGGGCTGGCTAAGTAAGTAACCATGGCCGGTCCCAACAAGGGAATACTGGAGACTCTTCAGGTACTGAGATAGACTTTTAAGTAAAAAAAAAAAAGTGCAACCTAGTGTAGAATATGCTACCATTTGTGGAAAAAAAAAAAAGTTGGGGGGAGGGGTGGGGGTGTTATATGTGCATAAAATAGCTCTAGAGGGATTTGAGAGAGGGCTGCCTGGTGGAGGGAGGCGGCAGGAGGGAGCTTTCTCTTTGGGGATCCTTGGAATGCTTTGAATTTGAGCCATGTAAATATATTACCTATTAAAATGAGAGCAGAATTAGGAAAAGAAACCAGGTGGCAGAGGGGCATGGTGGCAGAGACTTCCCATTTGTAGCTTTGGGATTTGGAGCCCTGTCTGGATGTTTGGGGGGTAGACTTATGAGAATATCAAGTCCAGACCCCACTGTCCCCAGATGGGGGGCTGAGGCTCCAGGAGTGAGGGGACAGAGCCAATTTCTGAAAACTGACCATTTTTGTCTCTTTTATGTCGGCTTCAAACACAGAAGTGAGGTGTGCTCACTTCACTAGGAGGGGAAATCTGGGCAAACGGCGGCTGGTGGGTTTGCAGTATGGCCGCTCCCCCCCACCCCCACGTCTTCCAAGCCCATTCTGGAATTCTCCCTGGGAGGCCTGGAGGACTGGAACCTGGCTTTGCACAGCTGGGAAGAAGGGCTGGGTGGCAGGAGGGAGCTTTACAAAAACAAAGTTTTGGGGGCCAGCACTTAGTGCAAAGGGGGCCAAGGAGTCAAGGAAGACATCAGCAGCCCAGAAACACTGGAAACTTCCTAAGCTCTGGGATTGGCTGACCTCCCCAGATAATACCAAGACCTGTGTGCAGGCACGGGCCCGCTGCTCCCTGCTTCAGCTCCCCTGGTGATCCACATTACTCGTGTCTCTGAGGCTGAGCTGTCCTGTCAGCTCCGTGGTTTAGGGAATATGTAGGAAAGACATGTGGTGAATCTCTTCATTTCACAGATGGGGAAAACTGAGGCCCAGAAGGGGAGCCAAGCAGGCTCTCGACCCCAGGGTCCCTAAGATCAGGCTCCCAGGGGAAGCAGGCCCTGAGGCAGGGGTCTCAGACCAGGGGACAGGGCAGTGGGGCAAGCCTGCAGAGGACAAGGTGGGAGGCCTGGGGGAGAGCCTACGCTGCCCAGCTCTCCAGAATGGACAAGCCCCAAGTGGCCTCCGGGCCACCGGCGCAAAGATCACAGAGCTGGGTGCAGCCACCCAGAGGGTGCTGGGGGACACAGGACCCAGGAGCAGCTCACAGGGCCTGGGCTGAAGCAAAGGGGACTTGGCATTGTGCAGCACTGGGTGGCCTCAGGGAAGGCTTCCTAGAAGGGTGCAGTGTGGGGCTCCCAGTGGGCTGGTGGGGGAAAGGCATTCGATGCAGAAGGAACGGCACCGGCAAGGGAGGTGCCAGGCTGCAAACCGGGGCTGAAGGCGCTGGTTGCCCCAGAGGCCAGGGGTCTTTGCTGGCAGGTGACGCGGTACCACTGGGGCAATGGTGGAGAGCGGGTGGCAGTCTGTGCCTCCACCCCCGTCTGTCCCACATCTCAGTTCGAGCTGTTATTTGGAAATGAGTTTCTGCTGCTGTTTTGAAGGCTGACGACACCCCTGTGGGCCTTGGGGCAGTTGGTGGCGTCAGGGGAAGGGACAGGCTGCTTGGTGGGCAGCGGAGCCCATGCTTCAGAGGAAATGGAGCTGGCCGGGTGCGGGGCGGGGGGTGGGGGAGGACTGGGGTTGGGGACAGATGTCTTGAGAGGGAGGTGCAGCAGCTGCTCTCCTCGGCATGCAGGGACGATTATTAGCTCCAGGGGGCTTGGGAGCATGGTGGGCAGGGTTAAGAATGTGCCACCCTGATCCACCGATGCCCCCTTTTTCCTATCCAAGGAGCCACTGCTGTGTGATACCCCAGCTGACCAGAGCCTCTGGCGCTCCCTGATTCATGGGGGCAGCGAGCTGTGCTCTGCCCTCTGGAGCCCCTCCATCCTCCCCAACACAGCAGGCGCCCAGCCTCCTTGGCCCTCAGAGACCCCTGCAGCTGGGGAGACCCCCATGGCTCATGTGAGGCCACAAGGTGAAAGTCCTAGCTGGGGACAATGGGAGGGAATGTGAGGTCGGACCCTGGGAGGTGGTGACCTGGTGTTGACACACCCTGGGAACTGGGATGGTGTCCTCACCTGTGAAATGAAGGAGTCGGATGAGATGCTCACAGACACCTAGGCCCCTGCTCTCACGACCTCGTGTGGTGCATCAAGGTGAAGGCCAAGAGCAGGGGGAAGAAGCTGTGGGATGTGACGAAGGCCAGGCCGAGGCAGGAGCCTGTCACAGGGCAGGTGCTCATACCCAAGAGGGAGGCCCCAGGCCGCGAGCCAGGCTGAGGGATGTTTGGCTGCAGCTGGAGCCATGCCACCCCCCACCCCCTCCCCCAGCACGGAGACTGACTCCAGTCCCCTCACTGAGGACAGAATGAGACTGAGGTGAGCTGGAAGACCTCTGTGGAAGAGGAGCGTCCCCTCCGAAAGATGGGCCACACCCTCCAGACTCCCTTGAACCGATTCTCCTCCTTTCAAAGGTCACGACTGTCCCCACTGTCCTGGAAGTAAATCCTCAATATCCAGGGAGCTGACTGGGGGCTGAGGGTGGAGAGTGCCCCCTGGACCTGGACTGAAGGAGAGCAGCCCTCAGGCATCTGAATGAGGAAGCTGGCACTGGCAGACTGCCCCAGAGGTGTGGGGTGGGGGGCGGATCCAAGTGGAAAGTGCCAAGGGACTGGGCTAGGCAGCCCTGGGGCCTGGGCTGTTCTGAAGTTACCATAATCAGAGGGCAAGTGTGACCTGCTACAAGCCTGGGATGGGCACCCGAAGCTTCCTGCCTGCTGGGAGTTCACACTGAAGCCACAGTGGGTGCCACATGGGCTGGGCCACTGGCAGCCGTCCCAAGGAAGGAGCCCGTGGCCACCCCAGGCCCCAGCACACATACAAGGTGGCCCTTGTCACTGTGTATCACTCAAAGGTGGGCCTGCTCCTCACTCCCAGCATCAGAAGGGAAGAGCTCCAGAGGCTTGGTCCAGGTAGTAATAACCGTTTTCCCCAGAGCCCCTCAGCTTCCAAAAACAAATTCACTTAAATTCTGTGGATTTTAAAAAAATCACCTCCATCTAGGATGTTCTTGTCTATCTCAGGGGCTGAGGAAGAACAAAGGGTTTCAATGGCTCGGGGCCAGCAGGAATCCAGAGGTGAGGCCCCCAGGAATGGGGTTCATGTGGCCAGAGGAGCCCCTTCTCTGTGCCAGCAGCTGCAATGAACTGGACTTCTCCCCCAGGGTAGGCAGTGCAGAAGGGGTGGAGCTGGCCCTTCACACAAATTCCCAGTGCTCATGGCTGGGCCTCACTTGGAAGGAGTCGCTGCCAGGGCCCATGGAGGCGCTCATGCTGCAGGGCGGTGAAGTGTTCAGCCCAAAGGCGACCGGACCCGAGCAAGCAGCACTTCGTGGCTGGAGGACTGCCTGCTGCCCTATCGCTGCCCCCACGAGGGAGCGAGCCCCTGCACTTGGAGAAGGGATCCTAGGCCAGGAGACCCCAGTTACACTGGACCTTGACACTGATTTTGTTTTGACAGGGTACCCTCAGCGCCAGGACCTCCAGAGGCCTAGTGGGGTTAACTAGCCACCTGGAGGCTTTCAGAGCTGCTGCGCCATAAGACCTGAATGGTACCCAAATTACAGGGGATGTTCCCTCAGGGAACTGCTGTGCCTGAGGGGAGCAGAGCCCAGGCCCAGAACTGGGGTGAACAGGGCAACATAACCAGGAACTCCACCCCCTGGGCACCTTCCCTCCTACCAGACCCAAAAGCTGTTGCAAAGTTCCAGAACAACGGGATTTCCCAAGTCAAGACACTGAGGCAGCAGCCTATCGAAAAGTGACCCTGGACGGAGTGGGGAAGGCTTTCTCTCCCCCCCCCCGCCCCCACTCAGATCTGACCCCTCCCCCTTTCCCCGCCAGCCCTAGCCCAAGAGGTAGTCCGGCCTCTGCGGGAGGTGGGGGGTGGGGGACGATCCAAAATGAATTCCCGTAGGATTCCGGGGTCTGCGGCCTCGGGCAGGATGCCAACCTCAGCTGGGCCCTCTGCTGGGGGCTGGGGGCGTGGAGAGGCTAGGCTGCAGATTCTGGGGACACCCCTCCCGATCTCGGTTGCCCAGTCACTGACCCAGCCCTGCACCGATTCCTCCGCAAGCCAAGGAAGCCCGAGGCAGCCGCAGTCTCCACACCGTTTATTTCTCCGTCCCGGTAGGTGGGGTCGCTGGGGGCGGGGCGGGCAGAAAACCGCGCTTAGGCTGCGGGTCCGGGGCAGGGGAGTCCGGGGCGCGACACTCAGGCGAAGGTGGAGCCGTTCCAGCCCACGTTAGCCGCGTTCATGTCGTAGTAGTTGATGTAGATCCTGCGGGGGAGGAAGCGGGTCTAAGCCGGCTGCGAGGTGGCCGCCGTGGCCGTGCGCCCCCCGTCCCCCGGCGCCCACGCACCTGTCCGGGCTGATGCGCAGGCGTTCGGCCAGCAGGCCGCACAGCAGCTTGCTGTAGGAGCGGTTCTGCGCGCCGCCGATCTTGCCGATGCTGTGCAGGCTGCAGAGCGCGCACGGCTCGCTGGAGCCCCCGAAGGCCATGAGCTGGTCCGGCACCACGTGCACCGCGATGTACTGCGGGGGAGGGGCAGCGGTCAGCGGGCCTCCTGGCCTCGCCGGCCCGGACGCCCCCATCCCTTCCCCTCCCGGAGCCCCATCCCGGAGCCGCCTGCCCCGCCCAAACCCCATCCCGGAGCCACCTCCCCCGCCCCAGCCCGGGACCGCTTGGCCGGGCCCTCCCCGCAGACCTGCGCCGGCTTGCCCGTGGCCTGCGCCAGCTGCTGGGTGAGCTCGGAGAGGAGCCCGTCCGGCACAGAGGCGCGGGGCACGTTGGTGTTCACCAGGAATATCGGCATGACGGCGAAGACAGGGATACAGGAACCAACCGACTCGCGCGGAAACACAGCCGGGAAACCTCTGAGCTACGTGACCGCCGCCCAGCGCCCCTCCCAGTGCGGCTGCGGCCCAGCCTCCCGTGACGCCACAGCCGGCGGAGGCCCCGCCCCCGAGGCCTAGGCGCGCTCGCGCCTGGTGACGTCACCGCCTGCGGAGGCCCAGCCCGCCCGGCGGAACTCGGAGCCACTGCAGAGTCGGCCCTTGGCCCTGAGCACCTCCTCAAAGTCGTTCTCCACGCGGCGGCCAGAAATCTGCCTGTCCCTCGTTTGTCAGTCCTTTCATCTAGTCACAGCGACGTCTGTGTGCCGGGAGCAGCAGGGATGCGGCTTTTAGCGGGACAGGTGGCCCCTGGCCCTCCATGAGATCACAGCCAGACAAGCAGATGGAGTCCCAGCTCATTCCACTAAGCCCTCCTGTGTCCGCAGTCTCCGCGCGCGTGCGTGCGTGCGTGCGTGCGTGTGTGTGTGTCTGTGTGTGATGGGGAGGGGTGGTCATTGCTGCAGGTGGGAGGGGGCTGCCACAAGCGAGTCACCATCCAGAGGCCTTCCCTGCACCCCTGCTCTTCAGGGTGGGTGAGGATGCTGGGAGGTGCCCAGGGGAGAGGCAGGGAGTAGGAGGGGCTCCAAAGGCAGTCAGCAACTCCGTCTCAGAGCCCACCCCAAAGCCCCATCCGGTCCCCTGGGCAACCCCTTTGCAGGTCTGGAAACTTGAGCTCCTCAGGGAAGCCCCACCCTAGCCAGGCCCTGTGGGGATGCCCTCTCACAGAGCCCTGGGTGCAGTCTCTCTCTTCCACTGTTGGTCAGCTCAGGGGGCACCTAGTAGGTGCCAAACATACAAGAGACATGGACTAAATGCTGGCTGAATGAAGTTAGCCATGACACGACAGGAAGAGGACAGGGCCAGGGAGGAGCCTGCAGGCCCTGCCATTACTGGGCAGGAGGGCCACCCGACTCCCGCTCCGAGGAGACCCTGGTCAGGGGGCTGTGCTGGGGAGCAGAGCTCTGCAGGCACTTGAGGGGGTTTGGCTCATGCTGGTTTGGCCAAGTCTCAGAGCTCTCCAGGGAGGTCCTGTCCTTGGTCTTTGGCAGGTGTGGTCTGGTTAAGGTGGCACAGCACACACTGGCCTGGACACTGGCCATGTGATAGAGCAAGACCACCATGCCTGTGGGAGCAGGCAGCCTCAGGCAGGAGGTCACATGGCCCAGCTGTGCAAATACTCTGTAAAATGTGGATCCCTCCAGGTGGGCCCCAGGTCATATCCCTCCCCACTCCCACACCCCAGCAGACTTCCTGTGCCCAGGGCTCTGTTACCACTGATGCACTGATGCACCCCACGCATTGTCTCCAGCCCGGGGCGTTCCTCTGAGCCCCAGCAGCCAACTCCACATGTCCTGCTACCTGTGTCCAAATCCAAGTGCATGACTATTCTCCCACCCCTGATTGCCTGCCAGTGAAATGTGCCTCCCTCCACTGTCCCTTTATCCTCACTTCTCCTGCCCCCACCCCGCCTTAGTCTAAGTTAGCTGGCACCACCTTTGGCCTGGCCTGGCCTGCCTGGGGGAGGGGTCTGTCTCCCCACCCCCTGGCAGTAGATCTGGCCATGTGACTTGCCTTGCCCAGTGAAATGTGAACAGAACTGACCCAAGTGACTCCAGCCAGAAGACTCAGGAGCCAGCACCTGGTTGGCGGTTCTCTGATAGTGGAAGTGGGTGACACAGTGAAGCCTCGCCAACAAATAACCTGCGACGCCCTGTAGGTGAGCCACTGTTCGGGGCCGTGCTCCTGGCTCCTGCCTCCTGGCTTGGGCGTTGGTCCTGGAACGCTGTAGGCCTGTACTCTCCCTCATCTGCCTCAGGCTCAGTTCGTCAGGAAAGCCCCAGAGCTCCTGGCCCCGTCAGGTCCTCTCCTTCAAGGCCGTCACCATATCTCTGTTTGCGAGTTACTGATTCCTTTCTGGGCTGCATGAGGTGGGGGACATTGCTGTGGCCTACCTTCTGACCTGTTACTAGGTAGCAGGCGGAGGGCCTCCAAAGATGACCATGCCCAATTCCCTGGAACCTGTGAATATGTTACCTTACGTGGCAAAAGGCACTTTGTAGATGTAATTAGGGTTACAGACTTTACAGTAGGGAGGTTATCATGGATTATCTGGGTGGGGCCAATGTAATCACATGAGCCCTTAAAAGCAGAGAATTTTCTCCAGCTCAAGTAAGAGATGCAGCAGGAGGGGCGGTCAGAGAGCCTCGAAGCAGAAGGACTCAGATGTGCCGTTACTGGCTTTGAAGATGAAGGGCCCTCAGTCGTTCAGCCGCAAGGAACTGAATTCTGCCAGCAGCCTGAATGAGCTCAGAAGTGGGTTCCTCCCTACTTGACCTGGAGACGCCTTGACTTCGGCCGTGAGACCTGAAGAAGAAGACCAGTCACTTTGTACTCGATTGTGACCCACAGAAACTGAGATAATAAACGTGTGTTGTTTTAAGCTGCTCAATTTGTGGTAATTTGCTCTAAGAGCTATAGAACAGTAACACCCCCGGCATCCCCAGGGGCTCTATAATCACCTGCTGAACAACAGCACACACGCACGAGGAGCCCTTGGCCCCCAAAATCCTCTCCCCCTCCCTCCTCACTGACAGCATCCCAATTCTGTTTGCTTAGAACCTTCACCGCCCCGGAGCCACTGGCAACCAGGCATGGCCACCGGAGGTAGCTGTGGCCCATGTGATGTGCAGGGTCCACAGGGAAGCAGCTGCCTGCAGATGGAGGCTCTACCCTACGCCCTTCCTCCTACCCCCGCCTGGAACCTGGGCAGGACTGCCAGATGTGCAGCAGCTGCCAGGCAACCCTGAGCTGGAAAAACATAGGCAAAGGAGGGGGAGTGGCAACCCCGAGGAGCCTGGGGCTCTGGCGGCTCTGCCCATCCCCTTCAGCTGCCTTTACATTACAGGAGAAAAGTAAGCCCCTCTCTTGCTTGAAGCACCACTGGTCAGGGTTTGTGACGTTTGCAGCCCCAGGGCAGCTCCTAGCTGGTACAGAGGACTTCTTGAGGGCCACGCCCCACAGTTGAGGGCTGCTGGGCAGAGAGGGGGTGGGAAGGAAACCTCAGGATGTAGGGAAACGCCAGCTAGATGAGGAGGAATACGGCCCATACGAGCACCCGGCAGGCCCCTAAAGCTGGCAGCCGTGCCCCCCACCCCGGTTGAACATCTCTGTGGGCAGGATGCAAGTCACCCACGCTGGAAGGGGTGCATGGGGAGGGGGAGGGCCTGCTGACTCCATGATGCAGGGCTACTGCTGTCCTCTTGCTGCCTCTGCCTGACACGGATCTGGCCATCGGTCCACGTCCACGGATGGTCCACCTGACCACCGGCTCCCACAGCCCCTTCGCCAGCTTCATTTCCCTTGCCATCCCTCCCCCGGGCACTTGCGGTTCATCACTCACAGCAAGAACCCAGCCAGCCTTGAGCCCCCGACTGTCCCCCACGCACCAGTTCCTGTGCCCTTGTTCGCTGAATGTGGTAAAAGTTGCAGCAAAGACAAGCAAAGGAAACACCCTCCCCCTCCAGTCACAGCGGAAGAAGACCTGGGAGGTCATCATCCCTGCTGGAGACCCCCCCCCCTGAGCTGTACCTGAAGGTACAGGATTTTAAGAGGGGTGTCTGCCAGGAGACCACCACACTGCAAAAGCAGGGCCTAGGCTTGTTGGGGAGCTAGCGGTCATGGCCAGCTCTCCCGCACAGGATGAGACATGGTTCAGAGAGGGTGATCTGGGCTGAGCCTCTTAAACTCTCTGAGGCTCAGCTGCAAAATTTCAAACTGGGGGAATTCCTTTTCCATAGATTTGTGTGAAGATTTAACGAGATTAAGGACAAGCGCAAAGTGCCTGCATTCAGAATGTGCTCAGTAAAAGCTACCTGATCTTATTCCTTTGTCATCAAGTGTCCTGGAGCAGAAAACGGACTAACAGGCCTGACCCTAATGGTGGCACGGGGCAGTGTGGGTGACTGTGCTTTCCCTCCCTGGTGGCCAGGTCCTTCCCCACCCCCGCCCCTCCCCCATCCCATCAAACCTGAGGCCAGGCTGCATCTCCCCCACCTCTCCTGGCACGGCCTCTCCTGTCTGCGGGGTCCTGTCCCTGTTTCCTTGCCCTGCTGAGGGGTTCCCTGGGCAACAAGGACTCCCAACGCCCACCCCACACTCTCAGAGACAATTTGGCTGGGTGGACAGCAAGTGGGACACGGCCCAAGGGCTAGGCCCGGGCTTGGGGCATCTCTATGGTCCATGCTGGGGACCAGGGCACCTAAGTGTGACCAATGCAGTCCCAGACCTGGGACACAGCCTGACGCCTGCCCTGCTCACAGCCTGTGCACCACGGGATTTCGAGGGATGGATCCTTTCTCACTAATCTTCACCAGGGGCCAGTAGTGGCCAGGGTGGCCACTGGTGCCGAGGGTGGGGGGGCAGCTGGGGAGCGGGTCAGCAGAGGCGGAGATGGGGCAGGTGGCAGAGAGAAGCTGGGAGAACACACAGAGGGCTCCCAGAGTGCTGACACCTGCCTTCCAGAAAGCTCCACATCTACCGGACCCACAGGCCTTCAGTCCCATCCTTCAACACTCCTGCCTCCAAAGGAACCCCAGCTGGGCCTGTCCTCAGGAAGCCAGCTCCAGGTGACTTCTCCATGAGACCTCTCCTGACCCCGACTCAGAGAGTTCTCGCTCCCCAGAGAACCTACTGCTTGCCACTTCTGCTAATATGGCGGTTACTGCTTCCCACTGAAAGCCAGACAAATTCTTTATGATACAACAATGATCAATTGTTTTTTTGACCTAAGTGCCAAGGTAATCCAATGGGGAAAAGATGGTCTTTTCAACAAACGGTGCCGGCACCACTGGACATCCATTAAAAGTAAATGAATAAGGGAATTCCCTGGTGGTCCAGTGATTGGGACTCGGCGCTTTCACTGGGCCCAGGTTCAATCCCTTGTCAGGAAACTGAGATCCTGCAAGCTATGCAGCGCAGCTTAAAAAAAAAAAAATGGTGGACACTAGATGACTGTGGATGTGGTGATGACTTTTTAGATACAACACGATCTATGAAAGAATTCATAAGCTGAACTTCTTTAAAATTAAAAACATCTGGGGACTTCCCTGGTGGTCCAGTGGTTGAGACTTCGCCTTACAATGCAGGGGGTGCGGGTTCCATCTCTGGTCCACGAACTAAGATCGCACATGCCTCCAGGCCAAGAAACCAAAACATAAAACAGAAGCAATATTGTAACAAATTCAATAAAGACTTTAAAAATGGGCTTCTCTGGTGGTGCAGTGGTTAAGAATCCTCCTGCCAATGCAGGGGACACAGGTTCGAGCCCTGGTCCAGGAGGATCCCACATGCCACGGGGCAACTAAGCCTGTGCACCACAACTACTGAGCCTGCGCTCCGCAGCAAGAGAAGCCACAGCAATAAGAGGCCAGCGCACCGCAAAGAAGAGTAGCCCCCGCTCACAGCAACTAGACAAAACCCGTGCACAGCAATGAAGACCCCATGCAGCCAAAAATAAATTAAATAAAATAAATTAATAAAAAAAAAAAAAGGACTTTAAAAAATATATACAGGGACTTCCCTGGTGGCGCAGTGGTTAAGAATCCACCTGCCAATGCAGGGGACACGGGTTCGAGGCCTGGTCCAGGAGGATCCCACATGCCATGGGGCAACTAAGCCCATGCACCACAACTACTGAGCCTGCGCTCTAGAGCCCGCGAGCCACAACTACTGAAGCCCGCGTGCCTAGAGCCCACGCTCCACAACAAAATAAGCCATCGCAATGAGAAGCCTGTGCACCGCAACAAAGAGTAGCCCCCGCTCGCCACAACTAGAGGAAGCCTGCATGCAGCAACGAAGACCCCATGCAACCAAAAATAAATTAAATAAATTTATTAAAATATACATTTTATAAATAAATAAATAATAAAAACGTCTGCTCTGTGGAAGGCACTGTCAAGAAAATGAAAAGGCAAACCACAGACTGGGAGAAAATATCTGCAAAAGATGCATCTGATCAAAGACTGTTATCCAAAATATACAAAGAACTCTTAAAACTCAACAATAAGAAAACAAACAACTTGATTTTTAAAAACAGCCAAACAGTTTTTTTTTTTTAATTAATTAATTTATTTATTGGCTGCATTGGGTCTTCGTTGCTGTGCGCGGGCTTTCTCTATTTGCGGCAAGCGGGGGCTACTCTTTGTTGCAGTGTGCGGGCTTCTTATTGAGGTGGCTTCTCTTTGCTGCCAAGCACAGGCTCTAGGCACGCGGGCTGCAGTAGTTGTGGCACGCGGGCTCAGTGGCTTGCAGGCTCTAGAGCTCAGGTTCAGTAGTTGTGGCACACGGGCTTAGTTGCTCCACGGCATGTGGGATCTTCCCGGACCAGGGCTCGAACCCGTGTCCCCTGCATTGGCAGGTGGATTCTTAACCACTGCGCCACCAGGGAAGTCCCAAAACACTTTTAACAGACACTCACCAAAGAAGATATATACAGATGGCAAATTAGCATATGAAAAGATGTTCCATGTTTGTCATCTGGGAAGTGCAAATTACAAGAAAATACCACCACACACTTATTAGAATGGCCAAAATCACTGACAACACCAAATGTTGGTGAGGATGTGGAGCAACAGGAACTCTCATTCAGTGCTGGTGGGAATTAAAATGGTATAGCCACTTTGGAAGAGTGTTTGGCAGGTTCTTACAAAACTAAACATACTCTTACCCTATGATCCAGCAATCATGCTTCTTGGTATTTACCCAAAGGAGGTGAAAATGTATGTCCACACAAAAACCTGCACATGGATGTATCTAGCAGCTTTATTCATAATTGCCAAAAGCAACCAAAACGTCCTTCAGTAGGTGAATAAACTTTGGGACATTCAGACAATGGAATTTTACTCAGTGCAAAAAGAACTATTAAGCAATGAAAAGACATGGAAGAAACTTAAATGCATATTACTAAGTGAAAGAAGCCAATCTGAAAAGGCTACATACTCTATGATTCCAACTATATGACATTCCGGAGAAAACAAAATTGTAGAGACCACAGAAAGATTAGTGGTCGCCAGGCGCTGAGCAGGGGCAGGAAAGGGATGACCATGTAGAACAGAGAGGATTTTTAGGGCAGGGAAAATACTCTGTATGATACTATCATGGTGGATACATGTCATCATACATTTGTCCAAAGCCATAGCATGTACAACTACAGGAGTGAACCCTAATGTAAACCGTGGAATTTGGGTGTGATAATGACGTGTCAATGTAGGGTCGTGGATTGTAACAAATGTCCCACTCTGGTGGGGGACGTTGATAACAGGAGGCTGTGCATGTGTGGGAGAGGGGGCATATGGGAAATCTCTGTACTTTTCTCTCAATTTTGCTGTGAAATTAAAACTACTCTAAAAAAAATCTTTTTTTAAAAATAGTGGGCAAAAGACTTGAACAGTCTTCACAAAAGAAGATACGTGAATGGTCATATTAGCACATGAAGAGATGCTAAGCATTATTAGCCATCAGGGAAATACCTCAATAAAACCACAAGACGCCACTACACACTCAGTGGAATGGCTAGATTAAGAAGACTGACAGTGCCAAGTGCTGATGAGGATTTGGAGCATCCAGAAGTCTCATCAAGTGCTAGCGGGAATGTAAAACAGTATATGCACTTAGGAAAACAGTTTCTTCTACAGTTAAGCATACATTCATTATTTTTTTAACATCTTTATTGGAGTATAATTGCTTTACCATGGTGTGTTAGTTTCTGCTTTATAACAAAGTGATACATTCATTATTAAACTCAGCAATTCATTTACCCCAAAGAAATGAAAGCATACGTCTACACAACTTGTGCAGGAATGTTCATAACAGTTTTATTCATCATGGCCAACAATTAGAAACAGGGCTTCCCTGGTGGCGCAGTGGTTAAGAATCCGCCTGCCAATGCAGAGGACATGGGTTCGAGCCCTGGTCCGGAAAGATCCCACATGCCGCGGAACAGCTAAGCCCATGTGCTACAACTACTGAGCCTGCGCTCTAGAGCCCGCATGCCACAACTACTGAAGCCCGCGTGCCTAGAGCCCGTGCTCCGCAACAGGAGAAGCTGCCACAATGAGAAGCCCGCGCAACGTGGCAAAGAGTGGCCCCCACTCGCCGAAACTAGAGAACGCCTGTGCACAGCAACGAAGGCCCAATGCAGCCAAAAATAAATAAATAAAATAAATAAATTTATTAAAAAAAAAAAAACCAACCAATTAGAAACAGCCAAATGTCCACCTGTAGGGAAATGGGTTAACAAATGATGGTATATCCATACAGTGGAATACTATTCAGCCATACAAAGGGATATATGCTAATACATGCAACAACACACATGAACCTCAAAAACTTCATCTGGAGCAAAGCCAGACACAAATGCATACATACGGTATGAAATTATATCAAATTCTGAAAAAGAAATCTGACTTATAGTGACAGAAGGCAGGTCTGCGGTTGCCTAGGGTCTAGGGCCTGATTGCAAAGGGGCACGACGGAACTTTGGAGATGATGTGACTGGTCTACCTTGATGGTGGTGGTGGTTCATGGATATGTACACCTGTCAAAACTTATCAAATGTAAACTTAATATGGATACATTTTATTGTATGTAAATTATACCTCAATAAAGTTGATTTTTAACAATCAATTCCTCAGAAAATCCTTCCCTGACCACTCCCCTCTCAAACATCCCTTGGTATACACACCCTTCACAAGCTGTATTTTCTTCCACTTCATTTCCCCAAGTTTGTTTGTTTTGTTTTGTTTTAAGATTTTTTTGATGTAGACCTTTTTTAAAGTCTTTATTGAATTTGCTATAATAGGGCTTTCCTGGTGGTGCAGTGGTTAAGAATCTGCCTGCCAATGCAGGGGACACGGGTTTGAGCCCTGGTCCAGGAGGATCCCACATGCCACGGAGCAGCTAAGTCCATGCGCCACAACTACTGAGCCTGTGCTCTAGAGCCAGTGAGCCACAACTACTGAGCCCACGTGCTACAACTACTGAAGCCCGCACGCCTACAGCCCGTGCTCCGCAAGGAGAAGCCACCGCAATGAGAAGCTAACGCACCGCAACGAAGAGTAGCCCCCGCTCCCCGCCGCTAGAACCGCTAGCCCGCTCGCCGCAATGAAGACCCAATGCAGCCAAAAATAAATAAAGAAAGAAAATTTTAAAAATTTGTTACAATATTGCTTCTGTTTTATGTTTTGGTTTTTTGGCTGCGAGGCATGTGGGATCTTAGCTCCCCATCCAGGGATCGAACACACACCCCCTGCATTGGAAGGCGAAGTCTTAACCACTGGACTGCCAAGGAAGTCCCGCCCAAGTTTGTAATTGTGTTTTTATTGGTTTCCTGTTAACTGCCTCCAGACAGGGAGCACCGAGAGGTCCCAGACCCCATCCCTCCAGCTCACCGCTGATGGCTAAACACCAGGCCTGCACACAGTAGGTGCTCAACAAGCACCCATTAAACAAGGGGATGCAGGGCTGGTGAATGGAGAGGGCCCAAGGGAAGAGCAGCGGCCGGCTGGGCCCCAGCCAAACCTGCTGAGCTAGAGTTCTGTGGACCGGATGACCTCCGGCCCGTCCACGTGGGGCCCTGGCTCCACCCCAGGGAAGTTGAGTCTGTGCAATTCCTCTGAGATGTCCACGAAGCTCTTGCCTCTGGTCTCAGGGAGGAAGAAGCCAGTGTAGACGGCCCCACAGACACAGACACAGAGGAAAGGCACATAGAGGAAGTGGGACAAGCCCTCCTGTGGGTTAAGAGACCCAAGATCTGGTGTGGCCCGTTCAGCCCCCACATGGAAGGCCCCACCACAGGTCCTGATGAGGGACTCGACCCTCTTGGCTCAGATAAGCCCCATCCCCTTCAGTCTCACGCCTCCTGGATGGAGCCTCCCCTGGGGTTCTCATGCTGACAAGGACAAAACCTACGGCAGGGCCCCCGGGAGGGAGGGGGGGGCAGGCCTACCATGATGAAGGGGAACCCCAGCCCGACTAGGAAGAGCATGGTCCACATGAGCGCCCCGCAGACCATGTAAGCAGCAGGCCGAGTCATCTGGTCAAACAGCTCTGTGGCCAGGATCCCGGTCACTCCGGCTGGAAGGAGGAGTGGGGACAGGAGGCTGCCAGCCAGGGCTCCCTGGCCGGCCTTCCCCCAACCTTGTCCCAGACAGGAAAGTGGGGCCCTTCCAGCGCTCCTCCAGCCATTCCCTCCCAGAAGCCTGTACAGTGGGGGGAGGGCACACCCAAGCATCCTTCACCCAGACATCTGTGCTCCTTCAGCCAGGCCCAAAGGCAGGAGCTCTTCCCACTCACCAGGGCCAATGCCAAAGCTGAGGATGAAGGCAAAGACGCAGGACATGGCCAGGTAGGGCATCCAGGGGAGGGAGCTCTGAGGCAGAGGGGCGGGGGTGGGGGGGTGGTGGGGTGGTGAGGGGAGGTCAGAAGGGGCCCAGCCGCCCGGCCCTCATCAACGCCCAGCTACCTGCAGGCACAGGGCCGCTGTGAAGACGCTCCCCCAGCAGGTCATCAGTCCGTACCCCCCCATCAGCAGCATCCGTCGGCCCACCCTCTCGATCACCACACACTGCAAAGGAAAGGAGCCCTCACTGATTCACTGGTGTGGGCCACGGTCGCGGGTCCCTCGGTTTGCGGGCCAGCAGTGGGGAGGGGCCTCATGAGGAAGCTGGGGAGGCGGGCGCGAGAGCAATTTACCGCTTCAGTGGATTAAGACATTATTAACTTCTCAGAGGACCTCAGTCATTCAACCTCATTCAGTTTCCCCATCTCAAAATGGTGGTGGGAGTGCCCGGAAAACTAGGTGCTCGATAAGCGCTTGCTAACTCGCCGTATTTTAACATAGCGACCTGAAGTGTAAGTGGCTTAGCGCCGAGGCCTGCGGTCCCCGGAGGGCCAGCACCCCGAGGGCCAGCACCCGCAAGGGTCCGCCGCAGGGCTGGGGGTGGGGTGTCATCCCGGAGGCAGACTCACGCTGAGCAGTGCCGCCAGCAGCTCGCAGCCCCCGGTCCCGATGGAGGCGTACTGGACCTTCTCTGGGGGAATCCGCGCCTGGCTGAACACTGCTGACGCATAGGCGTACACCTGCCGGAGGGGTGGGGCGGGGGGGCGAGAGGCCGAGGCGCACCGTCTCCCTCCTGGACCCCGCTCCACCCCCTTCCCCCTCCCCTCTCCCCCCCAACCTGGGCCTGGCGCGGACTGCTCACCGCGTCGTTCCCGCACAGCTCCATGACCCCGCCCAGCACCACCAGGCTCGCCACCTGCCTCCGCAGCGCGCGGTCCCGGAACAGCTCCCACGGGCGTCGCGCGCGCCGGCCCTGGCAGGCGGCGCGCTCCCGCTCCAACTCGGCCAGCTCCCCGGCCAGGTCCGCGGGGCCCCGCAGCCGCTGCAGCGCTGGGGGAGGGGGCAGGGCAGAGGACGCTGAGCTCCCCTCCCCCAGGCCCTCTGTGGCCCCCACAGTGAGCTGCCCACGCCCACCTCCTTTCGCCTTCCCGGGGCCCCCTTGGTCTGATAGGGATGATCAGTTCACAGCACCACGGAGCAGAATGGGCTTTAGAAACTCAGGGTTCTGTGGGTGCATCACACAGGACACGACAATTGTGGCAGATCTCCACTGCCGTCTCAGTTCTCCACCCCTCCCTGGGCCATGGGATTTGGCAGTTGCTCCCACTAAGGAGGTGTGTATACATCCGCCCCTTGGTGCTGGGCTCCGCCCTGCGACTCGCTCTGGCCCGTAGAATTAGGCTGTAGGAGGGCGTGCCGCGTGTTCCAATCCAGCCTCAAGAGACCTGCTGGTTTCTATTTGGTCTTCTGTCATCATCATAAAAACTTGTGGTGGGGCTGGCCCACTGGTCCCAGGAAAAAGCAGAGATGGCCCAGCTGGGACCGTCCTAGATCAACCAATGTCCAGCTGACCCACACCAGTGACAGAGCCTCCAGCCAGACCCAACCTTCATCAGCCAACCCCAGAGAACTCAGAGGCTTGGGCTAAGTAATTGCTTCCTTGGTCTCCCGCGGAGGTGCGACTGTTAGGCAGCAAGAAAAAAAACGGACTAAAAAAACCCCTGGTACGGGAGTAGGTGACGCCATAACTAGGACCTATGACATACAGTGTTGGTTCCTAACCAGGCAGAGGACGGTGAGGAGGCTGGAAGAATGAAAGCCCGTGTAACGTGCAAGAAACAAAACAGGTCTAATGAACTTCTGGACTTGGGCAAAGAGATCTCCAAGTGTCAAAAGCATGAACTAGCTGCCTTTACCTGAGTATTCTAAGCTGATTGTAAGGAAAATGAGCTCAAAAAGACCTTCAGAGGGAACACAATTTAATCAAATTTAACTTATTCCAGAGCTTGCTAGGTTAGTTAAATAAAAAAGAAAAAGAAATCTGTTTCTCATCTCTAGCTTCTCCATCTAGCAGAGTCCTAAGTTAAATCACAGCCTGAGAGCAAAGACTAAATCCAGAGCAAGGCCAGCGAGCCCTGGTCTGAGGGTAAAGATCAAATCAAGGGTATGGCTTACTGCAGTGCCTCATAGACCCTCCTGGCTGGAAAAACAGGCATTACAGAGGCTTAAGGGTATTGGTCCGCCGCAGCTCGACATGCCCTAAATTCCAGTAATTAGGTTGCAAGAGAGAAGCATGTCTAGAAAAGAATTGTGGGTGTGGCTTTCTGGCACATAAATCAAATGCACAGAAAATTCATATCATTTTTGGAGAAAGTTGTATTGACAGAAGCTCTGCCAGCCTGGATGAAAAGACACCAAGACAGTTTGAAATGTAAAGACTTCTGTGCCCCAGTTTTCTATAGGTACATTTTCCAGGGCCCTCTTCTGGTGTCAAGGAAGGTGATAGAAAAGGAAGGACTTCTCGGTGGCCTGGGGAGCCCCTCCCTGGGGGCAGAGCCAGGGCTTCATGCAGGAGCACTCTCCATCCCAGGGCAGGGGAACCTGGCAGCGTTCTCCCAGGGGCACTCAGCATTGCTATGGATCGGCAACTGCTTTCTGCCTCCTTGTCGCCTCTTTTTTGAAAAACATTTTTTCACCAGTGTCTGCTGAGTGCACGCGAGGCAGAAGACTTGTGTTTATCTCCTAGGTCTTTGGCTCAGGAAAAGGCATATATAGACTTGACATGATCTTAAGATCCTGGACTTCAAGCCTGATGCCATGATTGGGTGAGACTTGGTGGGGGTGGGGGGTGTTTCCGGATAGCACTGAGCATGTTCCTGCTCAGGGGAGGGACATGAATAATAATTGTGGCCACCATGGCAAGCTGGGAAGAATACATTAGTGGGCCCTGGTCTTCGCCCCTTGCCACATGAGTGGAGATGCCATGGATTTTCCCATCTCTGGACTTTGGGTTCAGTGACGTGACTCTCCTTGGCTAATGGGAGTTTAGTGGGCAGGAAGGGACCAAAGGTTTGGAAAGTGCTTGTGCAGTTGGATCTGCCTTCTGGGCTAGTCTGTCAGTACCAAGAGTGCGAGGAGCAGCGTGTGCAGCAGAGCTGAACTGCTCCAGCCCAGACCAGCCTCGACTGGCCAGCCCCAGCTGACCCTGACACCATGAGCCAGCCCAACTGAGATCAGCAGGGTCGTGCAAACAGCCCAGCAAGTAAATGAGTAGAAGATGCAGTAAAGGATTGCATGCTTTAAGCCAGAGATTTTGGGATTGTTCCTTCGGCATCATTATTGTGGCCATAGCTAACAGGGAAGACCATCAGCCCAGCTGGCATTGGGCCCTTGAGGTCTTACTCAGTGTTTCTTCATCTTGCATGTCAGGCAGGGGGCAGGTGGCGCTCCTTCTCTGCACCACCCTGGGGGTTCCCAGATGGCAGGTGCTGGGTCTGTTCCATCCTACTGCCTTGGCGCTTGGGACAGCCCCTTGATAAAGAGCTCTGAAGGGATGGATGGATCATGAAATTGAGGCACAAAGAGAGGGATAGCTTTTCCTGAATAAATGCGACCCAGGAAATGAGGACCCACATGCTCTGGCCAGATGTGCCCCATGGTCAAGGGTGGTCTGGGGGCCCGAGGTCAGGGACTCACCTGCCAGACAGGCCTCGGAGTCTCCACAGTCAATGAGGAGGTAGCGTGGGCTCTCGGGGAGCAGGGGCAGGGAGGCCAGCTGGAGCACCCCAGGCACCAGGCAGCTGGCCAGCAGCAGAGGCCAGGCCTGCGGGCCACCCAGGAGCTCCCTGGGGAGACAGAGGAGAGGCTGAGCCAGATGCCTCCTTGTCAGAGCTCTGTCCCCTACCAGCCCCCCTGATGGCAGAGGGTCTGCATTACCCTGTGCCTCTTCCCAACCAGCTCTGGGTCTGGACACCCAGGTAGGGACCCGCGATAGGACAGGGTCATGGCCCCACCTCACCCCTGGCAACTCCTCTCCCCAGGGCTCTTCCCAGGGCACAGGGCTCTGCCCTCACCTCCCTTTTCTGGGATGAACAGGACACGCTCCCTTTAAAAGCCCAAACCTGCACCCTCTCCTCTTTGCTCCCTGATCCGGAGGGGCGAGAAGAGGGTGACTCACACCAAGTGTGGCTGACTGACACCACACTGGCCAGATGCACGTGGACAGGGTTTCAACGCCTTCATACAAGGAAGCAACGCCTTAATCCACTTGGGGGGTAGAGGAGAAATTTAGGTGAAGAAGGGCTTTCCCTGGCATCCCTCTAACCTCTCAGTGCACGTGGGGTGGTGGGGGCGGCACTTACCTGAGTCCAACCACCTGACCCATGACGATCCCCAGGGCGGTGAAGATGGCTGAGGTCATGGCCACAGCCCCTCGGAGCTCCTTGGGGGCGCTCTCCCCCAGGTACATGGGCTGGACGTTCATGCTCACACCTGGACATGAGCACAGCAACCATCAGCCACAGGCTGGACTCCCACAACGCTTGGGCCCGCCTCCCCCCACCCTGCCCGCCCCCGCCGCGGTCTTGGCGCCACCAGCCCATCATCTACACGCACTGAGTGCTGCTCCCTCAGCTCAAGCGCTCTGAGGGGTTCCTGCCCACCTGATGTAGGGCCAGCAGGACTCCAGTCAACTCCCAGGACTTCTGAGAGAGAAGCCCCATCACCGGGAGGGGTGTGAGGGGCTCAGAGGGAGCAGATGCCCACCAGTGGCCCCGGCTCTCACCTCTCACGTCAACTACCACTGCATGTTCTCCCCCATCTTGGCTTCCCTGAGGACGCACCTTGCACCCAGGGCAGCCAGTGGGAAAATGGAATTGGATGGCGCCCCCACTGCCCACCCCAGAGGGTGACAGCCGGCAAAAGCTAGGAGGCCGCAGTACTGGGTCACCATCCACCTGGGAACACGTCAGGGAGTGCTGCCCCATCCCCTCCCTGACGTGGGATCAGGAAACAGCCCTCAGCAAGGTCCTGCCTCTCTCTGAGCACTGGGTGGGGGGAGCTGGGAGGAAGGTGGGTGCACTGATTGCCAGAAGCTCTCCCACAGAGGTACACCCACTCTTCCTACAGAAAATTAGGGAGGGATTCCTTCTGTGCCAGGTACTCAGGGCACAAAGTTTGACCTGGTCCCTCTTCCCTGAAATGTGGGCTGTTCTGAGTGACTCACTTCTAATAAGTAGTCTGTGGCAAAACTGATGGTGTATGACTTCTGAGATCAGGCCATAAAATGCACTGGGACTGCATCCTTGCGCACACACGTGGGCTCCCTCTCTCCCATCACTTCCTCTGGAGGAAACCAGCCGCCATGCTGTGAGGACACTCAAGCAGCCCTACGGGGAGACCCATAAGCTGAGGAGCCTGGGCCTCCTGCAAACAGCACACGAGAGCGCCATCTCAGAAGCAGGTCCTCCAGCCCCAGCCAAACCTCAGGTGACTGCAGCCCTGCCTGACAGCTTGATCACAGCCTCCTGAGAGGCCCCAAGCCAGGACCACCCAGCTAAGACACTCCTGGTTCCTAACCCAGAGAAACCATGAGTTAATAAATGTTGCTGGTCTTAAGCCACTAAATTGTGGAGTACTTTGTTTCACAGGAATAGATAACTAACTAATAAAGACATCAGCACCTGGCTGTATAAACAGTAGGAGTCAAGGGGGATTGTTGATGGGTGCCCCTAAAAGCCCAGGTGGACACGCTCAAAATTCTGCTCCCTCCCATGACCCAGAGCCTGAGGGGTCCCTAACAGGCTACTCTGCTTCTGTAGGGAAGATCAGAGAGCTCGTCCTAGATGCCTTTTCATCTTGACTGCCAGGAAGCTCCCGGCTTAGAGGACTTCTGTTGGTTTAAGTTTGGGGATGTTTGCCCTCCCATCCCTTACAACTTTTCCATTTTTCTAGATCCACTTTAAGTACCTAGTTATATGACCCTTTTAAGATAAATCATATCTAATCATTCTGCAAAACAAAAAAATGGTGGGCATGAATGGAAAACAAATCAATGAATGAAGGGAATAAAGAGGATACAGGAAAGAGTAGGAACAGAGGCAGGAGGGGATCCCCCCACACACACACTGTACCTGCGCTGACACCCACGAGCAGCCGTCCCAGCATGATCATCTCAAAGGAGCCTGCTCTGCGGCTGAAGCCAAACAGGGTCGCTGCGGCCACCACGAAGATGTTATTCACCAGCAGGGACTTCTTCCTTGGGGAAGCCAAACACAGGCGAGAGAGGTGGGTTCAGTCCTGAGGACCACCCCTGGGGACCCTTCTCTGAAGCTGCAGCCAGCCCTGATCAGACCTGTGTGTGCATGAGGGGACTGAGTCAGGAGTGTAAGCTACACGAACAGAAATGACGCTGGCCACTGTAGCTGGGGTCACTTGTGGGATGCCCCCAGGGGCCTACTCCCACTCCCCTCCTTCAATATGTCCCAAATTACTCTCCTTTCTGCCTCCGCCACTGCTTGAAGTGACAGAACTCGTATGGCTTTATCCCTACAGATTGAGCATTGCTCTCCTCAAACTCCTCTGTAAAGCGAAGGGCCTAATATCTGATTTCTCAGGCTCAAGGAAACCCTGGGGAGGAAGAACAGGGACTTCCGGAGTGAGGGAAGGGACACCTGGGGTGCCAAGTCCCTTCCCGTTTCCTCCGTGCATTGCAGAGTCACTGCTCAGAACCTTCAGCATGGCTGGGTGGCCTCTGCGAGGCTGGTTCAATGGGACAGACGGCAAAACAGGAAGGGGCACTGGGCATGTCAGCAGCTCCACACGATGAGGTGTCAGCTCTGGGCTCCTGACACCGCGCTCAGAGGCGCCGTCATGCAGGTCACCCAAGAGAGGCCACAGGAGGTCATATGGCTCATGTACTGACAAGGAAATGAGCCACAGGAAGCCGCTGGCCTGCTCCAAACCAACAGCACAGGGGTGAAAGATGGGCCAAAGCTCAGATCCCCTGGCCTAGAGAATGGAGAATGACAGTGGATTATAACTTGATCCAGTGGTAACTCCAGTTGTGACTTATAAGCCACATACGGCTTCCTCACTGGTATAAATTAATAGAGTACTTCCAGGACTTTCCTGGTGGTCCAGTGGTTAAGACTCCACGCTTCCAATGCAGAGGGCACGGGTTCAGTCCCTGGTTGAGGAAGTTCTGCATGCCGATGCTGCGTGGTGCAGCCAAAAACAAACAAACAAAAAAACACAGTACATCCATTGTAGCTATTTATCTGGCGAATGCATTTTGCTGCATTTCAATACACAGACGACAGCAGAAACACTTTACTTCCGCCCGGCAGGGAGAGTACTGCACCTTTACCGACCTCCTTAGGGACATGGCAGCTCTCCAGCTCTGGGCCACACCTGCTCCATGGGGAGCTGCCCGCCTCAGGCAACTTGCTGGCCCACTGCTTTGATGACTTTATGCTGAAAGGACCTGGGGAAGAGGAAGCGGCAAGTGCACCCGACGTCATGGTAACATACAAGCATGACAGAGTGGGAGCCGCCACACCAGTGGAGTTCCTGACGTCCGAGGGCACATTTCCTCCAAAGTGCGGGATGGCTTGCTGCCCTTCCTCTAAGAAGATGGACAAATCTCAGATGGCTTCTTTCTACTTTGGAGGCAGCCTGTCCCACAGTGAGTGTCGCGATCTGACACCTACACTTGGTGATTTGCAAACCTGGAAGCTGTGAGTAGAGTATGCCCTAGTGGGTCCAAACCAGCTGCCAGATGCTCCGCCCCTCGACCCTCTAGACCTGAGAGATTGTGGTGCTCAAAGTGCCTCCAAGGAGAATCACAGTGCAAGACCTAGGATTTTGGAGTAAAGCCACTACTTCAGTGAATTACTACCCCCTTAATCAGAAATAACTCCTGGCTGGTCACTAAGCCCTAGTGGAGAATAAACACCAGAATGGGGTGGTTGGC
Organism: Balaenoptera ricei; assembly: GCF_028023285.1. Lineage (NCBI taxonomy): Eukaryota > Metazoa > Chordata > Mammalia > Artiodactyla > Balaenopteridae > Balaenoptera > Balaenoptera ricei. The sequence goes on from NC_082652.1 coordinate 26,364,087, forward strand.
TTTTGTTTTAGCCAGCTGAGTCCTGGTTTTCTGTTACTTGCCGTTGATACTCCTGCTAAATACACAAACATGTTATCTTTGCAATTTTGCTTCCAACAAAGGAGGTTACATCAGTGAAAGCGGAAGGATGGGTGCCCATGGAACTCAGTATCGCATTAGGAACCCCGTCATTCAGAAGTAGATGACCTCAGACGGTAATAACCTGCTGAAGGACCCACCATCATGACTGCCATGCCCACCCAAGCATGAAGATGGGGGTCACCCCGATGGGCAAACAGCCTCAGCCGGTGGAAGTGCTGAACCAAGACAGGAGGAGAAAACCTGGGGATGGACGTCCCCGAGGCAGGTTTTGGAGTGACCAGCTCCAAAACCCAGGAGCAGGCCCTCTACCTATGTTTCCAGGTTCTGGATCATACGCTTTAAACTAAATTCATCCACTAGTTTCCTTTTCTTTGATTAGTTTCCCCTACACTTTCTTCTTCTTTCTTCTTCCCATGAGGTGTCTTGAGGGCAGTTAAGTTTACCATTAAGTGTGTAGATTGCAGAATATCAACACGTTAATGGCAGGGCTGGCAGATTGGTCGTCACGTGGAAACTCTGCACTCAAGGAGGACACCTCCGTTGTGTCGTCCCTGGTGGCTGTGACGAGGCAGTGCCCTGGGTGGTCTCAGGAAGGACTGAACCAACTAACGTGAGGAGGGGCACATGGGGAGCTGAATATATGGGCGAAAGGCACTGACACGTGCTGGGTGGCCAGCCAAGGGGGGGGACCATGAGAGCCGCTTGTTTTTCTGCCCAGCCCTGCTTCTCTCCTGCTGTCTCACGGGTGTAGGCGTGCTACCCAAGGTGGGCCAGGAACAACCCATCTCCCTTGATTCTGAGAGTGAGTGAAGATGCAGGAGGTGGAACGAGGCTGGAGCTGATGCGCTGAAGGCATCTCCCAAGAGGAAAGCCCAGGCTAGGGTGGCCTTGCATCCTGCCCTCCCCAGGCCTGGCTTTTGACCACTTCCTTTTGTCCTATGAGCTGCCCCAGTATCCTTTGCATTATCACAGCTTTCCATTCAGTCTGTCAGTCTGTCTCTCTTGTTTGCGACCCAAGATCTGCATCAGTTGGATACCAAGGGGGGCACTGGGGAGAAAACACCTGTTCACAGTCAGACAACGTGTGTTGTATTGGCAGCCATGGGTCCTCCCTCCCTCCCAGCATAGGACTCTTCCCTCTGCCACATGTGCTGGGAAACGTGAGTCACCCGGGGAAACTGCAGGCAGAGCGGGAGGCCGGTGAGGAGTTGACTCGGGCCTGGGCCTGCCGGGCATCCTGCCCACACCCGGGGTGCCCCTCATTGAAGGGCATTTGGGGGTCCACAGGAAGCACTTACCTTCCCAGTGTGATGGCCATGGGGCCAGCAAGCAGCGCTCCCAGAAGGCCACCCACGGGGTACAGAGACACGATGAGGGACCACAGGAGCGGGACCAGCTGGTCGGGCAGCGGCTGGCCGGTTCGCATCCGCCACGTCTCATTGGTGAATTCCTGAATGTGCTGTGGACAGAGATGCCAGTCAGTCCCCCGGGGGCGGGGGCTCCCTCCCCACAACAGGCCTTCTCCCCACAGGCCCTGCCTCTGCAGAGCAGGCAAGTCTCCCCAGCAATCCTACTCCCTTCGGGGCAGGACCGAACTCACCCAACTGCAGGGCACTGTGCCGTCTCTTTCAAACACAGTGTGTCCTGGAGCGCAGAGCTGGCCAGTCTCTATGTGCCCCTCTGAGTCCACTATCAGCCCCCCTCCCCCACTTTTGGCCTGGGAAGCCACCTGTATGGGCCACATCAGCAGGCTCCCTTGATGACCAGCTTTCTGATGGACTTGGCCATCAGTGAGCATCAGCAGAGCAACAGAGGAGGCAGGAGGGGTGTTTGTCCCCAGGGCTCCTTCGCTGGGGGCACCTCAGGATTGCTGCAACGCCTGACCAAAAGACCCAGATACCCTCCTCTTGGTCAGAGATGAATGTCAGTATCTGGCTGGTCTTAGGCCTCCCAACAGGGCGTGAGGGAGGACGTGAGGATGACCAGGGGGTGTAGGTGAGCAGGCCACCTCAGGGTAATGGCTGTTAGCCTGGTGCCCGCCAGGTCCTTCTGAGGGAAGGACATGCCCGGGGGAGCTGGGACCAGGGCCAGCCTCCCCTGACATTGGCTTGAAATCCTCAAGGGTGACCATTCAAGGGGGTAGGGGAAGCCTCAGAAGCCAAGGAAGTCTCATTTGCAGGAGCCAGTGATGGCCTATGGGAAGCAAGGCCTGAGAGTGCCCTGCTGTGGGCAGATCCTTCTCCAGCCATGAAGTTTGCACTGAAGTGGACACTCGCATGCTTGTTGAATAAACAAATAAAAAGGCAAATGGAGCTCAGACCTCCCTTTCTAAACCCTTCATTTCATCCTCTCTTAAGGGACTGGGCAGCTATAGTTGTTTCTGCCCAGAATGTACTCCCATCCCCAACTTCTAAGCACCAACATGCTTTGAGAGAAATTCTTTCCCCTTGACAATTACAGCCCCCTATACAGTTGGTCACCTGACCCAGGCCTGGCCAATCAAAGTGCTCCACCCTCCTGACCACATGATTGGTCTAGTGGGCATGTGATCCAAACCAGCCAATCAGAGAGCATGTGATCCAAACCAGCCAATCAAACTCTTCCCCAGCCTTTCTGCTGGAACTAACAGGGAGGATTTCTGTTTGGGGGTTCCCAGTCCAGGACAGGAAGTGAGTCTGGTGACTGCTGCTCTCTTGCGCTGGGTGGAGGATGATGCCCCGCAGGGATGGGAGAGCCCCAGTTCCGTCCTGGGACCTGTTTCCTGCAGCCCCACCTCCTTCACAGCTATGTGACAGGACACTTGCCCTTCTCACTTAGGTGGAATAGAGGTGGCTTCTATCAATGGGGCCGAGAGATTCATCCTTTCCACAGGCATTTACTGAACATCGGCACAGGCCAGGACAGAGTCAGGTGCTGGGGACTCAAAGATGACTTGGACACTGAGAGGAGACCAGCAGGAGGCTGAGACCAAGGACTGGGGAGGGAGGGTGACTCCAGCTGGGGGGCTACTAAAGGAAGGCTTCAGGGAGGTGATGGCATTTGGGTGGCTCTTGAGGGGGTTCTTGCAGGTGGGGCAGAGAGGGCTTCCCATCAGAAGGAGACTTCAAGGAAGGGCTGGGTGCATTTGGGGAACTGCGTTTAACCTGCTTTGGTAGCAGAGTTGGGGGAACGAAGGTGGGAGACAGGTGGACAGGTTCTGATCCCAGGAGGCCTTGGACTTAAGGTGGATGAGTCTGTCCTTATTCCTGTAGGCACTGGGGAGCCACAGAATGTTTCTGGGCAGGGGAGTGGTTTGATCAAACTTGAGAGGATCTAGAAGGGGGAGGTCAAAGGCAGGGAGGCCAGTGATACAGGCAGGAGAGACGAGGTCTGAACTGGGATTGTGGAAGAGACCTGAGGAGAAATGGCTGGAAGCCAGAGGCAGTTAGGAAGGACTTGGTGTCCAAGAGGGAGGGAAGAGTCAGGGCGGACCCCAGTCACTGGGTGGATGGTGGAGTCATCTACTGACATCAGGGACTCAGGAGAACTTGCGAGTTTCAGGGGAGGATGCAGAGCTGGGTTTGAACTCTCAGGGCCTGTGGGACATCACAGCGGAGGTGGGCATGTGGGAGAAAGCGCCACCAAGTGGATGCTGGCCTGAAGATCTGCTGCAGGCAGCTGCTGGCCCTGGCCCAGCACCCACTGGGATGGTGACAGTGGGCACAGAGGGTACATACCGAAGTCGGGGCATTGATGATGGAGAGGTTGTAGCCAAATTGAAAAGTCCCACCAATGCCAGCCGCACAGATGGTCAGGAGCAGGACCCTGCCCTGGAACTGAGGAGAGAGGAGAGGACACAGAGTGCCTGATTACAGCCTCCACCAATCCCAGCACTGCAATCTATCTGAACCAGGCAATGATGGCTCCACTTTGCAGATGAAGAAACTGAGGCAGAGAGGAGTTGCCTAGGTCATATGGCTGGCAGGTAGCAGAGGCACCCCTAGCCTTCTGCTCTGAGTCCAGGATCTCGCTGCCCCTTCACCCCTGACAGCATTTTCCTGAGATGGACAGCCATTCCTGGCCCTCCTTGCTGGGCTGCCCCTGGGCATGCCTGCTGTGGCTCAGGGGACAATGCCTTGAGCTGGGGCCCCACAGGTGTGAAGCTCTGCCTCTGGCAGGACAGGAGACCCTGAGCTACAGTGACTCGCCCCAGTGAAACTCTCTCAACAGAGTGGCTGGGCCTCCCTCTCTTCCCTCCCAGCCTGTTCTGCCAGGAGGCTAAGAGGAGGGGCCACACGGACCTACATGTGTGGGGGCCTGGGGGGCACATGGAGCAGCAGAGAGCAGCCTGGGTCAGTGCCAGCTCTGCCCTTCCTCCCTCATCTTCTCTGAGTGGCTTCCTCGCTGGCCCTGGTGATGATAATGCCTACCTTCAGGCTGGGGGACAGCCAATGCGCATGTGCACTACACACACCTGGTACAACAAAGGGCAGCTTTTCATCCTCATGCAGCACCCTTAGAGATGGAGGGAGAACTCCCCAAGGCACCCAGCTCAGCGCCCTGATGCCCCATCATTAGGTTGGTATTTTTTCGGGGGATTCACAGTCTTATTTATATTTTTTCTCTTATAATTTTTAATTACAAAATAACATGCTCGTTAAAGTTTTTGAAAATCCAGTGTACACTGACAGTTCTCCACTCTCCCAAAGAGCAGTGAACTGCTTCCCTCAGATATTTTCTGAGACATTCACAAAGAAGTTAACTATACAAAAATCAAATTGTTGATCTTTTCCTAGTAACTCTATACTACCTTTCTTGCTCGGGCAAATTGTCCCTCAAATATAAAGCACTGTGTCATATTTATTATTTTTTTAATACTTAAATACAAGTTTCAAGTCAGAAGGATGTTTGGCTAAGGGCTCTCTGAAGAATTTCCAGAACCTGAAGACTACTTACTCATTCATCAGTGAAATACCAAGTGCCTGTCCCAGCCAGGAACTGAGCTGGGAGGCAGATACAGCGGGGCAGGGGGAGGGGGGGGGACGACAGACCTGCTTTCACCGTATTGTGAGAACCTGGCCTGGGGGTGGGGAGGTAGAGGAAGAGGCTCTGAGGGCAGGATCCTGCCAAAGATCTTGCCACAGGTCTGCAGGCAGGTCTATGACAGGCACCCTGGCTGCCCGCAAGTTCCTACAAGGTCTAAGTAACTTCCTCCCAAGCCTGAAGCCATAGGGAGAAGCCAGGTGAGAACCCAGGAGTCCCGTCTCACTGGAGTCACTGGAAGCACCCTGCTGGGCTACCCGGAGGTGAGAGTTCCACTAAGAGAGCAGATCTGCAGGAAGTAGCAAGTCACGCACCACCTGATGAGAACTGAGCCCATGTGGCAGGGGTGCTGGCAGGTCTCCAAGACAGCATAAATTACTTCATTCCATGAGATCGTGCATGGAGATTGCCTAGTCCTCTGACTGGTCATGAAAAGCATTCAGACATTAGCTATGGTGGTGATTATTAAGTCAGTGAATAAAGATTTCTTGCCTCCCTACTGTGGGCAATAAATCTACTGTTCTAGGTGCTGGGGATATAGTAGTGAACAAAAGAGACGAAATCCATGACCATTCCAGCTGGGGAAGACAGGCGGTAACAAATGAACAAGGAAAATACATAGTATGTCAGCTGTGCGACGTAGACAGAAAGCAGGGGAAGGTGAGATGTGGTGTCTGGAAAAGGTGGTCAGGGAATACGCCATGAGAAGGGGACATCCGCACAAAGACTTGAAGGAGGTGAGGGGAAGGGCCATGCAGATCAGCGCCGGTTGGCGGGGGAAACCCTGAGGTGGGGTGGTGAGCGGTATAGGCTTAGCTCTTCCCGCTGCCCCGCCCCCTCGGTGCAGCAGGACGGGAGGACGGAGTCTAGAACCAGCGTGGAAGAGATGAAGGTTGGGGAGAGAAGTGAAGGTGGGAAATAGGCCCAGGACGGGATGAGGCGGCCAGGACTGCAGTGCCCAGGGGCTGCTGCTTCTGGGGGCGTGTCCGGCCCGCACGAGGACCAGAGGGATGCTCTCCTGGGACGCGGCCGGTGCGCAGGTCCCGCACACTGCGCCCCAGCCCAACACTGCGCGTGAACACCTGCTCTTGTTCGTCTGGGCCGAGCACCTAGCTCCACTGTGCAAACAAGGATCAGATACTTCTGGACACTGGACGCGTTGGTTGAGCCTTCCCGAGTGCACGCCAGTCCGCAATCCCTCATCCGAGAAGCCTGGGCCGGCAGGTCTCGGAATTCAGAAGTTTGCGAAAAGCGGATCGGCGTGGAAGAGGGAGGCGCATGCGTAGTGGGCGTTTGCGAAGGCTCGCTCAAAGCTTACCTTAGCCAGAGCGCGCGGCCGAGACACGTGCGCAGGCGCACAGGGCGTAAAGTGGGTGGGGGGCTGGGGTCCCGCGAGCGGGTCACCTGAGTCCGAGGCTGTAACGGCGGCTTATGTTCATCCTCCATCCCTCCCTTTCTGCAGCTCTGAAGGTGAAAAGCCACTAACTCCTTCCTCGGCCGAGCCTGTGGCCCATCTCCGCAGATCGGAAGGGGGCTCAGGTCCGAAGTCACCACGGCCAACCCCTGAATCCGCCTTCGCATGTCTTGGCCGGCGGCTCTGATCAGCGCGCTCCGGACTCCCCCGAAATCCCGGCCCTGGCCCCTAGTCCCCTCGTCTCCTCCCCCGCTGCCGCCTCCGCCTCCGGAGTGACTCTCAGCCGGTCACTGCTGCGCACCCCTTTGGACCTCCGCCGCCGCCCCTTCCGGCCCCTCTGCCCGGCCTCCTCTCACCCGAATCTGGCGCCCCTGCCCGCCTCCGGGAGGCCCCTGTCCCCAGGCACTGTGAGGGCCGAGCCCTTGATTCTGCACAGACATCCCCACTCTCCTCTAGTACAGGTGTCCCCGCCCTTTCCCCCCGGAGGAGGGACAGGATTAGGAGGGCCAAAAGGTAGACCCACCAGTCTGGAGAGCTCTCATCCGTCCGTCCTGGCAGAGCCAGTGACTTGGAACGCGGATGGGAGACCCAGTCTCGGGTTGCAGCCCGGGGATCCATTCCGTGAGAGGCCAGCCCGGCCTATGCGACAAGATTAGTCCGGCACAGTGGACCCTGTGAGATGAGGAGCCACCGGGTCCACTGGGCAGGATTAATCTTTTATTTCTCAGGGCTTCTCAGGTCCTTCATGAATCCAGGAGTTGGATTAAGGCCAAATCGAAACCAGACTTGCCAAAGATGCTATTTGTGGTCATGGAAACATAGACCTGAAAGTGACCCTAGGAAGTCATCTGAGCAAAGACTGTGATAGGACATACACCAGAAGGGATACTGTTTTATTTTTGCTGCCCTGAACTTTTAAAAGTTTCTAAAAAACACCATGCATTTTTAAGGAAAAATATCGATACAATAAATAAAATATTAGCAGTTGCTAAGTACACGCCTTTCTGCATCTCTGCATCTATTGAGGTGATCCACTACTGTGATAATACCCTCTTCGCTCCCTCCCCGCCACCCCCCCCCCATGGACACCTCGCTGGAGTCAGCCCCCCAGTGCGTGGGCTCCCCAGCCACTAATTATTATCCTTAAGCAAGGGAGCTTGAGGTTTCTCTTTGGCAAACATTAATCAGGAGTTTAACCTTGAGTGTGTGAAAGTCAAGGTTGTGAGTGTTTGTGGCTGCCCAGTGCTGATAGCTAATCCTCTCAACGTCCCTGAGACTCCACAAGGTGGAGTCTGTGTCCGCAGCACCCCTGCAGCCCTGCTGGAAGTCGGGGCTGGGCTTTCAGGTCTCCAAGTCCAGCGCAGACCCTACGGGATGGGGCCGCCAAAACACGCCTGAGTCAGGGGAGCGTGGAAAGACAACCCCCACGCGTGCCGACTCCTCCTCCGAGGAGCTTCCCGCGTGGATTCCCACCCAGTCTTGGTTTCCCTGGTGAGAAGGCAGAGGTGGGGGTGTTACCAAATCTTGGCTCCCTGTCCACCGATGCCGAATAGAAATAAGGAGACAGAATTTGGAGGAAATAGAACAGAGTAGCTTTATTCCTTTTGCCAGGCAAGAGGGGAACACAGTAGGCTAGCGCCTCAAGAACTGTGCCCCCCTCCTTGGGGAATCGGAGAAGATTTTATATGTGGGGCTTGCAGTCCGGGGTATATGATAAGGATCAAAAGTAGCGAAGGTCTTGCATTTCTTTTCTTCTGCAAATTCATGGCCAAAGCTGGCATCAGGCTGCTCAGCAACCAGGTCTGGTGTCCCTGAAGTTATCGGCCAGTGACCTTCTTTCTGAAATGAAGAGTGCTACAAGGGAGTGTAGGGGGAGAAGAAATGCCAGGTGCAAAGGGTAATTTGTATGGAGTCAGAGAGTAATCAGCTTTGTGAAGGACAAGTCTAGCTACAAGTGTTTATTAGTAGTAATAGCTGAAGAATAACCAAGATTACTTAACTCTTTCAGGCCTGTTTATATAGTTTCCCCAGACTGTTCATTGTTTCCTTATTTTCCTTATTTATCAGAAAATTCTCATGTCTATTTTTGCGGCGACAGGGGCAAGGGAGGAGGGGTGGCCTGCTTTCAGCCACCAGTGCTCAGGACCTCCAGGAGGGAGGCTAACGTGGGTGGTGACGCCCCTCCTCCGCCATGGGAGCCACGACCCACGCTCCCTCCTACACTCCGGAGCCTGTCACTCTGCAGATGGGGAAACTGAGGCCCAGAGCTGGCGGGGAGGGGGGAATAGGGGGATCCGCCCCCGGCACTCAGCTGGAGGCAGGGAACACGGCGGCTCGCACCGAAGGTAATCGACACAGCAAAGCTGGCTGGAGGGCTCCACCGGGTCCGCGCTCCACCGAGCCCCCGGCTGCTCCTACCCCCGCAGAAGCGGCGAGGCCGCCTCGTCGACCCGAGCCCGCCCCAGAAGGTGCCTCCACTGTTACCCGGGCCCAGGGACTCCCCTGACCCCCGGATTCGGCCTCCAGACCCCATTTAGCCCTCCCGGGCCGCCCCCGCCAGTTGCCGGGATCCGTCCCCGCTGCCGAGACCGGCTCCGGCCGCGAGGGGGCGACAAAGCCCGCGCTTCGGGAGTTGGCGCGGCGGGTCGCCAGACCTCTCGGGGCTCCGCGGTGGCAGGGAAACCAAGAGGCCTGAGCCAGGGCCCCGCCAGGTGCGGGGAACTCCGGGGGAAGCTGCCCCCACGCCCCTGGGCGCCGAGTCCTGGCCGAGCCCGGGCGTCCCCTGTTCCATGAGCCCCAGGTGGTTTCGCTTTCTTGGTCGGGCGCACCCAGACCGCGCCCCGCTGGGGGGGAGCGGTGGGGGGTGCAGGGCCTTGGTCGGGAGCTCGGAGGTCTGACACCCAGCCCACCCTGCCTCTGCCTCGCTGTGTGCCTCCCCTCTCTGCTCCATGAGGGGTGGGACAGGAGTCTGGATGGTGGCCTAACCCCTGGAGCCTGGGCTCAGGCTGGCCCCCATGGTCCCTGGTCTCTCCTTCAAAGCCCATCAGCTGCGCATCCATCACCGGGTGGGTGGTGGGTGGGCTGACCTGCTTTGACCCGACTGCCTCCCCTCTGACCTCAGCGTCTTCATCTGTCAGCTGTGCTTTCCAGGAAGGGCTGGGGAGTGGTTCAAGGCCCCTCCTCCTTGCAGCCTTCCCTGTTCCTCCCACTTGGACTGGCAACTCTACTCCACACCAGGAGCCTCCCAAGGAGGCACTGGCTGGAGTTCAGAGGCCAGCTGACCTTGGGCACCAGGCTGTCAGGGTGGGCAGTGAGCCATCACCAAGCACAGCAGGCTGGCCACAAGCCTGGCTGCAGCTGATACCAATGGGGTACCTGCAGTCCCAACAGGTACTTCCTCTCTCCATGCTCCATTTGCTCACCTGTAAAATGGGGACATCATGACAACTGACCTGCCCCCTGCACAGGCCCTGCACCCTCAGGCCCCAGGCGTGTCTGTTGACTGCCTGCACTGAGCATCCTGAGGGCAGGTACCATGCCCTCTCTTGATCTCCAGACAGACCCTGACTGTGGGTAGGTGAACACGGGGGGGCTGCAGCCTGACTGAGTGTGGAGGGCAAGGCCTTGGGGCAGCCCCTGCAGGCTCTACCCCAAATCCAGCTTCTCCCTCCTCCTCAGAGCTGGCATCCACTCCAGTTCTGGGTCACATTTCCAACTTAACGATTCAAAACTAAGAAAGAAAGAAGAAACCCCAAGCAACAACCAGCCGAGCAGCCCCTCCTGGCCACCCTTTGATATTTGAGGACTGAACAGTGGAGCTGATTGAGGATAGGAGATTTAAAGCCATCTTAATTAGAAGCAAAGAATGTCCTCGGGGTTGGCTGTTCTAAAAATACAGCTGTGCCCACATCTGGAGGGGAAGGGTGGGAGGCGGGGGGTGGGGATGGCGGTTAGACAGAGTCTGAAGTGCTGACGCCTGCATTCCCCGGTGGGGGAGGCCCCCTCCCAGCAGGGCCCATGGTGGGGGAAGAGGGGAGGACACCAAAGCGGCCAGTCCCCTGTGGCTGGGCCACCTGGTGCAGGTTTGGGATGGAGCTGAACAGGCAGCCCACCCCTTCCTGGGCCCACCCTCACCCCTTCCCCATGCCCTCCCCACACCCCAGCCTCAGTTTCCCCAGGGTCCTGGTTAACGCCCACTGCTTCTTTCACCAGCCCCTGCCTGACATAGGCACAGCTTCTGACCGGGGAGGGGATTTTTCCTGGGTTTGATAGTGAGTGCTATTTGTTACCTTTTATGAACTTGTTGCTTGTTTTGTGTCCTCATTCTAAACAAATGAGGTACTTTTGTACTTAATCTTGGATTTGCAATTTTGCATTTGTTTTCTTAAAGAGGCCCCAATACCTCACACAAGTGAAGGGCGTTCGAGGCTGGGAGAACATCTTGAGTGAAATGTGGAGGCAGGGCTTGTGGTGGTGTCTGGGGCGGGGGGGCGGGGGGTGGAGGGGGACAAGGACGCAGGGTTCCTGTCCCAGGGGCTGAGCGAGCACCTGGCCTGGGGCTCACCCTCCCCGGTATGTGAGCAGGGCCTGGGCTGCTTGGCAGGGGTGTTGGGGGTATAAGCCAGGTGGGAGATGCGGGAGCCCCGGGCCTTTCTGAGCTTCTCCATCCACCTGCTCTGAGCACTCAGTCACTTTCTGGGCAAGGCTCCCAGAGTGGTGGCCGCTGTCCTTCCAGGTCCTTGCCAGACCACAGATGGGAATTGCCTGATGATCTGGCAGGCAGGCGATGGGTAGGAAGACGGTGGGACAGTGTGGCCTCAGGTTCCACATGGACTGGATCCCATGTGCATCCCCGGGTGTGCAGGTGGGCAGCAGACCCGTGTGGGACCACACAGTCTTTTCACTGTGTCTCCATGAACTCGCATCCCCGGCCCTGCCATTTGGCTGATTCAGCCAAGCAGATAATCTTCTTCCAAAACACAGCCCCGCAGCCACACTGAGCCCAAAAATAGCTGAGGTGGAGGGGGCGGCGGGGGGGCTGCCAGCTGCTCTGGGGCTCTGGCTGGAGGCGGCTTTGATGGTCAGGTAGTGGCCACAGCAGCGAGTGGAATGGGGGCAATTGATGAGGGTCATGACAGCCGGGCATTGAAGGTCAGGCTGGCCTGGCAGCTGGGGCTGGGGAGGGACCATCTCATCCAGCCACTGAGGGTCAGAGATAGAGAAACTGGGGTCCAGGCGGGGAGTCCCACACCCCAGCTACTCAGCAGGGGAGCATCCAGGGAGCAGAGTCACCTGTCAGAGACATGGCAGGAGCCCAGAGGTGGCAGAGAGGTTTTTGTCTCTGAACCACAGCTGGAGAAGGGTGAAGGCAAGGAGCTGGGAGGGCAGGGCTGGGGAGGCCAGGGAGGGCTTCCCTGAGCGGTCCTGTCCCCCCGGGACCCCTAACTCAGCCTGTCCCAAACCAACAGGGGGTCTCCCTCCCAATCCTGGCCCTCCCCTACGTCTCAGCCCCCTCGCCAAGCACTCACTAAGGTCTATGCCTTCCGCCTCCTTGACCCTGTCACGCCCGCTGTCACGTGCCCGCCACTGCAGGCCGCAGCCATCTTCCCCTCTGACCCCTGCTTTCTCCAAAGAGCTGCCATCTGATCCTAACCTCACCTGGGGCTCTTCACTGCCCTTGGGACAGAGACCATCACCTACAGGGCCTGGTCAGCCAGCCTCTCATCACATGCAGCTCCTTCCCTGCCTCTGTCCCTCCATGCCACCTCAAGACCTTTGCACAAGCTGCTCTCCTGTTGGGCCTGGCTAATCCTAACTCTTCCTCTATCCTGACTGCCTCCTCCCTCCCCAGCCCACCCAGAGACCCTCAAATTCCTGGAAAGTTGATTCTGCTACCAGGCTCAGAAGGCCAGGCCCAGGTCGCCCCCTCTGCCGGGCAGGCCTGACACAGCCCACCTGGACGGTTTGTGGTTCTTATGCTCCGGTCACGAGCAGCTGCTGCCGAGTGAGTTCCGGACTCAGTGCTAAAAATATCCCATGACCCAGACAGGAAGGGCCACCGGGGACACAGCTGCTCCTGGGGGCACTGGCTGGAGCCACGGTGAGACCCACCCACAGCAGTTGGGGGCGTGGTCCATGTGCTGGGAGGGGGTGGGCACTGAGCTCGCAGCCCCTGAGGAAAGGCCCCGCGAGGGGTGCCACATGTTATCCACAGGAAGACACAGCGCCTCCAGCACTCACCTTGTTTCTGCTTCTTGCCAGCTGTTACCACAGGCACGTGCTGCCTTCGGAATAAAATACATCTGAAAATTGAGTGTGTAGGGCCCTAACAGAAGGTAGGTGAGCTCTGGTCCCTTCAGGGGGGGCTTCCTGGAATAGGGGGCATTTCTATCACCCTCTCTCCCTCTCCTTTTAACAGAACATCTAGGCTGGTAGGGAGGGAAATGAGTGACTGAATAAGTCAGATCTGGGCCGTCCCAGGAGAGAGATGCTGAATAAGAGGTGGGGAAAGGACTGGAGGGTTCCCTGTGGGGCCGGGGAGTGGGAGTCAGGGTTGGCTCCAGGTTTTGGGGTTGTCATTGGGGTCTCATGAGGGTCTCTCCTGGTGTACAAGCCCTGTGAGGAAGAAGGCCAGCTTGGTGGGCACGCAGCAGGTGCTGTCCTGCCTGTAGGCACTGGAGAGCCTGGACAGAGAAATCAGGGGTCTTCGGGTGTCCCCGGACCTGGGCACCTGTCCCCAGACCTGGGCTCCTTGTTCTGTAGCAGGCAGGGTCCCGAGGCCAGCGAGGTGGCTTGGAGAGCAGGCCCATCGTCACCTCGCCACAGGCCCGCCTCCTGCCATAGTCCTCAGCCCAGGAGAGAGGAGGCGGCCCCTCGGGCAGGCCTGCTGCCCAGCTGCTCAGGACAGACAGATGGCTACACAGCCATTAGCATCCAGCACCCCGCCTGCCTGGCTCACCCAGGTCTTCTCTCTGTAATTAACTGTCTGGAGGTGCCAGGGGTCGGAGCAGCGGGCCCGGTGCCTCTCGAGTGGCCTGTCCTGGGCCTGACACTGGACATGAAAGCCTGGACTGGTGGTGACAGTCTGCCCCAGGCCCTGTTCTGCCTCCTAGGGGCCTCAGTCCCCACCTGAGGGTACCCTGGGCCTGAGAAGGGAAGATGTGCAGTAGAACCCCGCCGCTGCTCCCGGCATGTCCCGCCCCCACCCTGGGCTCCGTCTCCCAGGAATGTGCTTCTCCAGCCCCAAACCCGGCTCCTGCCTTATCAGCCCTATCAGCCCCATCGAAGGGGAGAGACAGACACCCCTATCACATGACGCCCCTCCGTTAGCCCCAGCCTGACCCTGAGCGGAGGGCCAGCCAGCGCCTGCTTGCTGAGGGCCCAGAGACAGGAATGCCTCCCCTTCCCAGTGCAGACAGGAAACCCGACCCCCTTGCTGGCTCCTTCAAGCCTGGCAGGCGCCCGCCCTGATGTCTGAGGCCCTGGATCCCAGCCCTGCAGCCGCACCTCCACTTGGGTGGGATCCCACCTGGGTGGGATCTGCTCCGCCGGCCTCACCTCGAACGTGACCTAGATCTGCTTTGCTGGAAAATGGAAGCTGTCTGAGGGGGCCTCTTCAGCTTGCTCCCACCAGCCTCTCAGCCCTTGGTCCAACTCCTGCTGTATCAGACTGACTTCTCCTCACTCCTGAACCCAATGCACACCCCCCTTCATGCTCCCAGCCTCTCCCTCCCCGCCCCTCCCAAGTGGGCCTCCAGGAGCCACTCCCCAGGGGACCCCTCTTAGCCCTCCTAGGATCCACCTGAATTGGAGTTTCTCTTTTCCACCAAAATAACAAGGTATCTCGGCTGGTTCTCCCCACTCCAGTCTCCCTGGGGGACTCAGGGTCCAGCCCAGGGCTTCCCTCACCTGCCACACTCGAGTCCAAGGTTGAGCTCCCATTTGGTAAAGGTCCGGCCACCTTCCTCTCCCTCATGGCCGCCATTATCCAGGGACCTTGGCGTGGCTTCCCAGGCCACGTCTCCCAGGGCTTCTCACTACCTTGTCCCTGCAGCCTTTTCCTGGTTCTGCTGCAGCCTCCCTGGTCTCCCTGCTTCCCTGGCTGTCTGCCTTCTCTAACTAACGAAGGTCGAGCTGCCCAGGTCTGGCCTCGCCCTTTGGGCATCTCACGCAGGCCCAAGGCTACAAATGTCATTGGTCTACTGAAGGCTGCTACCCACACTTGGACCGCCTGCCTGACATCTCCCCCAACACCACGGATGTCATACAGATGCCCCAAACTCAGTGAGGCCAGAACAGGACTCTCCATCTGCCTGCCTTTCTCCCAGGCATTCTCTAGCTCAGTAAAGGCCACCGCCTTCCATCCACCCTGCAGCTCAGGCCCTGAAGTCACCCTTGACTCCTCTCTCACAGCTCTGTCTAGTCTGCTGGCAAACCCACATCCCGCCCCTCCTGGCCCTCCAGGCTCCACCCTGCCCAAGCCACCAGCGTCCCTTGCATCATCCCTTGCTCACCGATTCCTCTGGCAGTCTACTGTACTCACAGCAGTGACAATCAAACATCACCTCTTCACAGAGGATTCCCATATCACCCCATCTGGCATGGGCGCACTACCCAACCCTCCAGCCTCCACTTGGCTGTTATTTCCGTTAGCGCGCTGTTCTGCAAACACTAGCTCTCATCTTAGCACAAGACCATGACGGCCTGTCTCCTTGGCTATACCAGGAGGGATAGCATCTTTTGTTGGCCTTTGTGTCTTCAGCATCCAGATCAGTGCCTGGCACATAGTCGGTGCTCAATAAATGATTGACTTTGTTCATTAGAATGAATAAATGGAGTTTCCCTTTTCCACCAAAATAACAAGGTCCTCTTCAGCCCGTCCACTTGCTCCAGCCTGCCTCATCACCGGGGCTGCAAGTCCCCAGCCTGGCCCTCCTCCGGCGGCCCTCGTGGGGCTTCCCAAGGAGCTGGCAGTTTCAGCAGGGCCTGGACGTGCGGGGGGATTTGGACTCGCGGCTGAGCGCCTTCTTCGCTGCTCTTGTTCCCGGAGGGAAGAAGGGCGACCCGCGTCGCCGGCCAAGCCAGGTGGATCGACATACCAGCGCGGCCGAACTCCGGATTCCGCCCCGCCCACACCCCGAGTGGCCCCGCCCCTTCAGTCTCGCGGGGCCTCCTCGAGCAAGCACTCCTAGCCTCGCCCCCAGGGTGGCTCGTGGGTCCTCGCTATTGGTCCTCCCCTAGTTTGCCGCGAAGCGCCCCTTTCCTCATTGGCCACACATTCTCCCGCGCCGCCGCCGCAGTCACCACAACAAGCGCCACGTGCTCAACCGTGGGGCTTGCTCATTGGCCGCGAGTCCCGACTCGCCCACGCCCCCATCCTGCCCCCCGGCTTCCTGCTTCCTCCTCCTATTGGTTATCTGTCGCAAAACCCCTCTCTCTAGCCCGGGCGCGCTGCACCTCGGGTGAGGATTGGCCGAAGACAGGAAGGCGGGGTTTGGAGGCAGGTTAAGAGCGCTCGGTGGTCGGGCCACGCGTTCCTGAGAAGGTTCAATGGCGTGGCAGGGGATGGCGACCGAGTTCCTGCAGGTGCCGGCGGTGACGCGGACCTACACCGCAGCCTGCGTCCTCACCACCGCCGCCGTGGTGAGCTGGGCGGGTGGGTGGGTATCACCATGGTTACAGCCCCGGGGGTTGCCATGGTTACGGTTGGACCCGCCCCCGCCCCCCCGCCGGGGGGCAGCTCCTGACGCCCCCTGGTTCCGCAGCAACTGGAGCTCCTCAGCCCCTTCCAGCTCTACTTCAATCCGCACCTCGTGTTCCGGAAGTTCCAGGTGAGGCCGCCCCGCCCCTTGCACCTGCTGGCCCAGTCCCGCCCGCCCCGCGCCTGACCGCCCGCCCCCATGCAGGTCTGGAGGCTCGTCACCAACTTCCTCTTCTTCGGGCCCCTGGGATTCAGCTTCTTCTTCAACATGCTCTTCGTGTATCCTCCGCTGTGCGGCCCCGGGAGGCGGGGTGGGGGTGGGTGGCGGCGGGAGCGGGGAAACTGAGCTCCGCTGGGAGGCACTTCCTATACGGACGCCGCAGGTTTCGCTACTGCCGTCTGCTGGAGGAGGGTTCCTTTCGCGGCCGCACGGCCGACTTCGTCTTCATGTTTCTCTTCGGGGGTGTCCTTATGATCGTATCCTTCCCGGGCTCTGGAACCTCTGGGCCCGGCCTGTGCTGGCCCTGAGGCCCGGCTTGAGCGCCGGCCGGAGAGGGACAGAGTCGCTTCCTCCAGCTTAGGCTGTATTGAGCGTGCATCGCGTGCTCAGCTCCAGGTGCCAGGGCTAGGTCCAGTGCTGTACCCAAAATGCCACACGGTGGGGTACCCGGGGCTCTGAGCCCTGAATGCCAGTATCCAGGAGGAACTGGGGCCGGGATGACCAGTGGTGGGGCCTGGGGTGAGGTGGAGAGGCAGTGCAGATCAGGTGGCCCCTGGAGGCCACAATGTGGCCTTAGATTGGGAAGGGAAACCAGCCAGCGGGAGGGTTCCAGGGGTTTAGGAAGTCAGAGGGGCCCTGGGCAGGGCATGAGGCCTTGACTCTGGCCCAGCTGCTGGGGCTCCTGGGCAGCCTCTTCTTCCTGGGCCAGGCTCTCACAGCCATGCTGGTATACGTATGGAGCCGCCGCAGCCCCCGGGTGAGGGTCAACTTCTTCGGCCTCCTCACCTTCCAGGCGCCATTCCTGCCCTGGGCGCTCATGGGCTTCTCAATGCTGCTGGGCAACTCAATCCTCGTGGACCTCCTGGGTAAGCCTGCTGTCCATCCAGCCTTCCCCAAGCAGGCTGTCAGGGACCTGAGGGTCTGGTTGGCCAGAGCCCCCCATCCACCTGCACTGGACCTCTCATCTGTCCCCACCGCCTCTTCCTGCCCTCACGGCTACCCTGTTCTTCCAGCCCCTCAACCAAGCCAGCCTATCGGTTTTACTTCTTCAGGCCTCACCTGCTTGCTGATGCTTGTGTTAGGTTCTGACCCAGGTGGGGATGGGTGGGTCAGGGTTCCTGCTTCATGGCTCCCATTCCTCCCATGTTCTCAGGCCTGACCCCCTCCCAGGACCTGCTCTCTTCTGGGCCAATCCTGGCCCCACCCTGGGCTGGCAGTCTGTGTAGGACATTGGTCACCCGTGCTCTGGGGCCTTCAGGGCTGCGCTGGCCGTGGGCTCTGGGCTGTGGAGAGTGGCTTCAGCAGTTGGTGGCTCTCCCACAGGGATTGTTGTGGGCCACATCTACTACTTCCTGGAGGATGTCTTCCCCAACCAGCCTGGCGGCAAGAGGCTGCTGCTGACCCCTGGCTTCCTGTGAGTGCTGAGATGACAGCCCTCCCTACTCCCCCCCAGATGGTTCCCTACCCCATGGGGGAACCCCTGTTGGCTGAAGCTCAGCGTGGGCCCCTCCCCACAGGAAGCTGCTACTGGATGCCCCAGAGGAGGACCCCAATTACCTGCCCCTCCCCGAGGAGCAGCCAGGACCTCTGCAGCAGTGACCCCACCCAAGGCCAGGGCCAGCCCCAGGGGCCCATCTTCCCGGCCTCCGGCAGGCCTGCATTCCCCCCGCAACCCCGGCTTGTAGCACAGCTACCTGTCCTGGAGGCTGGGCCATGCCCAGGGCCCACCCGAATAAACAATGACCTGTATCCTCTTCACACACAGCACTGGCCCTCCTGCCTCGGCCGGCCACACCTTTCCATGCAGGGTAGGTGCTGCTGGCCTTCACCAAGGGCCACCAACCGAGCCTGACCTGCTCTCTCAGACCAAGAGCAGGTGGTAGGATGGGAGGCCCAGAGAGAGGCTCCAGAACCTACCCACAATTGCCCAGCAGAGCTTTGAGCTCTCATCCCCACCCTGACTGTGCCTCAATTCAGCCTTCAGTGAGGGGTGTCAGATCTTGGTGGCGGGGCCAGGACTGGGCTAGCCGGTCATGCTGAGCCCAGTCTGTGGTGGCTGCTGCCCGAGGGGCCCTCAGGCTGATGCCTCCCTAGGCCCCTCCTGTCCCTCACCAGCAACCCACAAGGGGAGCTTTGCCTCATTTTCCAGCTAAGCAGCTAAAGGACTGGCTAAGTACCCACAGGGCCAGGTGCAGAAAGGGGGCAGCTCCTTTCTGTGACCCCAAAGCCTTAAGTGTCACCTTAGCAGAGTCCAACGGCTGAGGCAGAGACTTCTGGGAAGCTCTGCCCCTGCCATTTTCAGTTGAGGACGCGGAAGCCTCCTCTGGCCCACAGCTCACTTGCATCAGATGACCAGTCCACATGGTTTATTCCTGGATCGTCACCAGCACGAGCGCTCCTCCAGCCACCGGCTGTCACATTCACAGATGACAGAAGTATTCGCCATGGAATTGGACCTTGACGTTGTAGTGAAACCTTTGGTGTAGCAGTGGGCTCTGCGGTGGGCAGGCGGCATGTGAAGGCCCCTCGCCGGGCCTCTCCCAGGCAGGTGGCCAGCCTGGCCAGTGGGCTGAGGCAGGCAGGGTGTGTCCCACCCACCAGCTGGGGGCTTGGGCCACCTCCTGCTGGCCTGAACACACACCTCAGCAGTGGAGCCCACTTGTCTCCAAAGCCAGCTGGGCCTGGAGCCTTCCTCTTTGTTCAGGGCCTTCCAGTGAAGCCCAGCTGTCTCCTTGCTTGGGGTCCAGCAAGTTCCACTCCTGGATGAAGGGCAGTGGCTGGAGTACAAATTCCTAGGACGTGCTCATGAAGCCCCCCACCACCCCCGCCCCAGCCCAGACGCCAGCCCCATCTCACCCCACATCCCACAGCGAGAACCCTCAGAGCTCTGCCCCTGCCCAGTGTGGGGCTTGGGCTGGGTACCGGGTGCCATGGGGCCCCAGCCATGCTCCGGGGAGCAGAGCAGTCCTGACCCTCAGCCCTGCCAGCAACTGAAGGTGCGGGGTCTGGGCCCATGGTCTTCAGTTAGACTGTAGCTGTGCCCGGGTCACCCTGCGGTGCCTGGCCCAGTGAGGAGGCCCCCATGTGCCACCCTCCTGGGTCCCACATCCCAGGCAGAGTGGGGACCCTTCCACATTACAGAAGAGGATGCAGAGCTGCATCACTCTACGAGTTGGCGCCAGGTTGGGTGTACTGCTCCACACTCTTCTGTTACTCCTCACAACCGGTGGGGAGGGAGGGGCTGGCCCGGCCACAGCATCAGCTGGGGGTGGAGATGGGCCCCAGTCCACCTGTTATGTGTGAGGTGCTAGGAGGTGTGGCAAGAGCAGTGCACACCTGCTGGAGCTGAACAGCTGGGCACGGGCACCCGGGCTGGCAACACGCCCTCAATGACCGCATAAGATGGGGCCTCTCCAAGGACCAGAGACGCATGCTCCTGGCTGGGGGCGGAGCTGTGGCTGACAGGGCAAGCGGCCCTGCCTGCTGAGCCTCACCACCTTCTCATCCCTCTGGGACTGCAAGGACTTGCCGAGCACGGGTGGGTGGGGTGCCGGGGCCAAGGGGAATCAAAACTGCTCTGACTCAGGGGCCTTGCAGGGCTGAGAATAGAGCCACGGCCCTGCTAAGGCCCAGCTGGGGACATGAGGCGGAGGAGGGTGAGGGGTCAGCCCGCAGCCTCGACCACGTGTGCTCTTCCCCCATTCTTGTTTTTATGCCACCACTTTGAAGAAATGAAACAGGACCTGTCGCCTTTTATTTAAAAAATGTTGCTTGCCCTGCCTGGGGCTCCTATACAAAAACAAAACACAACCCAAAATGAGGCTTCTTCCTGACCAGAGACGGGCGGCGGGGACTGGAGCTCAGCAAAAGGAATGTGTACCCTGGGGTGGATGACCAGGAGGCCCCTGCCCCATGCTCCTCAGGATGGCCGGGCTGCCCCCTCCTTGCCAGAAGATGGAGGGGAGACGGTCCAATCTTCCAGATGCTCCGTGGGAGCCAAGCACCACTGGGTGGTTACCAGGCCGGGGCAGTGTTGGCCAGACGCCTCATCCGCCTGCAGGAGGGGAGAGGGCGGTGACCCTGGGCAGCTGCCCCTCCACCAGGGATCTCTAGGGCAGCCAGGGGAAGGGGCAGAGACAGGATGTGGTAGGTGGGATCCCCAGCCCCTCCCTCAGCCTTGGCCTGTCTGCTACTTGGGGCCCTGAAGCTGCCCTCTGTTCCACTCACCTCTCCAGGGGTCCCGAAACCTGGTCTAGGCTGTGGTCAGACCAACCCAAGGGCTACTCTTGTCCCCTGCAGGGCTAGACTAGGACTCATCATCCAGGGGCCTGCTGGGTCTCGGGAAAGGTGACGGTCCTGTCCTGCCTGGAAAGGGGGCTGGGGAGGCACCTTGTGTTCCTGTCCTGGTCGCGGATCTTCTTCTCCATCTCGGCATCTGTCAGGGTCTCCAGCAGCGGGCACCACTGATCAGCGTCACCTGTGTTCCGGATGGCAATCTCCACCGTGGGCAGGGGGTTCTCACTGTGGAAGATGGGAGGAAGTAGACAGTTCACAGAGCAGCAGCCGGAGAGGCCCCAGAAAGCGCTGTCCACGCCCCACGGGCAGCTTGAACCCTGGAGCCTGGTTTCTGTGCCCAGCCCCCAACAGGGCGGCGGGGGTGCTGCGGCCCAGCGGACACCACGACAGCGACTCTGGGTCTGCATGCTGGGGAAGGGTCCACAGGACAGCATTGCAGGGCCAGCTGTTCCCACTGCACCTGCGGGGAGGGGGAGGGCCGTTCGCCTCGCTCAGCGTCCACGAAAAAGGAAAGCAAAGGAGTCCAGACGCCGCTCACCGAGGGCCACTGCCCCCGATGGTCCCACACATGGCTCCTCAGCCCGTCATGGGGCCCAGAACCCAAGACCCCTGACTGCTCCACCCTGGGGTCCCTCAGAGACGCCTCCGACTCTGGCTGAGGGCCACCTGCACACCCTCTGGCTAAGTGGACTCAGCGGTGGGGGGGTCAGCCTCAGCGAGGCCACCAAGGCTGGGGGTGCCTGACCGAGCTCCCGCCTCTGCCAGGAGGGCCAAGCCCAGGCTGCCCGGTGAGCCTCAGTGCAGCCCAAGCCCTGCCCTCGTCTACCTGGAGCCCTGTAGAGTCAGCTCTGGAGGAGGGAGAGCGGGGGGGCCCCAGGGAGGTGCCCAGTGGATGATGGCACAGAAAAAAACGGGCCCCTGGCCTTGGTTTTAACACCTCATCTCGAAAATGGGGACAATGTCCTTGCTGTGAGGGATTTCAGAGGATCACTATTATTAAACATCCAACGTACATCCGCTATGTGGGGGACAGGTGCCACTCCCACAGCCCCCCGAGCCCGTACCAAGGGGCTGCCCAGCGTGACTGCAGAGCCCCCGCCCACCCCCCTCATGCTGCTCCTCGGCCTGGAGTCTCAGGGACCGCGGGCGCACGGGGCACAGCCCAGGGCTGCCCTGCTCCCCTGCAGAAGTGGGGCTCACCTCTTGCTGCCACAGCTTGGCCCGTGGGGTCCATGCCCATGAGGCCCGGAGCTGGAGCTGGTGTTGGTGACTCAGAGGCCCGTGGCTGGGCCGCCCCTCCTCGGCCGCTCCTGACAGCTGCTCCCCAGCCGGGTGGCGGTTTGGCAATCCCAAAACCAGCCGGCCACAGACCCAAACATCATTCCTCACCTCGAGGGCTCCCAGCCGCCTTCCTCAGGAGGGGAAAACATGAAAGTCGCCAAGCCCATGCGGAGGGGAGGCAAACATGTTTTCCTCTTAAACAAGAGCTGGTGCGTGGGTCCTGGAGGCCCCTATGTTTACCTCCCCGTGTCTCTGGGAAGATTCCACCCCAGTGGGTTTGTTCTAAAATAAGAATTGCTTGAACCAGGCACGGAAGGATGGGCCTGGAGCCAGCAGGCCCCATAGGTGTTGCGGGGGACATGCGGGCAGAGAGCCGCCCTGCCGCCCTCAGAATCCCCTCTGAGGAGATTGTGCTTCCCGGGCCTCAAGGCCACCTGGGACCCTGATGTTCCCGCGACCTACGGTGTCCTGGCAGGGAGGCCATGGCTGAGGAGGCAGAGGACCTGGAGGTTCATCTTCGATGTGACCTCACTTTTATGACCTCACGAGATACAAGAGGCCAGCTGAGAAGCATGACTGTGCCCACTTGGTAGATGAGAACAAGACTGCGATGGTGAGCAACCTGCCCACAGCTCCTCAGCTGGGAGGAGGGGGCAAAACTCGACGTCGCCCTCCTGTTTATGATCAACTAACTTTGGATAAGGGGCCAAACCCACTCGATGGGGACAGAGCAGTCTTTCCAACAAATGGTGCTGGGACAGGAGCCTGGATCAGGCCACCGTTTCTTAGGTATGACACCAAAAGCACAAGCAACAAAAGAAAAAATAGATAAACTGGACATCATCAAAATTTAAAACTTTTGTGGGACTTCCCTGGCGATCCAGTGGTTAAGACTTTGCCTTCCAATGCAGTGGGTGCAGGTTCAATCCCTGGTCGGGGAGCTAAGATCCCACATGCCTCTCGCCAAAAAACCAAAACAAAACAGAAGCAATATTGTAAGAAATTCAATAAAGACGTTAAAACAATGGTCCACATCAAAAATAAAAAATTTTTAACTTTTGTGCCTCAAAGGACACTGTCACGAAAGTGAAATACAAACCCACAAAAAGGGAGAGAATATTTGCAAATCATGTATGTGATAAGGGACCTGTAGCTAGGATATATAATGAACTCTTACAACTAAATAATAAAACACCAAATAACCCAATTAAAACACAAAGGACATGAATAACCTTTTGTCTAAAGAAGATATACACACGTCCAATAGCACATGAAAGGATGCGCAACACCATCAGCCATTGGGAAATGCAAATCAAACCACACCGAGATGCCACTAGGGTGGCTAGGATCAAAAAGTCAGATAACAAAGGCTGGCGAGGATGTGGAGAAACTGGAGCCCTTGCTCTGCTGGAGAGAATGTAAAACGGCGCAGCTGCTTTGAAAACAAGTCTAGTGGTTCCTCCAAACGCTAAACAGAGCTACCACGTGACTCAGCAATTCCACCCCTAGGTACATACCCAAGAGAACTGAAAATAGGTGTTCAAACAAAACCTTGTGCACAAGTGTTCACGGCAGCACTACTCTTAACAGCCAAAGGTTAACACAACCCAAATGACCACCAACTGATGACTGGATAAATAAAGTATGGTCTGTCTATACGATGGAATATCATTCAGCCACAAAAAGGAATGAAGTGCTGATACAGGCTCCACATGGACGAACCCTGAAAACATTATGCTAAGAAGCCGGCCACAAAAAACCGTATGTTATATGATTCTATTTACATTAAGTATTCAGAACAGGCAGATCTACAGACGGGAAGTAGATCAGCGGTTGCCCAGGACTGCGGAACTGTGAAAACACACAAAAACCCACTGAGTCGACACTCTAGGTGGTGAACGAAAACAA
The DNA here is from genome assembly GCF_028023285.1 of Balaenoptera ricei. Classification (NCBI taxonomy): domain Eukaryota; kingdom Metazoa; phylum Chordata; class Mammalia; order Artiodactyla; family Balaenopteridae; genus Balaenoptera; species Balaenoptera ricei. The sequence goes on from NC_082652.1 coordinate 26,388,009, forward strand.
GCCGGCCAGCCCTGCCGTGGGGCCAGCGCAGGGGATGCAGCCCCAGGACTAACCTCTTCTGGTGGCTCTGGTCAGCCAGTCCACAACGACCCTGGTGCCTCCCAACCCTGAGGCTGTTCCAGTGACAATGCCTCTGTCCCCCACCGGGCACAGCTGCCAGGTTCTCTGACCCTTTGCCTGTCCCCAGCTTCCTCCGGCCGCTCCTGCCCTGGCCACCCGCTGCCTCCTCCCCGGCCCACACCCTCTGGCCTCGGTGGCCAGGCACTCGCACCTCCTCTGCTGGACAGCGCGCTGGTTCTCCTCTGTGTCCCCAGCCAGGGCGCAGGGCTGGCCTGGAGGAGGTGGAGGAACTCTGCAGGATGCCACCCCCCTCACAGTCTCGGTGACCATCTGACACCCTCACACCCTCTGCCCAGCCCTCCCCTGGGGAGCCCTGCCCCCTCGTCACTGTCTCTGTCTCCATTCCGCTGGCTCCAGGACATCTATATGTCCTTCTGGTTCAGCTCTGTCCTCTAGCAGCCACACGCCCGCGTCCCCCTCATACTCACTGCCTGCCTCTGCCCACATCAGGCCTGCCTGGCCCGCTGCCTGTTCTCCGCACTGGTGCCCCTGCTCACGCATGGCCTGTGACTAGCCTGCTCCACTGTCGCAGAGGAGGGCACCGCGGCCAGACACCGGGCTGAGCTCAGTCCGGGGGAGACAGCCAGCACCAGCTCACAGGAATCCAGAGTGCTTCCAACGGGTGACGGGGCCCAAAGCTTAAAGTCCCCTTGAGGAGTCACGTGACTCAGCAGCTGCCAAGCCTCGCGTAGCAGAAACCAGGCCGGGGCTCCCAGTCCAGCTCTCTGTGGGCCAGGCAGGCCCTGGCCCTGGAGACGCGGCGAGCCCCTCTCCTTTCCCCAGGCAGAGGCTGGACAGCAGGGAAAGGCTGCTACTGGTCTCCCGGGGAGCTCCCGAGGGGTGGGGAGAACGCGAGGTGGGGTGAGGAGACAAAGTTCCAGGCCCCCTGCTAGCCGCAGTCCTGCCCCTGGATGATAAAGCCTGACCTCGCGCTCCCCTTCCTGTCCTGCCAGCTCTCCGAGCACCCCGCTGCCCAGCCCAGACCCAGCACACGTAAGCCCACGAGGCCTGGTTGGCTGGGGAAGTGCAGAAGCCCTCCTGACGCCAAAGGAGGCCTGTGGCCGCCTCCAGACCAGCAGGCAGGCTGCACCCACCCAGCTGGCTGGGCCAAGCTGCTGTGGAGGGGACGGTCCCCAGTGGGGCGGCCCTGCCTTTGATCCTGAGGATTTGAAGCCTGCATCCTCAGTACCAGAGTCATTCCCACCCACACAACGGAACGTGTTAACTGGCTGCTGAAATGGGAGCACTCCATCCAAGTCCTGACCTGCACCCCCCAGGGCCCCCGGGGGCCTGCTCTGGAGCTGCAGGTCACACTGCTGACAGCCCGGAGACCCGGGAATCAGAGCAGGAGGGATGCGGCCTCGTGTGTGGACACCCTCCAAGTCCCCCTACTGCACACCGGTGAGATGTGGGCTCTGACTCAGCATTTGGGGATAAGGGACTCCCAGGACCTCAGGGTCGACTCTAGGAAGCAAGGCCACCCCAGACTGGCCCCAGGCCGGTCGGCCTCAGCTTGCATGCCGTCAGTGGACACGCACTGCGACACCGTGAGCAGACCTCCCATGGGATGTAGAGCATGGGCCTGGACCCCCATCTGTGGAGCAGGATCCCCAGTTAGCGGGGCTGCTGGAGGTTATGGGAGGCCATGCATGTTATGTCAGCTGGGACGCCCGGGGCCTCAGGCCCTGCGGGTGTTGGTCATTCCTTCTCTCTTGCTCAGAGCTACAGGAAAACTGAGAAGGCTACCTCCTGGGATTTCTGGGAGAACCAGCTGAGACACAAACAGACTCATGCGCTCCCTTAGCTGTTCCGTCTCTGCAAGGCTCTTCGTCTTTGCTCCTCTGCACCACCTTAAGGGGTGGTCCCTCAGTAATGGCCTCCAAATGTGGACGGTGACAGCTTGACGAGCAGAATAAATCCTAACATCCTGTTTTGATGCAGAGATACTCAGCGCCGCCCCCGCTGGCACCCCATCCCGCCGAGGTAAAGGAGCTCGGGGGACAGGGCTGGATGTGACGAACAGTCCTGTCGGTGGGCGAGCTCTGCTATGTACGTAACGCTCGCCGACTCCTGCCCCGGCCAGGCCCGCACGGCAGGGCCACCAGGAACAGGAAGGCCACATCTGTGTCATGAGGAGCCCCGTCCCCCGGTCCACCCCCACCAGCACCCAGGACACTGGACCAAATGCTCCATTTACACTCCCTACCCCCGCCCATCCCCAGCAGCCTGAACGCTACTCCCTCTTCCACACCGGCACCCAGTACGGGTCCAGCCAGCGGGGGCGCCCACCACCCACTCTCTGACTGAACAAGAGGCGATAGCAGCCTCTTGACTCCCCTCCAGGGAAGGCAGCATGGAGTAGCCCTTGTTTGAGATTCAGTGCCAGTCCATCAGACGACCCTGACCGAGGAAGGGTCTGGGTGAGTGCAGGGAGGAGGTGGCGTGTGAGGGTGGCAGGGGCTGTTGGCGGCAGAGTGGGTGAGGACAGAGGGGCAGACCCGCCACCTCCTTAGATCCTCCTCTGTGATGGGGGATGCGAGGAGCCAACAGAGGCCGTTGAGCCCGCAAGGCTGCCCTCGGCCAGACGGCATCATGAGGCTCCAGAAAGTCCCAAAGGGCATCACCACACACAGGGGGAAGCCTTGTCCCCAGAATGGTCTGCAGAAGGAGGAGGAGGCACCTGTCCGAGACCTACCTGAAGGCGTAGGTCTTCTGATGCCAGCTCAGCTGTCCCCGGATGCTGTACGCGATGGTGGTGACGAACTCCCCGCCCAGCCCCAGCTCGGAGCACAGCTTCAGGGCAAACTTCTCCGGCGAGTTCTCCTTCTCTGACATGTCCCACTCAAACTGGTCCACCAGGGAGATGTTTCCCACGTGGATGTTCAGCTGGGCCAGAACCAGGAACATGAGTCAGAGCAGGCAGAACTGCATCCCCCCACCTCCAGGCCCATGAGAAAGTGGGACGGCTGCCCTTATCCCTCTGGCTGCAACTCCCCATCCGCAAACGGGGCTGACCCTACAGACCTCCTGGGCGGCCAGGGGGACTGTGGTTCAGGGCCTGGCACTGTCACCCTCTAGGGAGGGCCCTGGAGGGCCCCGGGCACCTGAGTCCCGCCTTGCCCCTGTTCCCACCCCCTCGCTCCCCGCACCGGCCGATACCCTCTTCTCTGCCCTTCTACCGTGCCGCTCTGGATCTTTACAACGTGATAAACACTGGTCACTCATCAGATACTATCCCCGAGCCCTCCCCTGAGCCAGTGCCTACCCCCCTACTCTGTCTCTTCACGGAACATGCCCTGCTCTGAAATCATCTGCTACGTGCGCTCACAGACCCACAGCCCGCATGGCACAGGCAGAGCCTGGGCGGGTGGGGGTGGGGGGCGGCGGGAGCGGAGGCCATGCCGGCTCCTCTGCCTCGCTCCCCAGAGGCATCTGTGAGACGTGCCACCTGCAGCCACAGCCTGTGCCCCAGGAGCTCCCCACCCTGACTTCTCACCCCACAGATGACCTGGGCCTGCTCTGAAACTGGGCATCAGCGACTCACAGGAAGGACAACTCAGGGTCTGGCGGCATTCACTGGGCATCGTGTGGAGACCCCTGCCCCTGCTGTCCAGCCCTCTGCCAGCCAAGCAGGCCACGGTGCACCTGCCCCTTCATGCTACTGTCCCCAGGCGCTCAGCTGGGCTTTTAAGATTCGGATCGGGACTCGTCCATGCCTTCAGAGAAACGTGAGGCCCTACCACCTGACCTGTGCATGAAGTCCTGCACCTCTGGGCCCCCTGCACGGCGCTCCACTCTGCAGCCAAGGCCCCGCCACTCCTGCCTCCAAGCCACGCCCTTGCTGGGCGACCAAGCAGGTCTGCAGGTGAGAATCGGAAGAGCCGGCCCTTTCCAGCAGGAACCACGTGTCTGGTGAGCCACGTCGGCACAACAGGACCGGAAAGCGAAGCAGCAGCAGGCAGCCCGTGGACACATCACACGGGACCAAACCGCCCTGCGCACCACTCGGCCTGGCCATCAGGGGTGCCACGCAGACCGGTGCCTGTTTGTGCACTGCGCCGACTGCTCATCAATGCTATCGTTTATTAAGAAATACAGACTCATGCCGACCCAGGATGTGCACAGGGGACACATAGTGGGAAAAACAGACAGAGTCATCTTCATGGGTTGACATCCAGTGCGGGGTTAAATACGTGAATGAGGGGATATCAGAGGTGTAGGTGCTGAGGGGAAGAGGGGGAGGGGTGGAAAGTGCAGTCAGCTGTTAGCCAGGAGCCCCAGGAAGGCCGCCCAGGGGAGGGGGCATTTTAGGAAGAACTGGACAAGCTGAGAGAGAGCAGGGTGGGGCTCCCGGGGGAGGGTCTGGGCAGAGCAGGGCCTGAGACCTCCACAGAGGATGCGGGAAGCTCACAGAGTGGGGAGTGGGAGCCGTCAGGGGGGTGGTGGGTGGTGAGGGGCGGCTGGACTGTGGGGCCAGGCCCCCCAAGCAGGCTCCCCAGCTTCAAACTGTATCACCCACATGCCATTCCCTCCCCAGAAAGGGCCCACCAGCCCCCCAGAGTCTGACAGCTCCACCCTCAGCCGCACTGAGCCCCACGGCCCTGGAGGGCCAGGTGTCCTGGTCACAGTGCCAGCCTGGGTTTTCGTTCCGCCGCTCCGGGAGCACCTGTGAGCGGCTGCCCTAAGCTAAGGTGCTGCTCTGTGAGGAGACACTGGTCAGATGTCGTCCTCCACTGTGTCCCAGAAGCACCGGGCTCCTTTGCAGTCTGTGACACACGGGAAACCCTGCATGTGGCCATCAGCATGCTCGCCTACCACGTGGCACGCTCCCCCCAGGTCACAGTGCCCACGAGGCTCTGCCCCCCCGGCAGCAGGCCTTCCCTGACTAGCTGTGTCCGGCCCCAATGCTGGCAGGCCCTCACGACCCCAACCAAGCAGGACCCCAACCTGGGGATGGTCTCCCAGCAGCCTACCAGCCGACACCATCCCATGGGTGGGGATTATAGGTGGGTGTGAGGGCCTGAACGGACCCCATGGCTGACAGCTGTCTAGTCACCAAGAAAGCCTCTGATCAGGGAGCAGGTGATGGTCCCAGGTGGATCTTCAACTGCCTGACAACTTTCTGTATGGCTGCCCACAAGCCCCATCAGGATAATAAAAAGATGACACTCAGTTACAAGAAAATGTCAGAGAAGCCAGCTGTCAGACTCACAAGGACCCTCCCTGTGGCTGACCCCGCCTATCTGGAACCACGCAGTTGGGTGTAGCCAACTCTGCAAGCCCACGTCCCCACCATGGTTACGGGACAAAGACGCAGCACAGAGCAGAGTAGGGGCCATCCTCCAGGGGCCACAGGCTGCGCACAGGGACACAGGTGTTGGTCCCACAGCTGCACCCCACACATCCCCGCCGCTTCTCTCCTAGGACATCCCCCTTCTTTCTCACCTGTGCCCTTTTTCTGCTAGTTGGCCATAATGAGAAACTGAAATAGGTTAAGAAAAATAAACTCATATTTCTCTTAAAAGAAATTAACTAGCAAGGAGGTTGAATCAGTAATTAAAAACCTCCCTACAAAGAAAAGCCCTGGACCTGATGGCTTTACTGGTGAATTCTACCAAATGTTTAAAGAACTAATACCAATCCTTATCAAATCCTGCCAAAAACAGGATGGACTTGAGGACACAGGGAGGGGGAAGGGTAAGCTGGGACGAAGTGAGAGAGTGGCATGGACTTATAAACACTACCAAATGTAAAATAGATAGCTAATGGGAAGCAGCTGCATAGCACAGGGAGATCAGCTCATTGCTTTGTAACCACCCAGAGGGGTGGGAAGGAGACACAAGAGGGAGGAGATATGGGTATATGTATATGTATAGCTTATTCACTTTATTATAAAGCAGAAACTAACACATCATTGTAAAGCAATTATACTCCAATAAAGATGTTAAAAAAAAAAAATCCTGCCAAAAAACTGAAGAGCAAGGAACACTTCATAACTCATTGCCTTGATACCAAAGCCAGGCAAAGATACTACAAGAAAGGAAAACTATAGACCAATACTTCTTACGAACATTGATATAAAAATCCTCGGGCTTCCCTGGTGGCGCAGTGGTTGAGAATCTGCCTGCTAATGCAGGGGACACGGGTTCGAGCCCTGGTCTGGGAAGGTCCCACATGCCGCGGAGCAACTGGGCCCGTGAGCCACAACTGCTGAGCCTGCGCGTCTGGAGCCTGTGCCCCGCAGCGGGAGGGGCCGCGATAGTGAGAGGCCTGCGCACCGCGATGAAGAGTGGCCCCCGCACCACGATGAAGAGTGGCCCCCGCTTGCCGCAACTGGAGAAGGCCCTCGCACTAAACGAAGACCTAACACAGCTAAAAATAAATAAATAAATAAATAGAGTAGCTATTAATTAAAAAAAAAAAAAAAAAAAATCCTCAATGGACTTCCCTGGTGGCGCAGTGGTTAAGAATCCACCTGCCAATGCAGGGGACATGGGTTCAAGCCCAGGTCCGGGAAGATCCCACATGCCTCAGAGCAACTAAGCCCATGCGCCATAACTACTGAGCCTGTGCTCTAGAGCCCAAGAGCCACAACTACTGAAGCCCGTGAACCCAGAGCCCATGCTCTGCAACAAAGAGAAGCCACCACAATGAGAAGCCCGCACACTGCAATGAAAAGTAGCCCCCACTCGCTGCTAGTAGAGAAAGCCCACAAGCAGCAAGGAAGACCCAATGCAGCCAAAAAAAAAAAAAAAAATCAACAAAATACTAGCAAAACTGAATTCAACAGCACATTAGAAGAATTACACACCATTATAAATGATACGACAATATAAATAAATTATAAAAAGTGGAACCTATTCTGGCAATGCAGGGATGGCTCAATAAGAAAACCGATCAATGCAATAAACTACTTGAACAGAATGAAGGACAAAAACCATATGATCATGTCAACAGATGCAGAAAAAAGCATTTGACAAAATTCAACATGCTTTCATGGTAAAAGCACTCAATAAACTAAGAATAGGTGGAAACTATGTCAACATACAAAATTAATACACAAAAAAATCAATGTAAATATCACACTCAATGGTGAAAGACTGGTAACTTTTCCTCTAAGATCAGGAACTAGCCAAGGATACCAACTCTTGCCACTTTTATTCAACATAGCATTGGAATTTCTAGCCAGAGCAATTAGGCAAAAATAAGAAATAGAAGGTATCCACTTGGAAAGGAAGAAGTAAAGTTATCTCTGTTCCCAGATGATATGATCTTATTTGTAGAACACCCTAAAGATTCTACCAAAAAACTATTAGAACTAATAAATGAATTCAGTAAAGTAGCAGGATACAAAGTCAACACACAAAAATCGGTTGCATTTCTACACACTAACAATGAACAATCTGAAATTAAGAAAAAAATTCCAATTACAATAGCATCAAAAAGACTAAAATACTTAGAAATCAACTTAGCTAAGGAGATGAAAGACTTGTACAATGAAAACTATAAAACACACTGAAGGGACTTCCCTGGTGGCATAGTGGTTAAGAATCCACCTGCCAATGCAGGGGACACGAGTTCGAGCCCTAGTCTGGGAAGATCCCACATGCCGCGGAGCAACTAAGCCCGTGCGCCACAACTACTGAGCCTGCACTCTAGAGCCCACCAGCCACAACTACTGAGCCCGCGTGCTGCAACTACTGAAGCCCACGCGCCTAGAGCCCGTGCTCCACCACAAAGAGAAGCCACCACAATGAGAAGCCCGCGCACCACAACGAAGAGTAGCTCCCATTCTCATAACTAGAGAAAGCCCGTGTGCAGCAACAAAGACCCAAGGCAGCCAAAAATAAATAAATAAATAAATAATTTAAAATTTTAAATTAATTAATTTAAAAACATGCTGAAATAAATTAAATACATAAATAAATGGAAAGACATCCCATGTTCATGGATTGGGAGACAATATTATTAAGATGTCAAGACTGCCCAAAGCAATCTACAAATCCAATGTAATCCCTATCAAAATCCCAAAAATATTTTTGCAGAAATAGAAAAACATCTATTTTAAAATTCATATGGAGGGACTTCCCTGGCAGACCAGTGGTTAACACTCTGTGCTTCCACTGCAGGGGGCCTGGGTTCGATCCCTCGTTGGGGAACTAAGATCCCACATGCACACGGTTCGGCCAAGAAAAAAAAAAAATTCATATGGAATCTAAAGACAAAGGACGTCCAGCCAGAACAATGATGAAAAAGAACAAAGCTGGAAGACTCACACTTCCTAATTTCTAAACTTACTGCAAAGCTACAAGAATCAAAACAGTGTGGTACTGACAAAAAAACAGACAATAGACCAGTGGGACAGCCCAGAAATAAACCCTCAAATATGTGGTCAAATGATTTTCAACAAAGTTGCCAAGACCATTCAATGAGGAAAGGATAGTCTTTTCAACAAATGGTTTTGGGCCCAAAACAGGATATACATATGCAAAAAAATCAAAGCTGGACCCTTACCTAACACCATATGCAAAAATTAACTCAAAATGGATGGAACATATAAATGTAAGAGCTAAATCTATAAAAATCTTAGAAGAACACAGAGTGAAAGCTTTATGACATTGGATTTGGCAATGATTTCTCGGATATGCCACCAACGGCATACGCGATAAATGAAAAAATAGACAAACCGGACTTTACCAAAATAAAAAAATTCTATGCATCAAAGGGCACTATCAACAACATAAAAAGGCAACCCACAGAATGGAAGAAAATATTTGCAAATCACTTTACCTGAAAAGGGATTGCTATCTAGAAGACCCAGGGAACTGCTAAAGCTTAACAACAAAAGAACAAAAACCTGATTCAAAAACACAAAGGATTTATGCAGACTTAGAGGATAAACAAATGGCCAATAAGCACATGAAAAGATATTCAAGGTCACTAATCAACAGGGAAATGCAAATCAAAACCACAATGAGATATTGCTTCATACCAAGCAGGCTCTGCAGCAGGCAGGCCTGGGCCCAAACCCCAGCTCTACCACTTCTCAGCAGGGCAGTTGGGGGTAGGTGGCCCCACCTCTTCACTTGTAACACAGCATCTTCCCCTAGGATGGTGGGGGTTACTGAGACAGTATGGGGTGTGCTTGGCCCAGCCTGCCCATGGGAAGAGTGTGGCAGTGTGCTCATCTTACTGTAGCCTTCCCTGCTCTACCCGTCAGCTGGCATAACCCCCTTTGTACCACCCAGGCTCTGCTCCACGCCTGGCAATGCCACAGCAGCACCCCGAAAGCGTCCAGAATGTGATACCTTACTCAGAAGTCAGCCCACGCCTTTCCTGGGATAAGCTGCCTGAAAGACAGCTTTCCAGAAGCCCTGTGCCACAGCATGAATCCCAAACAGGCTTCTGTTGAAGCCTCCACGTAGCTTCAGCACCCCATGACCCCCACCAGTACAAGGAAGGCCCTGGTGCAGGGCAGGGAGCTGCCTACCTTGATAATGACACGCTGGTCTGACTGGTCCTCCAGGATGCTGTCTGTGGGATAGGACTCGATCTGCTGTCTGATGGCGGAGGCGATGGCTGGTACGAACGTCAGTGGGTTCAAATCCAGGTCATCACAGAGAATTTCTGAAAACATCTCAGGGGTCATCAGCTTCTCTGAAATGAGGTGAGAGGTATGGATTGCTGGTGGACTACAGGGCCTAATGTCACCGTGCTCAGCCCTGACCTCCCCCAGCCTGTCCTCCTCTGCCAACCCACCCGGATGAAGATGAGCATGAAGATGAGGACGATGGATCCTCCCAGACATGGTAAGGAGAGGAAGCACAAGACGAACACCCCCCTTCTGGCCCTCAATCCATACACACCACCCCCCCACACCTCTGGAGGTGGTCAAGACCCTATGTGCTCCCCAACCCCAGGCTCCCCACTCCCGGGCTTAGGACTGCACAGCTCCGTTAGTTCTAACCAGTGAGCTGTCTGGGGAGGGGGGAAGCAAAGGCACTTCAGAGCTGATGTGCCACTTCCTCCCCTCTTCCAACCCAGGCAACCAGGGAAGCCCACGTGGAGACACAGGGAGAAGATGGACTCAGAGGAAACCAACGCTGCCAACACCCTGACTCGGACTTCCAGCCTCCAGAACTGGAAGGAGATAAAACCTGCTGTTATGCCCCCCAGGCTGTGGGACACAGGTTCCTTCTGGACAAGCCACTTGGAAGCCAGCATCCACTGGAAGACGGAGCAGGTGCATGCCCATCCACCACTTCCTCTGCAGTGTAAATCCCTCAGAGATCACCCGGGGCTGCGTGTGGCTTTTTACAAGCTCCCGCTGAGTTTCTGACTCTGTGGGCAGCACACGCACTCAACAAGGTGACGGCGTGGGGGTGGGTACGGATCCTGGATCCTGGAGATGTAACTGTCTCAGGTATGAGCTTCATGGGGACTGTCCACTACTGGCCGGACTACAGCACGGTCCTATGCAGTCAAATGTTTTCCCCCGACCTGCCCTCTTTCTCATAACCCAAACTTCAATGACCACGTGTCAAGCTCGGATGAGCCACGGAGAAGAGAAAGCAAAGAGTGAATTCCCGGGCTTCCCTGGTGGCGCAGTGGTTTAAGAATCCACCTGCCAATGCAGGGGACACGGGTTCAAGCCCTGGTCCGGGAGGATCCCACGTGCCGTGGAGCAACTAAGCCTTGCGCCACAACTACTGAGCCTGCGCTCTAGAGCCCACGAGCCACAACTACTGAGCCCGCATGCTACAACTACTGAAGCCCACATGCCTAGAGCCCGTGCTCCACAACAAGAGAAGCCACTGCAATGAGAAGCCTGCTCACTGCAACGAAGAGTAGACCCTGCTCACTGCAACTAGAGAAAGCCCGCATGCAACAATGAAGACCCAATGCAGCCAAAAATAAATAAATAAGTAAAATAAATAAATCTGTATATATATATAAAAATAGAATGAATTCCCTCACAAGCACTCGGCATGATTCCATCTTCAAAAACAAGGTCTGCTGGGACTTCCCTGGTGGCGCAGTGGCTAAGAATCTGCCTGCCAATGCAGAGGACACAGGTTCAAGCCCTGGTCTGGGAAGATCCCACATGTGGAGGAGCAACTAAGCCCGTGCGCCACAACTACTGAGCCTAAGCTCTAGAGCCCGCGAGCCAAAACTACTGAGCCTGTGTGCCACAACTACTGAAGCCTACGTGCCTAGAGCCCGTGCTCCGCAATGAGAAGCCACCACAATGAGAAGCCCACACACCGCAACGAAGAGTAGCCCCCGCTTGCTGCAACTAGAGAAAGCCCGTGCGCAACAATGAAGACACAATGCAGCAATAAATAAATAAATAAATAAATAAATAAATAAATAAATAAAAAGAATGAGGTCTGCTTAACAGACAACTGACCCCATTATTTCACTAGCCCAGAACAAGGGCTAGAGACCAACCCTCCTCACAGCACCACTGTGCCAGACCTGAACACTCAGCTAGCCTACTATTGATAACTCATACATCCAGTTTTAGTGAAGCAGCAGGAAGCTAAGGTGCTCAGGCCAAGCATCCTATGAGTATACTGTGCAGAGGATTTTTAAAATTAACTTTTTTAGTCTATGATCATTGTAGATTCAGATGCCGCCTTGATTACTGCAGCTCCACACCAAGTCTTGGGATTAGAAAGACTCGTTCCTCCTACTTTCTTCTTTTCCAAAATTGCTTTAGCTACTCTAGTTCCTTTGCCTTTCCACTGAAATTTTAGAATAATTTTGTCTAAATCTACAAAATGTCTTGCTGGGATTTTCAAAAAAATTGCATTAAACTTGCATATTAAAAGGGAAGAGATATGGGGATATATGTATATGTATAACTGACTCACTTTGTTATAAAGCAGAAACTAACACACCATCGTAAAGCAATTATACTCCAATAAAAATGAAAAAAAAATAAACTTGCGTATTAATTTAGGGAGAATTAACATCTTGAATCTTCTGATCCATGAACATAGTTGTCTGTCCATTTATTCAGATCTCCTTTAATTACTTCCATCAGTGCTTTATAGTTTTCAGCATACAAAATGTTTCCTGAAACAAACTATATTTGTAAAATTTACACCTTTTTTCTTAACTGAGTAACTGTAAATAGTAACATATTTTTATACTGGACACTTGAGTGTCCACGTGTTCACTGACAGTATATAATATATAGAAATACAATTGACTTTTGCATGTTTATTTTGGGTCTTGTGACCTTGCTAAGACTTGGTTATTAGTTCTAGCAGGTATTTTTGGTAGGTCTCTTGGGATTTTCTACGTAGATAATCATGCCATCTACAAATAAAGACAGTTTTATTTCTTCCTTTCTGAAGCGTATGTTTTTTATATCCTTTTCCTGCCTTATTACACTGGCTAGTACTTCCAGCACCATGTTGTCTATTCCCAATTTCCTGAGTTTTTATCAAGAATGAGTGTTGGATTTTGTTAAATGCTTTTTCTGTATCAATTGATATAATCAAGGGATTTATCTTTTCTAGTCTGTTAATATGATGGATCACACCGACTGATTTTCAAACACTGAACCAGGTTTGCATTCCAGGATTTGAACCCAAAGTCCAAAACCTCCAAATCTACTCCACAATGCTCTGAATGTCACAATCAGAGTCCAGGGTCCCCCGATGGGCAGCAGGCAGGAAACAAGACTGTGCGCAAGACGGTGGGTTGGCCACCACGTACCGTTCATGTTCCAGGTAAAGGCATCCCGCAGCTTCTGCCCATCGATCTCCATGTCCAGTCGGATGGGAACCAGCACCTCGGGCTGGGACGCGTTCTCATGGATCACAGCTGGGTCGTGGTCGTCGAAGCTGGAAGGGAGGCAGCAGCATGCTCAGCAAGGGGGGCTGGGGTCCCTGCACCCAGGGCCTCCCTCTCTGCACCACTGGTCACTGTGACCGAACCAGAGGGGAAACCTCGCTTCTTACAGGGACTTGTCCACTATGGGCTGAGTGGGCAGAGACAGTGCCAGCAGGGGTCCATGCTAATGGACACGCAGGACGGGAGGGGAGATGCTGACTTGGGCAGCAGGACAAGATGGAGATGTCCGAAGTAAGGGAGATTTAAGCCCCAAAGCAGGCAGGACTTCCCCAGGAAACTGTAGGAAAGGAAGGGTACTCCCAAAAGCGGAAGCCCTTGAGCAAAGGCCGAGGGGCAAGAGAGTCAAGAGCTGCTGAGGGAAGGAGGGGTGCAGATGGGGCGGAGGAGCAGTGGGAGGACACTGGGAAGCTACAGGGGTCCAAGTGCCCACAGTTCTCCATCTCCAGCCTCGACCCCGAGAGAGCCCCAGGAGGACTGAGAGCAAGGCAGTTCTGTGCTCACACCTGCATTTTAGAAAGACGAAGCGGGAAGATATGGGGTGAGGGTGGGCGCAAGAAACGCAAGGGCGGAAGACCGAGGGTTGAGAACTGTTCTCAGAGAGCTGGGGGCACAGATGACAGATAAACAAACAAATGAGGAAAACACCCCCCTCTCCCGGCCCAGACACGAATGCTCTAGGAGACACCTTCAGGGAAAGGGACAGAGTGGCCATTCTAAAAGGGGAGGACCACTCTGAGAAGTGACATTCAAACAGAGATGGGAAGGGAGAAAAAGAAAGGGTGAGGAGGGAAGGAGGAGGGGGAAAGGGATGAGCCTGCAGATGCTGGCAGGAAGCGAGGGAATTGCGAGGGCAGGAGCGCCTGGGCGGCAGAAGAGCGCTGAGGAGGCCACTGTGCCTGAGGTGAAGGTCGGCAGGAGCCGGGGCCAGAGAGGGGCAGCCACCACCAGGACTCTGTCAGGTGGATGCTGGTGTGACGGGGCATCTAGAGGACCTGCCCTGGGTGAAGGGGCACACGCCTGGTGGGGAGCTGGCCAAGGGTGGTCGGATTCTGGACACTTGGAGAGCTGAGCAAGTAGAATTTGTGGAGACTGGCTCTATGGTGTGAGAAGGAGGAAGGGTTCCAGGATTGTGGCCCAAGCACAGGAAGGACGGGATTGTTGTGTCCTGGAGTAGAGAAGCCTGCAGGCAGCCTGTGCCGGAGGTGCTTGGGGCGGCATTCAGAGGACAGCTTAGTGGGCGGGAGCTTGAAAAATGGCCCCCCAGAGACATCTGTGTCCTAAGCCTTGGAACCTGTGACTGTCACCTTATAGAGCAAAAAAGGCGAGGGAGCCTTGTCCAAGTGGGCCCTAAATTACATCACAAGTGTCCTCACAAGAAAGAGAGGGAGAGGGAGTTCCCGGGTGGCCTAGTGGTTAGGATTCCAGGTTTTCACTGTGGTGGCCCAGGTTCAATCCCTGGTCAAGGAACTGAGATCCTGCAAGCCACGCGGCACGGCCAGAAAAAAAAAAGAGAGAGTGTCAGAGAAAGAGAGGGAGATTTCACACACACAGATGAGGCCATGTGACCACGGAGGAAGAGACTGGAGTGATGCTGCCACGAGCCAAGGAACGTGGCAGCTGCCAGCAGCTGGAAAGGACCCTGGAGGGAGCAGGGCCCGGCAACACCTTGATTCCGGCCCAGTGAAACTCCCAGCCTCTGGAACTGTGTGAGAATAAACTTGGGTTGCTTCAAGCCACCCAGTTTGTGGCGTTCTGTTCTGGCACCATGGGCAACTAAGCATTGAGTCATGCAGATGGCAGAGAAAAGGTCCAGGGACTGCGCCCAGGAACGCTACCTGAGGAGCTGGGGGTGAGCGCAGGCAGAGCCAGGCTGGACCACGTGGAGGCCAGTCATGCTGGACACTGAGGGAGACCAGCCCCAAGGAGGAGCAGTGCAGCGTTTCGGGGACAGGAGGTCAAAGCAGAGCGTTTTTCTGGGGAGGAGGAAACTAAAACATGCTGGAGGACCTCGGTGGAGTCAGAGGGCGAGGCCCACTCACCACAGCGGGAACGTCCTCTTCTTGTCCCGGCCCATGCGGTTCCTGTTGATGGTGGTGGAGCAGGGCACGGCGTCCAGGTGGTGGGAGCTGTTGGGCAGGGTGGGCACCCACTGGCTGTTCCTCTTAGCCTTCTGTTCCCTGGGAGACATGGAAATACCTCCACTCAGTCTACGAGCCGAAACTGCCCACTAGGCATCAGGTCGTGGTCAGTGGATGCCCACTGCGCCCTTGCTGGGCCCCAGGTCCCAGTGGGGACCTCTGTGCACCCCAGACTCCGCAGGTGTCTATTCCCTAGGCTCCCACCAGCACCTGCTCCTGGGTTAGGGGAGGTGCAGAGGGGCCCCAGCCCAGTGCCTGAGCCATGACCCAACGTGCTACATGCTGGGCACAGCTGCACGGTCCCTTCTGCGAGGAAGGGACTGTACAAGAAGGCTGCCCAGAAGAGCAGCCCTGGAGCAAAGCCTTAAATGCTGAGTCACGGTTCATGGGTGGAGGAGAGGAGAGCATTTCAGGAAGAACACAGAGGGCAGCAGGGCTGGAGACACAGAGGGGGTCCTGATTACAGGGGCTGGCGTGCTCTGCAGGAAACGGATGCACTCAGCAGGTGGCTGTGAGTTCCTGGAGGTTTGAAGCAGGCAGAGACTCAGACAGTTATTTTAGACATGCAGTCCAGGCTGAGAGAGACTAGGCAACGGCTCTGGCCTCTGGGCCTTCAGACCAGTAGAAGTGAGAAGACACATTGGTAAATACTCTCTAGAAAATGATGCTCAAAGTAATCCAAGGAACCCATGTCCCACAAAGAGCTCACTCTTCTCTCCAAATTACAAGTTGCTTTTACTACTAGGAAAGTACCAAAAGCTGACCGACAGGAGGGGGTGGGCTCCCACCTTGCTCTGCAAGCCCCTTCATCACACTCAGGCCGTGTCCCTAGTAACCTGGGAGCAACGTGAGGGCAGCAACTGTACATAACTCACCTTTCCATCCCCAACCTCTGCATCATGTCACCTTCATGATTTTCCGCAACCGCATCACTTGAAACAATGGCCTGCCCCCTGCCTTAGTGCTCCCACCATCTCATGCACATAAATGCATGTTTTCTTGAGAGCTGAAAGCATCACGCAGGTATTCTGCACGTCTCGCTCATGTGAGCCAGGTTTCGGGTTGCTGCAGGGTCTACTTACCCACAACACACCGTGTAATCCCAGACTATTTGGGTGTCTGCATCTTCGCTCACACAGCCTTTCCCTGAGGCAGGACACTCAAGGGGCTCCCTAGTTCTCTTTATAATTCACATGCCACCAATAGCATCTCTGTACTTATAATGGTTTTTGTTGACGGTATAAATTATTTCCCTGGGACAAATTCCCAGGAGTGAAATGAATAGATCAGAGACCAACAAAAAACTTTGAGGCCGCAATGCCTGAGGCAGAGCCGCCACGGTGGGTGTGAGTGTGCCCACTCCATGACGCCCTCCCCGGTTCTTTATGTTGCTAGTTATTTATTTTTTTACTTTGCATTTTTAAAATCACACCCAAGAACAAACATCATTCCCTGTGTTTCTTTACTCCTGTGCTTCAGTGTGGATCAAGCTTTACCTATTTGTCTACATAAAATAGACAAATACTTGGGGTATCCAAGTTTTTCTTATAAATCTAAATGAACAAACTCTACAAGGTAGCAACTTCCCAATTACTCCCCTGTTTAACTGTTAAAGTAAATGCTCTTTCAAAGGATCTACATTGATACGTTCAAATCTATTGTTTGTTTCTTTTGTGAGTTGATCTGGGCCACTAATTGTTCTGACAGATTAGTGAATTCCACTTTCAAAGCATTCTTAATGACTCTCCAGAACCCAAGACTTGACTTATGTTTCTTAGAAATTCCAAAGTCAGAAAAAACTTCAAAGCCTGGCTAAGACGATCTGTAAACACAGTGGGTAAATTGCTGAAAAGTATTTTGTTCCAGAGCATGAGAAAAATACCCGTGGGTGTCCCAAGAGCGAGCCGAGCCCAGGGATGCACTACCTGAGGTAGGTGGGGGGTTCCGTGCTGATGGATACGGCCTTGTACTTCTCATCGTTGCCATCCAGAATCTCTTCCACCTCGGAGGCTTTTAACAGAGTCACGCTGGTGGCCAGGGTCGTGTATCCATGATCTGCAACCAGAGATGCGGCTGCGGTCACCCTGCGGGCGGGCAGTGAGCAGCAGCAGCCAGGAGATGCAGCGCACTGAGGTCCTCACATGCAGGAGGTGGGAAAGCGGGCGTCAACCTCACTACTGCCCAATGCTGGCCTCTTCCAAAGGGACGGTCTGGACCCTGGCTTTCTCTAGAGGCCCTCCCGGGTCAGCACCCCCTGGATGGACGGGGACCAACGTGTCCCGGGAGGAGCACTGGCTCCAGGCACAGGGGACGCCCATGGGCAGCTCAGCCCGCGGGGCCTCTCGGGGAAAGGAAGGCTCCAGAGTGACACCGCCAGTGGGAAGAGGTCTGACACCGCTGCAGTCCACGACACGAAGCAAGGTGGAGATGAAATGAGGGATGAGAAATATTTTTCTTTTAAAACAAGAGCCCAGAGAGTTGGAAAGAGCTGCTGTACACCAAACAGGAATTCCTGGCCCAGCGCCAGTGGATGCGAGCTGCCCGGGAGCGAGCGGGGAGTTCTAGGCAGTTCGACCACAGCTCGCCTAGGGAGCCTGGTGGAGAGACAGATGGTTACAGGAAAGAGTCTCCCGAGCGCGAGGAGCAAGAGGCCGAAGGGTCGCCAAGGCATCCAAGGGGCAAGCGCAGCTGGGGACGCACTGGTTAGTGATTGGCGCTCCACTGGGGTGGAGGGAGGACCAGGGAGGCTTTGGAAAGCGCGGGAGGGGGTGAAAGGTTACAGCAGCGCATAGAAAAGCAGCTCCGGCTCCTGCATTAAAAGAATTCGATAGAAAAGACCACCGCAGCGCCTACAGACGCACTGGCATGGGACAGACTGCGAAGCGCACATGCACACACGCAGGGACGCAGGCACACGCACGCAAACGGGCACACGCACGTAAACGGGCACACGCACGCAGGGACGCACACGCACTTGGGCACACGCACACAAGGGCCGGGCCGGCTCCGCTAGGCAACCCTGCCAAAGGGAAGGCAGCTTCGACTGAGGCCAGAGGCACAGGGCCTCTCCCCAGCTCAGAGGTGAGGAGCACCCTCTGCCCTCCCTCCCGGGTCGGGTAGCAGCGCCCCACAGCCCCAAGCGGGACATGCACACGAGCGCCAGCGGACCGACTGCCAGAACCAAATGCCACACGATGGATGTGCGCTGGGAAGCGAAGCGGTGAAAGCCGGAGGGGAGCGGGGGCTGGGGCGGCCCCCCGCCGCCCGGGCGCATGGAGGGTGACGATGGCAACACGCCCGCGGCAGATGGTAGAGCATCACAGCATTCCTAAAACGTTTTCAGACCAGCAGTCTTCACAACACCCTCTCCGCCCTGGCCCCGCCCCCTCCGCCCAGCGCCCGCTGCCAACACCTGACCCTGACCGACCCTGACGGAGGACCACCCGCTCCAGGGGGACCCCAGGACGCTCCGCCACCCTAAGGTCAGGGCTGCCGTGAAGACGCTCCGGAGTGAAAAAGTTTTATCTTCATGACATAAGCGAGTGGTTTTGAAACAGGTTTACAAACCCTCGTGAAGACGCACCCTTAGTGTTAGGTTTTGTTTTTTTACCATGTGACGATGCAACTATTTTCTTCCTCTCTTCCACAGTGGCTAGTCGCCTCCAGAGCGAGGGGTATCTCTTGTACAGAGAACCTCGGAACATACGGAGGTAGTTTCCCACCTATGAGTAAAGCGAGAAGGCTCATTATAAGGGTCGCAGCTCCTCGAGGAAGGGGAGGGCCCTGGCTCAGAGGCTCTGCTGGATAAGTGACAGACAAACACACCTCGACTTGGCCCCCAGGCCTCCAGGCGCCAGGCTTCCAGCAGCAGTAAAAATACATTCTGCTGACATCAGGGGTTCAACAGCAGTTCGTATCTGGCCTACATCTGTCCTTCTGGCAGGGGTAATAACATCTGCATCCTGACGACAGGACCAAGTTCAGAAAGGCCTGACCAGACACTGGGGAGGCAGGCCCCCCGAGCTCACTAAGAAGCTCGAAGTGATTCTGATTTTGGACTAAGGATCTGTGGCACTTTCCAGAAATGTAAGGCCTCTCTGACTTTCTTTTATCTTAAGACTTTGATATTTTTACGATGTAATAAAGACCAAAAAGGTCTTTTAATTTTAGACAGATGCAGGATAATTTCCCCCATGGCCTTTGTTGCTTTGTTTAGTAACAAAACTCAAACCAGAAATACCAAAGGAATTTTCCAAAGAGTTTAAAATGCACTTATCAGCAATCCTTAGATTGCTATATAAATCATTACTGCCCCAAACAATAGCTTCAGTTTGCCTGTACCAAATACTCGAAGTACGACTTACTTGATGAAAAGAAATCTAGTCCTAAAGTTTTTATAAAGAAACTCCATTGTTTCACTGACTTTTCAAAAACAAACACTTGAGTCACATGGCCAGGGACAGCAGGTGGACTGGGTGCTGGCTCCACCTGTGACCAGGCATCACTTCCCTTTTCTGGGTCTCCCTACATCTCTGTCAGATGTTCATCGACTGTGAAGTTCACCCACGAAGGACCACTTCTACTACTTTCCCGCTTACCTACCCCATTATAGTATATTTATTTTTAAAAAGTTTCTCCATTTTTCATGAATCAAAGATTTACACGATGCCCAACCAGGGCTGCCGAACAGTGCAAGAGAAAGTGGCCACAGGGTCACTGGTGCTCCCCACTGCAGGCACAGACCCATGCCAGTTATTTGGCTTGAGTGTGGTTACCGTCCAAGGGTAAACACATAGCTTCCATTAGGTTTTTGAAAAGACACTGACTATAATGCCCCCACTACTACTTTGCAGGTCCTGCAGACCTCCCACACTCCTAGGCCCTTCCCAAGGTCCCTTCAGAACTTAGGAGACCAGGCCTGCCTTCCTGGGTTTTCCACGAACCAGCCTTTGCCACCTCTGGACCCGGGTTTCCCAAATGGAAAACGAAGGTGTGGTTATGGGGATTTCCTAGGATCCTCTCAGCTGTGACTCTGGCGTGGTGACAACGGCTGCCTGCAGATGGCAGGAGAAGGGTGACACGCTCACTGCAGCTGTGGATGCCCTCCCAAGGCTGCTACACCCAAGTGTGTGGGGGCGCTGAGGGTACTGCTCTGGCGGGCCCACCTCTCTGAATACTGTGCCTGTTTGCCAAGGGCAAGGGGCCTGGGGGCCATCCACCCAATGCTGTCAGAGGAGCTGCTGCTTATCAGTAGACAGCACTCTGACCTTGAACCCTTCCCAGGCCTCCCAAGGCCTGATGATTGTTAAGCCAGGCCCCAGAAAGCAAACTGCCTCTCCCTTCTCCCATCTGGTCTCTATAAACTGCATCTCAGGACAAACGTTCTCACTCAACAGGGCTGAAAGAGAAGACTGCAGTTAGCTTTCTAGAATCTAAAATGTGCTAAGGGGAAGAGCTTAGAGACCATCTAGTCTAACCATCTCATTACATACATGAGGAAAGTGACACACAGGCAGAGCTGGAACCAGGCCTCCTGACGTTCTGCCCACCTGGCTGCGGGCTCCACCTAATAAACGCAAGCTTGATTTTCAAAAGTACCACCGACTCAGAGCCAATGCTAAACTGACTGCTCTTCCTGACCGTTAGATCAGGTAAAGGTTTCTTTCTTTCTTTCTTTTTCTTAAATTAACTAATTAATTTATTTTTGGCTGCATTGGGTCTTTGTTGCTACACGCAGGCTTTCTCCAGTGGCAGTGAGCAGGGGCTACTCTTCGTTGTGGTTCCTGGACTTCTCATTGCGGTGGCTTCTCTTGTTGCAGAGCACAGGCTCTAGGCGCACGGGCTTCAGTAGTTGCAGGACATGGGTTCAGTAATTGTGGCTCGCAGGCTCAAGATCGCAGGCTCAGTAGTTGTGGCTCATGGGCTTAGTTGCTCCGCGGCATGTGGGATATTCCCGGACCAGGGCTCGAACCCATGTCCCCTGCACTGGCAGGCAGATTCTTAACCACAGCGCCACAAGGGAAATCCCAGGTAAAGGTTCTCTAAACAACCTGTCCATCATCACAAACTGAAACTCCTCCACTGCCTTTGTGCCCACCGGCCGATGAGGACCATTCTGAGCTATGGCAGATGGCAGGCACTGGCTCCTCTCCTCAGCATAGCTAGCTTTGAAGAGTAGTATTTTTATGATGACATGAAAAATGTGTTGCATCCTGCCCCTTGTGTTTTTCAAAAACTGGTGAAAAAAGGAAACACTAAGGTTCCGATGCTACTGAAAACACTGGTCTCATAACTCAATACAACTCAGACAAGCCAGGAATCACAGGGAGTCCTGGAAGCCTCAGTGTGACCA
The DNA here is from genome assembly GCF_028023285.1 of Balaenoptera ricei. Taxonomy (NCBI): domain Eukaryota; kingdom Metazoa; phylum Chordata; class Mammalia; order Artiodactyla; family Balaenopteridae; genus Balaenoptera; species Balaenoptera ricei. Next base: position 26,409,486 of record NC_082652.1, read on the forward strand.
TCATGAGGCTTAATTCATTCACACTATGTTCAACTGTGATGGAAAAAAACATTGTGGGGGAAAAAAGAAAAAAAAAAAAAGGAATGAAATGTCTAATACTGAAAACTGCTACAAGGAGAAGTAACCGCTGGCATTTGTAACTGCTTTAACTCTCCAAGATCTGCACTTAACTCATTACATGAGGAAGACACTACTGCTTGGTGTTTGCACGTCTAAATTGCATATCCATAATTTAAAAATATATGTGTATGTGCATGTACACACACAAACCGGGGACTGCCAAAAAGGCCTAGTTTGAGGCAATCTGGAAAAAATATACTTGCTATAAACTACCAGTGAAGAACCAGTTGTAGGGTTTTCCTAAAGTTAGTCATCCACATGATTCAACAAAGTGCTGAAAAGTCACTTTTAGTTAAGGATTAAAGGCTTAAGGCTCTTTCCCCTGTACTAACTCAGAGTTAGTTCAAGATATCCGAAGTGTCAAGCGCTTCCGAATTGCTGATAGATCTAACTCGGGGGCTGAGGCCTTAGCCATCCAAAAGCAAGCATCCTCCTCCCAACCTGTTTCCTCACTGGTAATCAAAGGTCAGAACAACTCTCCGCCCACCTCAAAGTTCACGAACACGAAGGGGGTGAGCCCTCACTAAGCCCCGTGTTTCGAACATACGATTTCAGGATCCCAGCTCCAGCAGTGTGGGAGGGGTGCGTGTACGGGGTCCAACATCTCCCCCCACGTGTCGCAAGAGATAACTTAACACCCCGTTTCCATGTGCCCGGCTGGAGCTGTGGAACTCAGCGTGGCCCAGGGGCCCCTGGACGCCGCAGCCCTGGCAGCCGGGCGAGTCCGCGACTCCGCAACACCAGTGGGTGAACCCAGGCGGCCGAACGCTGGGCGGGGGCCTGCTCAACCACGCCCCGGTCAAACCACGCCCCCAGACACAGACAGACCATGCCCCGCTGGCCGGCCGCGCACGCGCGCGCCCGCCCGCCGCGATGAATGGAGACGCGCGTTCCCGGCGCGCAGACCCGCCCCGAGGCTCCCGCGGGGACCAGGCCGGCCAGGGGCCCGGAGAGAGAGGACGCGCCGCGGGCTACCTCAGAGCCGATCATGTAGAACTCGCCGTCGTCTTCCAGCTGGAACTTGACAGGCTTCTGCCCGAAGGTCTTGCTCAGCGCCATCATCATCATTGCGGCGGCAGAGTCGGGCGGCCACGGCCGGGGTGCGAGGGTCAGGAGGGCTGAGGCGGGGCCGGGGAGCCCCGAGCCCAGGGAAGCCGAAGCCGGAGGCGAAGGGCTGGCCGAGCCGGGCCGGGTGCTTGCGCCGCCGCCGCCGGACTCGTCCACCGCCGCAGCAGACGACGACCAGGCCGCACTCAGTGCGCAGGCGCGGGCGTTGACGCTGACGCGCGCGCCACTGCCGCCCAGACAAAAGGCCGGGCGCGCCCCCGCGTGCCCCTTAAAGGAGTCTCGACCCGTTTCTCTTCCTCCCAGGCCGCCTCTCAAGTGGAGGTACCAGGGAAAATTTCTCACGGACACAAATAGCAACCGCGGCCCTGACTCAGGCGGTGGTCTTCCCAGTCTCACAGCTGGGACTGTAACTCAGCCCAGTGAGGAGGAACGAGGCGAGGCCTGAAGGCCTGGAGGAGGCCAGAAGCACATATGCCTCAGTTTCCTCGGCCCAAGAACTCAGTGCAGCTGAGCAGATAGGAGGGCTAAGGGACCAATATCCCAGCTCCGGGCCCACACTGTTCCTGTCGCTTTGGGGATGGGGTTTGCAGGATTTCAAGGCCCAGGTGGTGTTTGGTTTGGCTGGTGCATCCTCTGAGTGCTGGGGTTGGCAGGGGCGAGGGGACCGTCTCCATTCCCTCCTTAACTCTGCGCTTTATGCCTGCCACAAGCCCGGTGCACTGAAGCCAGACAGCCTTGTCCTGGGGCGCTTACAGCTGGAGCGGGGCCTGACACACAGGAAAGCATCAAAGCATCCGTGTATCCGGTTGAACAATTGCAGTAGGTCAAAAACGGCCCACTGCTGACAATTTCCTATGGTTCCATCTGATAAATGGCAGTCGTGGTAGGTGCCACTCCGAAGAACATTCGCATGGGGCTGGGTGGCAGGCGAGGAGACCCTGGAGAGTTAGGAATGGTTGGCGGTGGTAACCATGAGTTTTGTTCTGTGTCTCGACAGCGTCAGGATAGGGGCTGGAGCGTGGCATGATCAGAAAGAGCGACCACCACTTGGTGGAGGAGGGTATGAGGGGCCATTGGGGAGGCAGGGAACAGATTATAAAGCCACTCCAGGCATCCAGCAAGATGAGGAGAAGCCCTAAGCAGGGCACCCGGCCCCGAGGACCAGGGGCTTGGGGGTGGGGTGGGCTGCAACCCTGGCTCCCAGGGCAGAGCAGGTCCCCAGCCAGGCCTCCCACCTCCCTGGCCCAGCTCTCCCCCCATCCTGGCCTTGCAGTCACAGAGACACCCCAGGCAGGCAGGTAGAAAATGACCATGTTTAATGGCAGTCCTCAGTAAAAAAAAAGAGAAAAAAAAGGCTTTATACACACTGTACACATTTACATGGCTTTGGAGGGCTTGGTGTGGGGTGAGGGCTGGAGAAGATCCGACCCGTGATAGGATTGAGGTATGTTGGCGCCTCCAGGTCCCAGGGTCTCTGGCAGGAAGCACCCCCCTCCCCAGCTGCCTGGCCCTTGTGCCCTGGATCCTGGGGAACAGGTCTCCAGAACCACCAACTGGAAGGCAGCCAGTTCCAAGCACCTACCCAGAGCCAACTTCTCAGGAAAAGGCAGAAGGCACAGTGCCCTGGGACCCACATGCCAGCACCCTGTGGGACCCCACAGCCAGGACAGTGAGGGCTCCAACTCCCCCAGCCCTGCTGAGGTGCTACCCTGAGGGATGGGGACAGAGACCCAGGGCAACTGGGTTTGACCGTGACCTGCATAGGTTGGGTGGAGCTGGCCTGAGGCCACCCTCACCCTTAATGCCGGAGCCGCCCTGCCCAGTCTGAGGCAGTCACTGGCAATGGCCACGACCCGCGCGGCCCTCCCCGCAGTCCTGATGGCAGTGCACGCCCCCCCCCCACCCGAGTAGGCACAGCTCCATGCCGCGCCCAGTGCCCACAGCCACAAAGATGGCCATGGTCTCCAACCGATGTCAGTGTCCTGGCAGGGGTTAACGACCCTGAGGACATCCAAGCCGTGGTTAGCGGAAAGTATTGGCAGGCTCGGTACACCCAAAGAAGTCAGGGCCCACGAGGCGGGGGAAGCCCTCCAGGGCCTTCACCTTCACAGGGTCAAACTTCCAGTAGAGGCGGCCTCGCAGGAAGTAGGCATAGCCTGAGGAGACAGGAGGGTCAGGCCGGGCGAGTGGACACAGGGGGAAGTCCCGGTGGGCAGACCTTGGCCACTGCTGAGTTCCTTGAAACCTGTAGACCCCAGGGTGTCCCTTCCAAAACCTCCCTTTGGGCAAGCCCTTCTGCCTGCCCCAGGGGCTGGTCTGAGCTACCACCCAGCCTGACAGAGGCCAGAGCCTCAAAGGCCCAACTCCTGCCTCTCAGGAAAGCAAATCCCGCCCCTCTCACCACCTCTCCTGCGCCTTGAGTCAGATGAGGGACACTGGTGACCTGGAGCCCAGGAGCCCGAGGCCACTACAAGACAGCTCTCCCAGCAGGTCCCGATGTGGGGGAGCACAGAAGCAAAGGGAGGACATGGGAGAGAGCGCTGGACTGTGAGTCCCAGATCTACTGCTTCAAGATCACAGGAGGCAGGTGGCTCTCGGCTAGAAGCAGGGACTGCCTGGGTGGAGGTCCTGGCTCTGTCCACCTTGGTGGCCCCGGTTAGGGACCTCACCACCTGAATCTCTATTTGCTCTTCTGGAAACTGGGTTCATAACAGATGCTACATCAGGAAATCGCATGAGACGTGTACAGAGCTCAGCACTGTGCCCAGAGCCTCGTTGGCCCTCAGCAAGCAGCAGTTATTACTTCACCAGGCATGACCGAGGGACCTCAGCAAGTCCTTGCACCTCTCTGGCCCTCAGTCTCCTCATCTGCAGCACAGGGGTCTAGCACTGCCCTGGCACGAGGAGGGGGTGGAGAGGGAGTTTGCCAGGCAGAGGACCCGCAATGAGAGCTGATGCCCAGCCACCACCTGTGGGAGATGCAGCCGCCACCCCGCTTCCCCCAGCCACCCCACCCCCAGCGCACCGTCAGCATCCTGGAAGGCAGCGTCGATCTCAGAGGGCACCCCTCGCCAGTCGGTGGCCCGGCGGGGCACGGGGCTGTCCACACGGCGGGTGCTGGGGTGGAAGCGCCAGTAGTCTCCGCCTCGGAAGAAGTAGATCTTGTTCTTCTCGGGGCCCCAGACCAGGGCGGCGTGGACCAGGGACCCCAGCAGGCCCAGCTCAGAAAGGGGCGCGGGGCCCAGGACTGGCTTCTCACCATCGTATACCCAGTATTGAGCTCCTGTTAGAGAGTGGAGGCTGCAATGAGCTGCCCAACTGCCACATCCAGCCACTGTGGACCCGCCCAGCCACCACCATGGCCACGGACTTTCCCAGCCTCAGTTTCCTTGTCTGTAAAACATGAAGGCCAGCAATGCCTGCTTGGCACCCCCCACCCCCAAGTAGGACATTGGGCAATGCAGGCACTGGGAGGTACACATGGGAAAGTTTACTCTAAGCAGCAGAGAGGCCGCCTTGGCTCCTGCTCCTTCCCTGCACTTGGCTGCCCCGGACAGGCACCTGCTGCCCATCCCTGGGCCCAGCCCTGCCGCAGCAGGCCCCAGCTGGGCCTTTGTGAAGTCCCTGCCGCCTGCAGTGCTCCAGGCTCTCGTCTCTGCCAGACCCAGATCACACCCCTCTCTGCCTTTTCCAAGCTGTGCCCTCATGCAGGTCACTTCACCACCTCTGAGCCCCGGAGCCTCGTCTCTAGACCAGGGGTAACGATCACACATGCTCCATGGGGTGTGATACCTTCAATTCTACTCCAACCTCGAGAGCCGCTTCCTCTAGGAAGCCTCCCAGCTGTGCCCAGAGGAGTGAGCCATACTCTTCCTTGGCCCCAAGAGTTCGGGGCACCCTCCATCTGTTCATCATGTCTGCCGTCTGACCCTACCCTTGGCCATGATATTCCTGAAGTGTGACCTCCAGCCCCCACTCACCTTGGAAGAACCAGATGTGGCCCTGGGCATCCTCGAAGGCTGCATCCACGGAGATGGGCAGCCCCTGCCAGTGGCGCGAGGCCAGCGCAGGGTAGCCGGGCTGCAGCCGGCCCCCGCGCAGCCGCCATACAAAGCCTGCCTTGAAGAAGAAGAGTTCGCCGCGTATGGTGGCGACTGCATCAAAGGAGACCTGGCAGGCATCTGGTGGGGCGTCTGGCTGGGGTAGGAGAGAAGAGTCAGAAAGAGCCTGCACTGGAGCCACAGAGGCCAGCAGTGGGGGTCAGGGCTGGAAGCAGGGCCTCACCTCCTGCCTCCCCACCCTCCTGGGCCTCACCTCCAGAGGTGCAATCTCGTTGGTGTCCACCCTGGCCCCGGGGCCCAGGTCTGGGGGCCTAGAGGTGGGGGCTAGCCGAGGCCGGCCGTAGAGGTGCTGGATGCCCCTGCGGTCATCTGGGCTGAGGCTCAGCGGGTATCGGAAGGTGTAGAAAGGGGACATGAGGGCCTTAGCAGCTGTCGTGTGCTGCAGCCCTAGCACGTGGCCAAATTCGTGGGCTGCCACCTGCAGGAGGTCTGTGCCTGGAAAAGGGAGATAGCCCAGCAATCCCCGAGCTCCTGCAGCAAGACACTGAGCTGCGGGCCCAGCTCAGGGACCTCGGCAAGTCCCCATTCTCTATGATGTTCAGTAGCCCCATCTGGAAAGTGGGTCCCCAGCCCATACCCTGGTTGTCCCCGATTGTCCAGGTCTCGTCATAGTCGAAGTGGACATCCCCTTCTCGGTGGGTCTTGGGGAAGAAGGCGTGGGCCAGGATGCCCCCAGGTCCATCAAACGGCAGGTTGTCCCCATGCCAGTACCTGCAGGGGGGTGGGGGCAGAGTCAGTGGCTGCTGATGGGTGGGGCTCATTCCTAGAGGGGTCCCCGGCCACTGGCTCACCTGGTGAAGTCGATTATGATGTCAGCGTGGCCCTCATGCACCTCGGTAAAGGTGAGTGGCGTCACATCACTCCATACCTGTAGGGCCTCTGCCACTGTCTGCCGCACCTGTTCCCGCACCAGCTGCCATGGGAACCGGAGGATCCTGGGGGAGGAGGAGGGGCCTGGACCTGGCTCATGGGGCAGCGTCAGCCCCTGATGGCTGTTGGGCCAGGAGTTGCCCCTGGATGCTGCTCAGTCGGGGAGCAGGCATGCACGACACAGGCCAGGTGTGCTCTGGGCCTCAGATGTGGCACACCAGTCCCTCTGCCACATGGGCACATCTTTGTGTGGGTTTGTGTCCTCAGGTGCCCATGGGTATCTGCATTGGGTGGAAAGAACACAGGACCAGGAGCCCCAAGGCCCACCTTCTAGGCCTGACTATACTGCTCACTGTGGGGAGACCTTGGGCCCTAGACCTGCCCCCTCCTGGTTCCCAGCTCCCCACCCAGGACATTTCCGGAGCCCCCAGCAGTCTCGGCTCCAATGCCTCGGGGCACCACACCAGTATTCACACCTTCTCTCCCAGGATGAGCCCCGCTGCATCACCCCGAGGGGCCTCAGGTCACCTGAGCTATTACCTGTCCTGCCACTGCTGCTCCCTACCTGCTCGGATCCCAAGTTGCAGCGATAGATATGAACCCGGTGTGGATAACACCTAGCTCGCTGAGAGGAGGGGCCGTGTCTGCCTCATTCACCACAGAATCCCAGGACCTGGCCCTTAGTGCATCCCCACAGAGGCTGCCTGGCTGACTGAAAGCTGTGTCCCCACATGTCTACGGTGTGACCAGGCATGTGCTGAGACTCCTCTGCTGAGGGAGGGCATCGGTGCAGGGGGTACCATCTGTGTGGGCATCTAAGTGTGGGTTTGGGGTGTTGACCCAGGGGTCTCAGGGGCCAGTGGATACACCAGCCTGTTACCATGGGGATCTGGCACAACTGTGTCTCAAGAAGCAGGGTGAGGGCGGTAGGTGGAGGGCGAGAGCCTGCTCGCAGCCCCTGGCCCTACCTGTAGGTGAGGTCCGTCTTCTCCCAGCGCCCACCCGACAGCACGAACCGCTTTTGTCGGTTGCGGGCGCTTGGCCCGTCCGGTGGGTCAGGCACGCCGCAGCGGGGAGGTCTGGGGCCGGCGGCAGGCTGAGGGGCCTCCTGGGCAGTCGGGGCAGGTGCCGGGCTGCTGGGAGGAGCTTCACGCCAAGGCTGCGGCCCCCTCCTCACTGGGTGGCGGCGGTGGGCATCCTGTGCAGGAGAGAGGATGCGGGGGCCTGCTCAGGCCTTGGGTCCTGGTGGCCCACGGTCAGAGGTGTGGACGGTCAGCGCACCCTCACTTGACCCCAGCCGGCCGTGTCGATGGCCAAGTTGAGGCCGTCACACAGCAGGAGCCTTTGGCACAGGCTGACTGGCGTCCAGATGCTGATTCCAAGGCCTCCTACCGCCACCTGCCCCCTTGTGGAGGGCCTGGGCTGCCGGGCACCTGCTCCCACCATTTGGGCTGGTGAGGACTGGGTTGGGTTGCAGCCCTGACTGTACTCTTCACACACACCCAGGAAGGGACCCCACAAAGCTTCCAAGGAAAGGCCAGGGAAGCTCCCCCTCCACCCCCCCAGCAGATACCTTTCCACCTCCCTTTCTTCCTGGGCGCCCCCGGCCCCCACTCTGCCCTCTCCAGTTATGTGAGCTGGCTCCTGCCCAGGACAGCCACGGCAGCCACTCCCCAGCGTGGAGAGGCTGCAGTCCTGCCTCAATTTGCTCAGCTGACAAATGGGGATGATACTTCCCCAGAGCGTGGATCTGAGGATGAACCAGGCAGTGCACACAAAGTGCGAAGGGCACCGGGAACTGAGGTCTGATTGCTGGGGGCAGTCTTGCTCACGCCCTGCCAGGGCTGGGTACATGGCGGGGCTAGATGTGCTCTGTTTGCCCCCTCCACGGGGGTATGGGGGGCAGACAGTTACCAGACACCCAGCCCCACCGTACCAGAGCCCCTGGACCACAAACAGTGATTCTGACCTGGAGCTCCCACCCTCCGAGAGTCCCAGGATGGAGGTCGCAGTTCTCATGCATGGAAAAAACAGAAGCTCAGAGAGGTAGAGAGACCCACCGGGGTCACCCAGCAAGGGCATGGCCGGGCCAGGTGAGGATTCTGGCATCCCAGGCAGGGGGCGAAGGCCTGGTTTGGGACACAGTAAAGCTGGGGGAGAGGCACAGAGCAGTGCCGTCTGCTGAGAGACTCAGCGCCTGTCTAGTCTGGGCCTGTCTGGTCAGGGCCGCTGTGGCCTCCCCACAGCCATATTTGGGGCGGGAGCCGGGCCACCCGGGCCCCACCCTCGGCCTCTGCCTCTGGCGGCTCTCCCAGGCCCTGGGTGCCCCAGAGCTCTGATGAGCATCCCAACCCCCCCAGCTCCCGATTCCAGAGCCACCAAGAACTCAACCCCCTGGAGCCACTCAACCCCCAAGGACTCCCCATGATGAAGGGGTCTTCTAGACACCTGGAGCTTCTGGGGTGTGAGGCCCTGGGCCAGTTTTCCCCATTTCAGAGTTGCTTCTTGAATGGCTGATCACCTGACAGAGCCCAGCCATACTGAGTGTGCCAGTACTAAGTACTGATGGCTGTTGCAGCTCACCCGTATCTAGGCTAGGACGCTGCCAACTGCTCCACAGACACGCTCTCAGCCCCTGATGGGACCTCCCACCATCTCTGCAGTCATCATCCCCATTTCTCAGGTGAGGACCCGGAGCCCAGAGAAGTTAAACAACTTGCGGGGGGCACAGCTGGCAGGTGGCGGGCTGTCTGCACTCACAGCCCACCCCCTACTTGCTACTCTGCTCTGCTCTTCAGGCTGGGGTCACCCTACCCCTGGAGGAGGGACCCAGGCTGGCCTCACCTTGGTGACAGAAGAGGAGGAAGGGGAAATGATTAAGCACCTGCCACTTCCCAGGCACTCTGGAGGCAGGTTCACTGAACCTCCCTGCCCCCACCCCCGGCATAAGTTGGGGAGGATATGCATACCAGGTCTCACATCAAGGATGTGGACCCCAGACTTATGTGACGAGCCATGACGGCCTGCACCTTCCCCTCCCCAGGAAGGTCTAGCCCGTAGACCTCCAGGATAAATAGATTCCTTCCCCCCAACCCTGGCCAGGGTCTGAGGACCCTCCCCAGGAAGGCCAGGGCTGCGTCGTTCCTGGGAGCCCCAAACAGCCCAGAGCCCAGCCTGCCAGCTGTTTATGCCCACGAGCAGAAATTGCTCCCTCCTCTGCCCCCCCCCAGTGAGGCCTGAGCAGCCAGCCACAGAGGGAGGGTGGGTGTGCCTTCCTTTCCTGCCCCCACGAGGCACCAAGTTCTCATGGATCCCCCACGAGGACTCCTGGATCATGGGACTGTCAGTGCAGCAGAAAGAGACACGGGCTGAGATTCAGAAGGCCCAGTTCTGTGCTGTGGAGACCCTGGATGGAGTGACCCTGGGCAAGTCACTGTCCTCTCTTAGCCTCGACTTTCCTATCTGTCAAATGGGAATGGCGCCATGGCAAAGGGCTAAATGACCTCCATCTGTAATGCCCACTGCAGCGTCTGGTGCAGAGAAGAGCCTCTTCCTGGTCTGGCTTCTTGCCCCGTGGGCCCTCCCCTCCCACACCTGGGAATCTGCTCCACCCAATTCCCTACAGCTCCCCTGAAGTTTCCAGACTTTAAATCGTAACAAAGGAGTTGCAGCTAGAAGGGAGCTCTCAGGCCCAGAGAGGAAGAGTGACTCGTGCTGGGTCCACCCACAAGCCAGGGGCCTCTTGCTCCCCGCCCACATCACGTTCATTGGTACTGGAGAGGGAATGAGCAGGAGGCACTAGGGTCAAGGCCCCTGGGCAGTGGGGTCTTTTTTTTGGAGCCACCATTTAAGGGCTCTTGGCCTCAGTTTCCCATTGCTGGGATGGGACACATGCTCCCTGCCCTGCCGACCTCCCGCACTCTGTCTTCCCAAGTCCTTTCCGGCCTGGGGCCAGGGGCCCTCCCTAGCTGCAAGGCCTGGCACGCAGCAACCTGATTCCTCAGATGGGTGTGCCAGTCCCCCCAGGGCGGCTGGGAGGCAGTGAGGTGGGGGGTGGGCATAGACCACGCCTGGCCTCATCTACAGCCCTGGGGGATTGGGGAGCAGGTCTCACCCCATTTCCCAGGGGAAGAAACAGAGCCCAGAGAGGTCAAGGTCTTGGCTCAGGGTCACACAGCAAGTCAGCCAAGAGCTGGGCCTAGACCTGGGGTTCATGCCTCCCCACCCATAGCCCCCCATCCCCCCAGCTCTGGCCTGTCTCCAAAACCCACATTCCTGAGAAATGCGCCTCTTTGGAGAAGGTCCGCCTCCTCCTCGGCCAGCGGCCTCCCTCAGCCTGCCCTGGGGAGGGTGCCTAGCTCCTTCACCCCACCCTTCTCTGGCGGGCACCAAACCACAGCCTCAAACATACTCGAGGAATTTCTTGGGGAACTCAGCCTCCTGGCTGAGCTAGAGGCTTGGGGTCAGCCCCTGGGTCAGCCTCCAATTAGGAAAATGGGAGGTACCTAGCAGAGGGGAGGTGAGGGAAGACCCCAGACTGGAAAGTGCTGGGTAAGGCCAGGCCGGGTGTGCCTCTCTCTGGGCCTGTTTGCTGTTGGTCCAGCGGGACAGTTACTCATAGCTACTCTCTCTACTGTGGGCAGGAGGTGACCCTGAGGAGAGGGCATTTGGTTAGACTGTGAGGAAGGCAGGGAGCATCACCACGCCATTCTATGCCCCTCTGAGGCTCAGAGAGATCAAGCAACCTGCCCAAGTCACACCGCTGGTGGGCAGGCAGGTCCATCTCCCCCCACCTCCCCCGCTGGCTCCAGAAGGGAAGGCAGCGTCCACCCCACTGGGCGGCGGGGCTTTCATCAACCCTGAAGGCTGTGAACTGGGATGGATAAATATTTACAGAGCTTTTCTGGCCCTGCCAACAGCAGTCCGGGGATAAACAAATCGGAGGCGACCCCAAATGCTCCCTGCATATCTGCAGCGTGACAGACAACGGCCCAGCTCAGACCCAGACCCGACTGACCCCACACAAGCGGCAAAGTAGCAGCTGCAGGTGACAATGTCTCCAGTGTGCCTGGCTGAGCCCTCTCCTGGCCTCACCTCATACACTCTTCAGCCCAGCAGTGGGCACTGTTGCCTCCCACCCACCCAGACAAGACAGGTCGGGGGTGCTGAGGCTCCAGAGGGCTCCCCTAGGGTCACGTGGTTCAAACCCAGGTCTCTCCCATACCCGAACCCCATGGATTCAACAGCTACCCAGGGTGATTTCTGACTCTGCCCCAAGGTCTAGGGGACCAGGAGGGGCTGGGAAAGAGGCAGGGTCCCTGGACTGAGGTGCCCACCACCCCTTCTGTCCTCTCCTGCTCCTATAGCCAGGGCAGGGGAGGGCAGAGCTGGCGTGGCTGGACAGAGGGTCCCAGCCTGGCCAGACCTCCCTCCTCACTGGACTCTACCTGCCACCCCTCTAATGCTCCCATCCCTGCCTGGGCTGGCTGGATGCTCAGCTGGGCGTCTGAGTGGGCTGGGCACCCAGCGGGCTCTGGGCCTGCAGTTGCCCAGGCTGTGACCCCAGGCCCACCTGGCCGCCCCTGGGACTGGTCCCCCCAAGCGCCAGCCGGAGGGGAGGGTGCAGTTTTCCCAGGCACACACAGGCTGTCACACATGCCGGGACCTCCTTCCTCTTCTGATCACACCTTCCTCTCCCTTCCCTGTCTGACCCTACCCCCTGCTCTCTGAGGGTCTTGACTCCCTGCTCTCGGCCCCTTCTTTCTCACCCAACTCATATAACACACACTAGCTCTCACACTCATGCTGCCTCCTGGCTCCACGCCCCCCAATATCGCCACTCTCAGGTGCCAGGCGGTGGCGCCTCCTCCAGACTCAGACCCCATTTCCCCGGCACCGGCTGCCCTCCCCAGCGCTTCCTTAATCCTCCAGCCTGGAGGTGTGCTCACGGAGGCCACACATCTGGAGGCTGACGCCAGCCTGAGACCCGCTGGGCTTTGTCCCTGCAGTGAATAGGGGGCCCTGTAGCCACTCCCGCTGTACCTCCCCCAACACACACCCCAGTATCTCGGCCGGGGCGCCGAGGAGCAGGTCCCAGAGCTGGGAGGGGGGCGCGGAGTCCCGCTCACCAGCCTGAGCGATCCCGGCGCAGGCTCCACTTGCACACCTCCAGGGATGGGAAGCTCACTATCTATCACGCCCCCCAGGGACCCAGACAGCTTTTCGGGTAAGGGGCCGCGCCGGGCCACCCCGGGCATCCCCGTGGGTCCAGCTCGGCCACCGGGCCCAGCCCGCGTGCCCGGCGCCCCTCGGCGGGGGGCGGCCAGCCGGCGGCGGGCACTCACCGGCGACCGCGGGGCCCGCGCCAGCAGCGGCGGCGGCGGGAGCAGCAGCAGCAGCAGCGGGAGCAGGAGGGCGCGCGTGGCCGCGCCGCGGAGCCAGGCGGCCCAAGCCATCCGCCCCGGGGCTGCTGGGCCTGCTGGGCCGCGCCGGCCACCGCCCCTTATAGCCTCCGCCCCGCCCCCGCCCGCCCGGCCCCGCCCCCGCGTCTTTTGTTCTGCACTCGCCCCGTGCTGGCGGCCAGGGTGGGGGAGGTGGGCGGGGAGGGCTGGCCAGGCGGGGGCCGGCCCACGGACCCAGTCCTTCCCGGGCGGGCCGGCCCTGCGGTCTCAGGGGCCTGGTGCTGGGGGACCCTGGCCAGCCGGTGCTGCTCCGGGCCTCAGTTTCCCCGATGCGGTGGAGAGTCTGAGAGGAGCCGCGTTTCACTCCTCCCCCTCCTGACCAGGCCACCTTTGGAAGGCGCATCCCTAGCTGGTCTCCCTGGGGGCCTGACCTCTGACCTCCTGTTAGCCTGTGACAGGTGGCGGTACCCACGGGCAAGTTCTGCCACTCCTCAGAGCCTCAGCTGATCCATCTGGAAGATGGCACTATAGTCCCTGTGAGGAAAGGGATATTAAAATGTGCCCCAGAGGAAACTGAGGCATATGGAGGCGGCTGGCCAGGACCCCAGCTTGGCGCAGAACCATAGACAATTATAGATGGGGAAACTGAAGCCCTAAGAGGGAGGGACGAGATCAGGCTTTTCCAAACCAGCAGGCAGGCAGAGGGGTCAGAAGGCCCTCTAGCTGGTCAGCTGGAGGGAGGGTACGGGCAGAAAGCCATGGTGGGCAGTGTCTGAGTGGGGCACTGGGGGCCCAGGCTGCCCCTTGGTCAGGAACTAACAGACTCCTCTGGACACCTCCGGCCCAGCCTTCTGAGACCGAGGATAAGTAGGTGAGAATCAGAGGAGGGGGTGATGACCACACGCTGGAAGGGATCCTCCAGGCTCATATACTCCCTGTGATGACCATGGACCTCACCACCTTGCCAGGCAATCCGCTCCATCATGGGCAATGCTGGGGAGCCAGGACACAGGCGGTGGCTCCCGTCCTGGTGGGCGGGGTGCTGAGCTGCCTCAGGGTGAGGCTGTGGGCACCCATCCTGGGCCTAAGAAGGGGGAGGCGGTGTGGGGAGGGGGAGGAGAGGGACACCAGCTGACTCAGCCCTCCCTCCGGGTCCCACTCCTGGGAACCTTCACAGCCTCTCCAGGGAGGCTCTACAGAGACCCCTAGAGGGCAAGGAGAGGAAAGACAGCAGTGATTTTTACTACCTGGGCTGTTTGCCATCTTTTTCTTTAAAGTGATTTACTTTTAAAAATTGAAATGCCTACTTCAGCCTCATTTTAGCCACATTGGTCAAGAAATCATAGATTTGATGAGCTAATTATACATTTTTTTCCGATACACCTGAAAATATAGACAGTAAAAATATTTGTGTAACTACCTTAAGTGGTCTTGAGTGCCTCCAGGGGAGCATGGCCTTGCTTTGTGCAACCGCAGTCCACCTGTCATGGGAGCTCAAGTAACAACCTCCCACGTTGCAGGCCGCAGTGGAGAGCCATGGTTACAGCAAGCTGGGCTGGTCACAGAGGGCTTCCTGCAGGAGGAGGACCCTGATCAGCCTAGGATGGGCCAGCTTGGCAATGGGAACAAGTGGTCAGGGGCTGCATGAGTAAAGGGGTGGAGGCTGGACCAGGCCTGGCATGTCTATGAGGAGAGAGTAGCCACCCTTCACATGCTTCCCCCACCTCGAGGCCAATGGTCACCCCCACTGCAGAGAGGAGAAAATTCTGGCCCAGGCCCAGATGGGGGTCAGGGGAGGGCCCTGCTTCCCAGGCTGGCTGACAGGACTGTGTCGTTGGGACACAGTAGAGACATGCTGAGCCTGCCAGGCACTGCCCATGTTCCCTCCGTCCCTTCCGCCCCTTCCTCACAGAGGGACCCCTCCCCCATGATTTTGCTGTGGGCGATTTCATCCTCCCCACAGTCCTGGTGCTGGGAGGCCTCCCTCGGGCATAGGGGACAGTGATGAGGGGGTGGTAAAGAGGTCAGGACCTCTCCCCTCTAAGGGTAGCAATAAAAGACTATGAAAACCTCCAGTTCCCGAAGGGCTGGGAAGCGTCCTAAACTCGGCATTGCCCTGCCCTGGGCCTGGAACCAAGGTGGTAAAATTCGAGGCCACAGGATTCAAACCTGCGCAAACACCTCTAGGTTACGGCCTTTGGGAGGGACACGCTGCGTAAACGCTGTCGGGGTCTGGCGCTGCATCCGTGGGGCAGGGGGTCGAGTTGGGTGGAGGGCCACGCAGGGGGCCTCGTCGCACCCCAGCGGGGGCTGCCCGCGCCCCGCAGTGATTTTGCCGGGAAGGAGTCCGAGAGCGGTCCGGACGCCCCCTGGCGGGAGCTCTGGGGACCGTCACGGAGGGTGGGTGCTTCTTCCCCTGCCCAGTCCACCCGCGACCCTGAGGCCACGCCGGAGCCAGCGAGCCCGGTCCGATAGGAGGGGGAGGGGCAGGGCCCGGCCTCCCAGTGCCCCCCTTCCCGAGCGCGGGACAGCCCCTAGCTCCACTCCCAGAGCTCCGCGGTGGTCTTTGAAGGACCAGGCCCTTCGCTCCTGCGTACGCCCTCGGTGCCCTACGACAGCGGCCCGTGTCCCCATGGCGCACATAGCTTGGGCCAGGAGCTGGGAGAGCGCAGGGTCACCGGCAACGGGTGCTGCCGGATGGAGAGGCCGGGTGAACCGCGGGGGTGCAGCCTGGCCCCGGGTCCCGAGCCTCCGGCCGGGGGCGTGTCCCCGAGGCCCCGCCCCGGCTCCGCCCCGCAGCGCCTGCCGTGACAGGCGCCGCCGCGTTCGTCCCAGAACCGGAACCGCAGTCACAGTCGCCGTCTCCGACTCGGCTCAGCCGGTCCCACCGCCGCCACCATGCCCCGGGGGAGCCGTAGCATGGCCGCCCGGCCAGCCAGGTGGGAGCGGGACGAGGGCCCGCAGGGTGGGGTCTGGGGAAGCTCGGCCCCCAAGGGCGTGACAGCGTGACCTTGGCGGCTGCTGCGCCATCTTGGCGGGGGAGGGGCGGGGGTACCGCAATCACGTGTCTAAGACGGTGGTCGTCCACCCTCGGGGAGGAGGAGAGGGTACCTCTCTGGAGCTGCGGGCCCCTGGGGCCGCAGGCCTGGAGTCCCGCCGGAATTAACCCTGCTTCTTCCCATCCCGCAGCCGCAACGCCGCGCCCTCTGCCCACCCGCCCGCGCACCCGCCGCCCTCGGCCGTGGCCCCGGCCCCCGCCCCGTCGGGCCAGCCCGGCCTGATGGCGCAGATGGCGACCACGGCCGCAGGAGTGGCCGTGGGCTCGGCTGTGGGACACGTCGTGGGCAGCGCCCTGACCGGAGCCTTGAGCGGGGGGAGCTCAGAGCCCGCCCAGGCTGCTGCCCAGCAGGTGAGCAAGGGCTCAGGGGAAACTGAGGCCGCCTTCTCTAAAGGCCACTGAGCGGGGAGCTGCCGGAACGTCCAGCGAGGAGTGTCCAGGGTGTCCAGAGCTGCCTCGGCCGGGGACTGTGCCCAAGAAGGGTCCTAGTAGTCGCTCTGCTGTTGGCCTCTGGTCACAGGCTGGCTCTCCCTGCCCCTCCCCTGAGGCCAAGGTCCCTAGACCCCTGTGGACAGACACCAACCAGCCCTTTAAAGATGGGGAAACTGAGGCCCTCAGGAACTCAGAGACTGGCCCAAGGTCACCTAACCCTAGTAGAAGGGAGGGATGTTGAAGTTCCTGAGTCCGTGCTCTCTCTCTCCCAGGCAGCCCCTTCCTGTAGCCCCTGCACCCAAGGGTGAAGGGTAGCCAGTGACTCTGGGTCTGTTCTCTGCTGGCCTATCCCCCACTGGGCACCCCACCAGTCCTGAACCAAATTCTGGCTTAGTGGTGGGGTCGGGGGTCATGAGGATCAGTGTTGCTGAGCAGGAAGGTGCTAGAACTTGTGGGGGTGGGGCTCATACTCCAGCAGAGCACTGGGCTTTTCTAGAACCTTCTCTCACCTCCCACCCCCACCTGCCAGCATACCTGTTATGAGGCAGCTGGGAATGCTGTCTGTACTAGCACCAACAGGGTGGCTTTGAGAGGGCTGTGGGCTCACCCTGTTTCAGGGATGGAGCAGCTGAGGCTAAACAGGGCAGGCTGGGCCTGGCAGGGCTGGGGGCATTAGGAGGGGCAGCTGGCACCCCCAGCTTTGGAGTTCTCTTCTGGGTGCCAACCCCAAGCTGACCTTGCTGCTTCCTGTGCTGTAACCCCAGGCCCCGGCCCGCGCTGCCCCGCAGCCCCTGCAGATGGGGCCCTGCGCCTATGAGATCAGGCAGTTCCTGGACTGCTCCACCGCTCAGAGCGACCTGACCCTGTGCGAGGGCTTCAGCGAGGCCCTGAAGCAGTGCAAGTACAACCACGGTGAGCGGGAGGCCCTGACCCCTGCTGGGGTGGGAGCAGTGGTCCCTCTTCTTGTACCTGTGGCCTGACCTCCACCTGTGCCGGCCCTCCCTCTGCAGGTCTGAGCTCCCTGCCCTGAAGAGACTGGTGCAGATTCAGGGGCCAGCCCTGCAGCCACCTTCACCCCTTCACCGACAGCCAGACCATGACGTCAGATTGTACCCACATAGCTGGGACTGGAAGTGAGGAGGGGGTTTCTCACCCCACAGATGACCCGAGACGAAAATGTGCAATTAAAATAGTTTATGTTAGATCTGAGCCTGCTGTGTCCGCTCTCATTGGACTTTCTGTGGGTGGGGGGGTATGGATGGATGTCCCACTGTGGAGTGGGATGCTTCACCTTCAGCTGGTGTCCTGGGTGGGGAAGGTGACCTTGTAATCCGGTGTAATCTGACAGCCTCGGGCAGTCCAGACTGGGTGGTGAGGCATTAGCAGGTGACCATAAGCCTCAAGGGCATCTGACTCCTGGGGGCTGGAATCCCTGGAGGAGCGTGCTGTCTCCTCTCAGGGACCCCTGCCCCTCCACCCTTCTCATCTCTGCCTCTGGATCCCTTTCTCCACACCCACACCTTAGGAGCCCCGCAGCGGCCTCACGTTCTGTCAGCGACCTTACAATTTCCCAGAAATTCCAGATTCTGCAAGAGGAATACTGCTGGGCCTTTGCGCCTGATCACGCCAGGCAGAGGTCACGGCCAACCCCCTTGGATCTGAGTCCAGCTCGGCCACTTGGCCGTGATGTGCCAGGTCACGGGGCCTGCCGGAACAGAGGTGCTGGCCCTTCAAACGCCATCACACACTGTGCTGCTGCCTTCACTGGGTTCATTCAGCAGCTCTGCACTGAGCACCTACGGTGTGCCAGGCCCTATTCCACGTCTCCCTGCCCTTGTGCAGGCACTTAGCCTCCAGCGGGATGGTGGGGACCTGTCTCTGGATATAGTGTCTTCCATCATGTGGGTATACGTGTGTGTCTCTGAGGGGGGTTGCCATTGGGGTCCACCTCTCACACACATCTGTCCCCTGGGAAGGACATGAGCATCCCCTCAGGGATCCATGTCTCCTCCTTACCTGGCTCTCGGCCCCAGCTAGTGGGTCCCAGACAGCAGGAAGCCCACCCTTCGGGGCCGTGAAGGAGGGCCTTGCTCCTGGTGGCCATGCAGAGTGCCGGCGCGCCTTCTCCAGCCATCGCCCGGGGGGGCAGGCCCGACAGCCAGCGCAGCTCCTCTGGAAGGCCCAAGAATCCTGCCTGTGGGGGGCTGGTGGGAAGGCACACCCTCCCCCTGGGGCTCTCCTGTGACACTCACCTGCCAGGTCTGGACACCGCTCATCCAGTTTCTCCAGGAGGGACTCATAGCAGGTGGGGGCCCCACGCTTGCACTCTGCAGAGGGAAGAAGGCTGATTCCTGGCTGGCCTGGTGGTCCCCACCCCCACCTCTCACTCTGGACCTGTTTGCTGGTCCACAGTGGGGTCAGGACAGGGCATTGGATGGGAAGGTCAGGGCTAGGTCCTGGCCAAAGTTGGGGCTCGGCAGGGCTTGGGTGGTCTGTGGCTGCTGTCCCCCCTCTTATATTCCAACATAGCTGCACAGGGGGAGTCTGGGGCCCCACTTACTGATGATCTGCACTAGGACATAGGTCCCACGCTCCTGCAGCAGGGGGCTGCCCATGGAGGGCGCCGGGGAAGGCCCCTCTTCCAGTCCCTCACCCAGGTTCACCAGGTGCCCGTCCTCAGCCAGGAGGGCGATGGTCGCTGGGGGAGCAGAGAGGGAGGCAGGGCAGGGCTGGAATCCCTGCCTGGGGGCCCTCAGCAGTCCTCCCAGCACCCCTCCCTGCCCCCTCACCATCCAGGGGCACCTGCCCCCTCTGCCTCAGGTGGGTGATGAGGATCACCAGGCTGCACCAGGGGTTCACCAGCTCCCAGCAGCCAGCTGTGGGGGAGGAGCAGAGGTGAACGAATGGCACCCTCTATTCCCCCCAAACTGGGACCCTCTGCCTCCCTCCCGTCTCTTCCCTACAGAGCAGGGAATGGGGCTACGAGATTAGGAATGTACCCCCTTCCATCTCCCAAGATGTCGGTGACCGGGGTGCACAACTTCTGCCTTTCTCACGCGACCCTCCCCTCCCACTTCAGCCCCACCTCCGGCACCTGACAGCCCCTCACCCCCTACCCCGCACCAGCCTCGCCTCCACCAGAAGGTCAGGAATCTGCAGCTGGGGCTAGAGCTTTAGGTGCCTCATGCCCCCTGAAGCTGGAGGACCACTGACCAGCTAAGGGATGGAGCAGTTTGAACATTTACTCCACGGCAACGGCTTGGCTGCTGGGTGGCCCGTGCGCTCCTAGAGGAGCCCACGTGCATTTCCCAGGACCCAGCCGGGGTTTCCCCTCAAGGGACTCTCCGAAGACGCTCCCATCCCTTCCCATGTGTACCCCTTCCCCACGCCGCCTCCCCACTCTCCCTCAAGGCAGAGGGAATGTACCCCCACCAGTCTGCCGGGACAGGGGACCCCACTTACCTCCAGACATCACCGTGATAAACATGCTGCAGGGGGAAGGAGACAGATGTAGGGGCTTTGATCCCCCAACCCCCAACTTCCTGACTAAGGAAGGAGCTGGGGCTGAGATCTACCCCATGCGGCGCCCTGCAGGAGATGTGTGTGTCGGGGATGGGGGAGTGATGGGTGGGTGGGTCCAGGTGCAGCTCCCCGCTCAGCCGCCCTTGGGGCTGGGCTCCACCAGCCCAGGGGGTCCTTGCAGCTAGTCCAGGAGCCTTGGCCTCCTCTTCCTCCTGCTAGCTAGATCAGAGTAATCAGAGAAGACTCAGGCCCTCCCAGCTTCCAAGCTGGTCTCCATGGGAGTGGGAGCTGCCAAGAGGTCTAGGCAGGAAATGCCTTCCCCCCAGTATCCCGGTAACGGGCTCTGGGGAGGGTCCGGACATTCCCTGACGCAGGGCTCTAGTGGGGGCTGGAGCCTCAGGGCCCAGGGATGTCCAGAGACCACATCCCCTCACCAGTAGAGACAGAGCTCCCAGGTTGAAAGCAGGGGAAGTTCCTGGGGGTGGGGTGCTGGCATGGCTGTAGCAGAAGCGGGATCCTCACCAACCTCGCAGGCTCCCTATCAACTCAAGGCCCCCTGCCTGGGGCTCACTCCCAGCCTCCCTCTCTTCTGTCCTTGTTTCTTTCCTTTCTTAGTCAAGTTTATTGAGTTATGGTTTACATACAGTAAAATTCACTTTTGAGTGAACAAAACACTTTTGAGTGTTTTCCAGTTGTGACAAGTCTCACAGAACCACCACCAGTCTGGATACACAACATTTCCGTCACTCTCCCAAATTCCTTCGTGCCCCTTTGTGGTCACCCCAGCCCCTGGCAAGCACTGCAGTGTTCCCTGCCCCCACCTCTTCTAGACTGTCATGTCACAGAGAGGGAAGCAGCAGACAGCGCGGAGCCTTTCAGGTGCGGCTGCTTTCACCTAGCTCCATGCGTGCGGGATTCACCGGGGTCGTCAACCGGTGTCAATGGGTCCTTCCTTTCATCACCCGGGAGGGTCCCACTGCCTGGACGTGCCACGGTCTGTGGATCCACTCACCTGCTGCTGTTTGGATTGTTTCCCATTTTGGGTGACTATGAGTAAAGCCAGTACAGACACTCACCCGCAGGTCTCTGGGTGAAGGGATGTTTCCATTTATCTACTGTAACTCTCAGCAAGAGGGATTGCTGGGTCCTCTGCAGAGAGTATGTTTAACTTTGTAAGAAACTGCCATTGTTTTCCAGCGTGTGCAGCGTTTGCATTGCCCCTCTTTCCGTCTGGTTGTGGTTGGGCCTCTGGACTCATGGCAGGTCAGGATACCTCCTTCTTAGCTGCCCTCCCACTACTCCCCGGTGATTAGACTATTCATCCCCCCTCTGCAGGCAGAGCTCAAGGCAGAAGGCAGGGGGAGGCCCAGATCGTCCCCGCAGCTCGTCAGCATCACTGCCTCTGGACAGGACTTGCCTCAGTGCTCACACCTGTAAAGCAGTGAGAGGCACCGCTCACGGCACCACTGGCATGGCTCACAGCACCACGGGCAAGTTAGCGTGAGGATGGAACGCAGTAACCCTTTTGAGTGCTACCTGGGTGCTCAGCCTGCAGCAGGCGCTCAGAGGCAGCACTGGGGAAAGCCCTGGGGCAGCGTTTCCCAAACTTACAGGCAGGGCACTTTCTTCCAAAATCTGGGGACCCGTGTCCTGCAGAACACAGCCCAGGAGTGGCTGCAGCCAGATTCTGGAAGGAATGGAACTCCCGGCCTGGACCCTCAGCTCCAATGACCACCCCTCTGTTTTCCGAGGGGTTTGTCTTTAGGGCCACCAAGGAGGGGTCTTTTGTCTTGAGTGTCATGGAGGTGCCCTAAGGAGGTGTTAGGACTGGAGTGGGACCCACAGTGGGAGCTTTGTAACCTTCCCCAAGCGAGCTCTCAAGGCTACAAAGTAACGAGAGCACACTGCTTTAACTTGTTTTATTATTTTTTAGGTACTTGGTAAGGCCAGCAGATCAGGACATGATTGCCATTGAGAAGATGGTTTATTACAGTTCCGCAGTGGAGGAGGTATGACACCCCATGGTGAGGGAGGCCACATGGGAAAGCACCAGGGCTGGTCAGGAGAGAGAGAGGGGGGGGGGAACCCTGGGCGGGAGCCTCTATTGTGGTTTCTGAGGGAAGGAACAGTGAGGTGGGGTGAGCAGGCTCAGGGTTGGCTGTTTGGAATACCTTCATGCTCTGGGGCACAGGAACCGTCCCTGGTTGTCTGGTACTTGCCCTGGGTGACAGGGCAGGAGGGCAGTGGTCCAATGAGAGAGCCCCTTAGGGGAGGTGGTCGGGGGAGTGTGGACTCAGGAATGGTTGGTTTGCATTTGAAAAGTGTGTTACTGTCTCTAGGAACTGGCTGACCCTGGGAGGGCCAGTCCCTCCAAGGTCAGCAAGGCCCCAGATGTCAAACCATCAGGATAGAGAATATAAAAGGCATGATTAATACACACAAAGTCCTATCTATGTTTTTTTTTGTTTTTGTTTTTCTTTCTTTCTTTTTTTTTTTGGCTGCAACGTGCAGCTTGTGGGATCTCAGTTCCCTTACCAGGGGTTGAACCCAGGCCACACAATGGAAGCCCAGAATCCTAACCACTAGGCAACCAAGGAACTCCCACAAAGTCCTAACTTTGCATCTTCACAACACTTGGGCTGGCACAATGCTCATCTTTAGTTTCCAGATGAGGAAACTGAGGCACAGAGAGGGGAACTTGGCTGAAGTTGTGCAGTTAAGAGGAGGAGTATCTGGGATTCAGGTTTGAATCCCAACGCGGGTTGAATCCCAACCAAAGTCAGCTCCCCTCGGTCTGGCAAACTCTCTTACCCACAACAGGAGTGCAGATCGGCACAACCATGTCGGGAACCCTGGCGGTATCTACTAAAACTAAACAGAAAGGGGACTTCCCTGGCGGTCCGGTGGTTAGGACTCTGCGCTTGCACTGCAGGGAGCACGAGTTCGCTCCCTGGTCTGGGAACTAAGATCCCGCATGCTGCATGGTGCGATGCGGCCAAAAAAAAACCAACACTAAACGGAAACGTTCCCCGTCCTGGGTGCCTGCCCAGCAGAAACCAGAGCTCAGGTGCACCAGTGACACAGGCAGGAATGCTCGCAGCGGTTCTCCTTGAAATAGCCAAAGATGAAAGCACCCAAATGGCTAGTAACAGGAGATGGATAAACTAATTGTGGCTATCCACACAGTGGCTTACACACAGCTGTGACAATGAATTAAGCATTGCTGCACACACGGACGACTCTTATAATGTTTAACAAAAGAAGCAGAAACAAAAGAGGACACACTATCACTCCATTTATAGCTGACGTTCTACAGCAAAACTGATTAACCACAGAGTCCCACTCAGTTACCGTCGGGGGCTAAGAGGGCGTTACTGGCAGGGGAGGCGCATGAGGGAGCCTTCTGGGGTGATGGAAATGTTCTAAATCTTGGTCTGGGTAGAGGCTGCAGGGATATATATAAAAAATCATTGAGCCATACATGTAAGATTTGTGCACTTGACCGTATGAGTTATAACTCAGTGAAGAGCAGCCACCTGCTCTAACTGCACATGTGGATTTCCGGGCTTCTGTTCTCAAGAAGGCCCTGTGGGGCCGGGATGCTGACGTCTGGGAAGATAAGGTCTGGCTGCTGGGGCCCAGCACCGCCCTCCCACCGTGTCAGTGGGCTGATTTGCATGCCCTGTCGTGGTCCAGCAGCCTCCCCAGTGTGCCCTGAAGCACCTGGAGCACGCCCAGCGCAAGCCCAACACAACAAGCGACTCCCACCTGCCTCCCTGCCTCTGGCCATGGCCTGTTGGCATCTGGCCCTCCTTCTGACTGGGGTCCTCCTGGCAGGTGAGCCCTCCCTGGGCCTTGCTCACCCGGGGGTGGAGTGGGAGACAGTGGGAGACTACGGCGTGTCTTGGTATCAGCAGCGGGCAGGCAGCGCCCCCCGCTTGCTCCTCCACTACCGCTCAGAGGAGGACTCCCACACTGGCTCTGGAAGCCCCCTATAAGGAAGCAAATCCATGTGGGCAGTGGGGAAGGCTTTGCAAGTGTCCTTGAGGTGGAGAGGAGAACTGGCCACAGGTGGCCCTGCCCCAGACTTGAGGCAAGTCATTTCTCTGTGTGGGCCTCAGTTTCCCCATTTGTGAATGACCAGATTGCTAGGGTCCCTTTGGACTCTGACTCTTGGGGGTCTCAGAGACTGGTCATCTTTTGAGTTTTTCAGAGGGGAAGCTGGTGTGGGCTGGTTCCTACCCCACAGGGCCTCAGGAACAAGCTAACCCTGAGAAGGTCTTCAGCAGCCAGTGGCCAGAGGCTGAGCCAGTGGGTAGTAACAGCCCAAGAGGCTTCTTGGGGGTTGTCAGTCTGTAGCCAGGGTTTGGACAAGCCAGTGTGACCAAAGTGATAGGGGTCTGCAGGGCAAGGGATGAGGGTGGGCAGCCCAGCGACCACCAGATCACCCTCTGAACTCTAGATTCTTAGCTGAACATGGCTCCTTGGGAACATGACACTAATGGGGGCTTAGGGGTCGCCAGCTCTGTGCCCCACCCAGTGATGATCCCATGGCACCGGGCTGTGAGCTTTAGGGAGCGGATTCTCCTGGGAGTCTGACCAAGACTTTGTGGGGCAGGGGCAGGAAGGAAGGGGCCCAGGCCAGACCTGAGTGTGTCTGTCTCTCTCAGCCTCCCAGCCAACCCTGACCCAGCCGGACACACTGCTGGTCTTCCCAGGCCAAGTGGCCCAACTCTCCTGCATGCTCAGCCCCCGCCATGCCACCGTCGGGGACTACGGCGTGTCTTGGTATCAGCAGCGGGCAGGCAGCGCCCCCCGCTTGCTCCTCCACTACCGCTCAGAGGAGGACCACCACCGCCCCCCTGACATCCCTGACCGCTTCTCGGCAGCCACGGATGCAGCCCATAATGCCTGCATCCTGACCATCAGCCCCGTGCAGCCTGAAGACGCCGCGGATTATTACTGCTCCGTGGGCTACATACCCTAGGGGTGGGGTGTGGGATGAGTGCCTTCCATCTGCCTCCCACTTATGCTCCTGACCTTGGGACCCTCCCTTTCTCTAAGCCTTGATTTTCCTCCTCTGTAAAATGGGTTAATAATCAACATGTCAACAATAACTATTCTGAGGGCCATGAGATCCTGGCTGAAAAAGTGACTGTGGTTGGTCTGGGAGTGTGGGGGTAGGGAT
Source organism: Balaenoptera ricei (assembly GCF_028023285.1). Taxonomy (NCBI): domain Eukaryota; kingdom Metazoa; phylum Chordata; class Mammalia; order Artiodactyla; family Balaenopteridae; genus Balaenoptera; species Balaenoptera ricei. Next base: position 26,434,266 of record NC_082652.1, read on the forward strand.
TCTGGGGGTTGTTGCAGAAGGGGAAGCACCTGAGACCCTTGGGTGGGGCCCCACCTCCCTACCAGCCCTCAGGGGGCTCAGAATGGTGGCTCTTGCCTTCCTGTGACTGGAGGAGATGGAGTGAGAGAAAAAGTAACCAGCCCTTGCTGGTCCCAGCTCTGCATGGTTGGTTGTGGTCCAACACACACAGGGTCACTGGACTGGGTCCCTAGGAGCCCATGCCTACTCCTGGATGGGGCTAGGAGGCACCTGAGGGCCAGGACGGAAGGTGCTGAAGACAGGTGGGCAGATGGCAGGGGCAGAATGGGCAGCAGCCATCCTTGGGTATAGGGGCAAGTCTTGCCACCAGAAGCAGAAGGGAGCTCTGGGAGGGGGGTCGGGGGCTGAAGAACACACCCCGCTTCCCTCCCGGTTCCCCTAAGAGGCGCCACCTGAACGGAGGCCATCCCTCAGATGCAGAGGTGGGGTCCACAGAGGGTCCCGCCTAGGCTCCCAGCCATCTCCTGGGCCCTCTCCGGGCTCTCCTCATTTGTCTCTGCGGGGACGAGGTGAGCAAGCAGGACCAGAGCTCCCCAGGAAGGGAGGGGGAATCGCAGCACGACCCCGGGCCCCACCCCCAGGACAGGTGCCCAGGAGCCGGCCGCCCGTCCCGGCCTCAGTTTCCTCCTCTGCGCTCCCGCCAACGCCTGCCCAGCCGGGACGCGCTCGGGGACGGCCCGGAGCCCTGAGCCGACCAGACGGCCTCTCCTGACCCCGGTCCTGCGACCCGGACCCCGGCGTCCAGGCGGCTACGCGTACCGCGCGGCGGGACCAGCGAGACACTGGCCTCCGCGCGGCCTAGAGCGGTCCCGGAAGTGCCGCGCGAGGGGGCGGGGCTCAGGCTCTCGGGCCGCCGCGGGCTCCGTGTCAGCAGCCGCAGCCGAGCGAGGCCACGGCCGCGGGCAGGAGCAGCTCAGGTGTTGCCCCGCCCCGCTCGCCCGCGGCCCCGCCCCCGCTCAGGTGAGCGGCCCCGCCCCGGCCTAGGTGAGTGGCTCCGCGGCAGCCAGTGTGGCCACCTCTCCCTCCGGTGGCGCAGGTGTGGGCGGCTCCCGTCCGTGGAAGCAGGTGCGGGTGCGCGGCCGCGCGCTGGTCTCCAGCCAGGAGGCCCTGACTGGCCCGAGGGTCGGCCGGGTGCCCAGGCCCTGGGGGTCCCAGGAGGATGGAGTGACGGAGGCATGAGGAGCCGGGGAAGGCCCGAGAGAGGTGGGAAGCGTGGGGTTCCAGACCTTTGGATTTTCGGTCCCAAAATATTTAAAACATCGTTGGGCACAGATAAAGTATCGCCAACTTTTTCAACACAGTGGAGACTTAAGCGTGTAGCTGGTACATAGTGGGAATGGAAAACCCCCGAGGAGGGAACCTCGGAAACACCAGGATTTAGCAGGTGGGTGGAGGCACAATCCCCAGATACCGAGAAAGAGGGGTCAGAGGGCATTAAAATTAGGGGGGGGTAAAGAAACCGAGAGAATGAAGTGGGGCGTGGGAGTGGGGGTAGGTTGGCCAGCAAGGTGGGTTAGTGAAGGGTGGGCTCGTATTTTCACATCGTCCAGTTTTTCATGAGAAAACCTACTCAGTTTTAAATATTGGCAGCTAAGTTAAACAAAATGGAAAAGCCTGACTCTTTGAGAGCCAAACACAACGTGTCTGTGGCAGGATCCCCAGAGTGCCAATTTGCAGTCTTTGAAATGAAGGGTTTTGAGAGGGATGTCTTGGGGAGGCCTTCCAGAGCGGGGAGGAAATGAGGACCCAGAAGAGAGGGCTTGGCCGTAAGGAGGTCATTAGATGCTGGAGCTGAAGTCCCAGCTGAAATTGGAAACTTGAAGTTTGTCTCCGTGCCAGAAACAGTCATATGATTTTCCTTGGCAACATTCAGCATCTTAGGAGGAGCTGGCAGAGGAGGTCGGTAGTTAGTGGCAGGGCAGGGAGGTGAGGAATGTGATGCTGGTCAGAGAGCTGGTTGAAGTGACGCCCATAGTTAGACCCGCTGTAGAGAAGGTCTAAGCTAGATGGGGAAGGGGTGGACCAGGGTGAAAATGGGACGTGAGGTTTGAGGAGGTCGGGTGAGGCGGGGGGGAGTGGAGACCATGGTTGTGAAGAGGAATGGGAGTGATGACAGGCTTTTTTTAAAAAAAATAAATTTATTTATTTATTTATTTTTGGCTGCGTTGGGTCTTTGTTGCTGTGCATGGGCATTTCTCTAGTTGCCGCGAGCGGGGGCTACTCTTCGTTGAGGTGCACTGGCCTCTCACTGCGGTGGCTTCTCTTGCGGAGCATGGGCTCTAGGCATGCGGGCTTCAGTAGTTGTGGTGTGGGGGCTTCAGTAGTTGTGGCACACGGGCTTAGTTGCTCCGCAGCATGTGAGATCTTCCCGGACCAGGGCTTGAACCCCAGTCCCCTGCATTGGCAGGTGGATTCTCAACCACTGCACCACCAGGGAAGTCTGACACAGGCTTCTTGAGGATATTGCAGTTCTGTGCTTTTTTTCACACCTGGCCTTTCTACTGGCTGAAAATTCATTAAAAAAAAAATTCCAAATAGGAATGAGTTCCATCATGACTATTCTGATTAATTTAGTATGTCTTTTTGAGGCAGTTCCTCTCTGACTTCAGTGTAAGGATGATAGTACCTTTGTATGGAGTCCTGAGGAGTACATGAGATATGCTTGTAAAAGGTCTAGCCGTGCCTTGCACACAGTAGTTGCTCAATAAACTCGAGTTGTCATCATTATGGTACCTGAAGAGTTTCCCTGGAGGCTGCATAGCAGTTTGTGGATGGGGTCCTGTGGGGCTCCCTCTGGGCCCCCACAGTGGGATGGGGGGCTGAGTGGGGTGTTCTAGCCTCCTTCTTTGTCCCTCCGAAAACACCCCCTTCAACCGGAGCAGCTCTGCTTTTGTATGTTTCATTTATTCATATCTCCCAGATAATTGACTTATTTGAATAAAGAGTACTTTGGCAAAATAAAATAAAAGTGTGGTAAGCAGTTCTAACACAAACACAAATAACTTTTCCTCCATTCAATCATTTATTTATTCAATAAATGTGTGTGTAATGATTGAGTGGCTGTGCTGGGAGCTGGGGATTCCAATATGGAGGAGCCCCGGATTTGCCCTTGGGGAGCTCGCAGGCGGTGGTGGGGAAAGTCCTGCCATGACATTTGCCCTCCAGGTGGTGAGTGCTGTGATGGACATGTGCCCCATGCTCCACGGTCACCAAGGCCATGTGCCCAAGATTGTCAGAGTCTGAGGGTGCAGGGAAGAGGGGACATTTGAACTGAGTCTGGAAGGATGAGCAAGTGGCCATGTGAGAAGAGTGGGGACCAGTCAGGAGGAGGAAACAGCAGCATGTGTGAGTGGTGGAGCTGGAAGTTTGGGGGGTGTGTGGAAGGAGAAGCAGGGGACAGGGCCGCATGGCTGGGTGTGGAGGACTTGGGCTGCTGCAAGCTCCTGAGAAGGGGGATGCTGTGATCAGGACTGTGTTTTGGGCGTCTGACCTTGGCATCCACGTAGAGAACGGGCTGCGGGGAGGGGGGAAGCTGGAGGTAGGCAGCCAGCGGGGAGGCGAGTCACACTGAGGCCTGAGCTGCCCAGTGGCAGCGAGGAGAGAGGCAGAGACCCCTTCAGTAAAGACGGGAAGTGGACAGGATGGGGTGTGCCGGCGGGAATGAGAAGGGCTGACTCCCAGGGCTCCGGCTGGGGCTCTGGGCTGGAGGCCTGCAGCCGACCGATCGTAGCAGGGAGGTGTGTGCTCTCTCTTTCCCAACAAGACCCCAGCCCCAACCTCCTCCGGTAGCTGGAGTCTTGCCCCTTTTTCAGAATGGCTCCACTTCCTGTCCTTGCCCACCTTTCTGGACACCCCGAGCCTTTAGTGTCTGGACACCACAGTGTGGCATTGTCTGTCTGTCTGTCTTCCTTGCAGTTGTTTCTGGTAAGTCAAACTTGTCTCTAACTCAGTAAGGACCATCTCAAGGGCAAGATTGTGTCTTTGGTTATCTCTACCTTAGACTCTGGCACCTACTAGGTGCTTGACTTGCTGACTTGACAGTGTCTCTTGTTTTCTTTTCAGAATCTGAGAGCAGTAAGTGTGTCCCAAAGAGAAACAGTCACTGGGGGTGAGCCCGGACCCACAATGGAGATTCCCCCGGCAGCCAAGCTGGGTGAGGCTTTCGTGTTTGAGGATGGGTTGGAGATGCAGACAAACCTTTTCCCGGAGGAGGACCCGGGGGACCCTTTTCTTCAGGAAAGGGGTTTAGAGCAGATGGCTGTCATCTACAAGGAGATCCCTCTGGGGGAGCAGGACGATTATGAGGGGAATAGCAGTCTGTGCTCGAGCCCCGTCCAGCATCAGAGCGTCCCCCCAGGAGACAGACCCCAGGACGATGAGCCGTCCAGCCCAACCTTCCTCCAGAAATCAGACCTGACTATGTGCCAGATAATCCACAGCGGGGAAGCGTCCGGTAAGCCCGATGGGGAGACGGCGGGCAGGGGGGACTCGGGACCCGAGGGGCCTCACAGGACTGCACAGCCAGCCAAGCCCTACGCATGTCGCGAGTGCGGCAAGGCCTTCAGCCAGAGCTCGCACCTGCTCAGGCACCTGGTGATCCACACGGGGGAGAAGCCCTACGAGTGCTGTGAGTGTGGCAAGGCCTTCAGCCAGAGCTCGCACCTGCTGCGGCACCAGGCCATCCACACGGGGGAGAAGCCCTACGAGTGCCGGGAGTGCGGCAAGGCCTTCCGCCAGAGCTCTGCCCTTGCGCAACACCAGAAGACCCACACCGGGAAGAGGCCGTACGCATGCAGGGAGTGCGGGAAGGACTTCAGTCGGAGCTCGAGCCTCCGGAAGCACGAGCGCATCCACACCGGGGAGAAGCCCTATCAGTGTAAGGAGTGCGGGAAATCCTTCAACCAGAGTTCGGGCCTGAGCCAGCACCGGAAGATCCACACGCTGAAGAAACCGCACGAGTGCGAGCTCTGTGGGAAGGCCTTCTGCCACCGGTCCCACCTCATCCGGCACCAGAGGATCCACACAGGCAAGAAGCCGTATGCGTGCGAGGAGTGCGGGAAGGCCTTCAGCCAGAGCTCCAACCTCATCGAGCACCGCAAGACACACACGGGCGAGAAGCCTTACAAGTGCCACAAGTGCGGCAAGGCCTTCAGCCAGAGCTCCTCGCTCATCGAGCACCAGCGTATCCACACCGGTGAGAAGCCCTATGAGTGTGGCCAGTGCGGCAAGGCCTTCTGCCACAGCTCGGCCCTCATCCAGCATCAGCGCATCCACACGGGCCGGAAGCCCTGCGTGTGCAATGAGTGCGGCAAGGCCTTCCGGCACCGCTCGGCCCTCATCGAGCACTACAAGACCCACACACGGGAGAGGCCCTACGAGTGCAACCGCTGCGGCAAGGCCTTCCGGGGCAGCTCGCACCTCATCCGCCACCAGAAGGTCCATGCGGGGGACAAGCTCTAGAGGAGGGGCTGGCGCCGCAGCCCGCGCCTCTGCCAGCTGGAGCCCAGCCCCCCGCTCATCTGTGAGGCCTGCCCGCCTCCCCAGACCAGTGCCTCCTAGAAATGCCCGCCCACCCTGGTGGCAGGGTCCGGCCCCCCCCTCCAAGGCCCTGGCCCAGCAGGGGTACTAGGTGGGGTGGGGAGGGAGGCCAAGGGCCGGGGCGCCAGGGCACAGCCGGCTCTCAGTTGTCTCGTGCTCACCTGTGACCCAATGGGGTTTAGTTTTGCCCTCTATTCGCTTTTTCCAGAATCCAGAAGAAGAATAAACGTCAGAGGGAGAAAGTGGAGTTAAACCCATGAAAATGTCAGATGAGCTCTAACATCAGGCACTTTTAGAAGAAGTAACCGTGTTCGCGGTCCAATCAACTGAAGGAAAATGGATCCAAAGTAGACGCGTCAGCAGCCCGCCTCGGGCACTGGTGGGGACGGCCAGCTCAGGTGACAGAGCAGAGGGAGGGTCTGGAGGACTCATCCTGGGTGTGGGGGTGAGGCCCCTGTGTGCTCTCTCAGCCCTCCACCTGGGTTAGCTGAGGGCGGTTCTGGCCGGCAGCTCTTCCAGGAGGTGGAGGCGTGGTCCCGGAGGAGGCCGGGGGACGGTGCAGCCTGGCTCTGGCTCAGCCCGGGCAAAGGCTCACTGCTCCCCCGGGGGTAACCCTCCACCAGACCTAGGGCCCCAACCACAGCGTGCTTTGGACATCATTGGGGCCCGTCTCTGGTCGGCGCTCTGCAGCCTCCGCTCCGCCCTCCAGTGCAAGGGGATAGAAGGTGATTCGGTCAGAAGGTCTGGGTTCAAGTTCCAGTTCTGGCCCCTCCCTCACCTTGGTGACCCCTTCCGTGAGGTGGGCATATTGGGACTGGCCACATTCCCCTAAGGGCTGGTGCAAGGCTCCTATTCAGAGTGGGAACACGCATGAACGTGCTTTGTCAGCTGGCGATTGAGGATGGAGACCCACAGTGACCCCTGCCCCACCTGCAAGGGAGGTGCATCCCTGTCTGGTTCCCGACATGGCAGGACCCCCCCTTCAGCCAGGCTTTCCCTCCCTCCCTCCAGCTTGTGTCCTGGGTGCGGCGCCCTGGGCAGGACACTTCCTGCATTCCGTCCCCGCAGCGGCAGTGTGTCTGCGTCCTGTCCTTCTCTCTGTCCTCCCCACTGGGGGTTGTTTAACGAGTACCATTGTCTGCGTCCTGCCCTGACCAGTTCAGTTGGGCATCCCCAGAGGTGGGGCTCCGGCATGTTTTTAAAGTTCCCCAGGTGATTAGAAGGTTCCCCTGCATAGCAGGCTGTGAGCCCGTGCTGGCTCCCCGGCAGCCCCAGCATCTCCCCGATGGCATCGTCCAGAGCAGAGCTTGAAGGTGGCCATCCTGTCTCAGACCCCTGCCCACCACCCCAGGGATGGGCTCAGGCAGTGCCGTGTCTGGCTGGTTGGTAAGCGTTTGTCCCAGGCCTTTGTGTGTCCACGAGGATCTTTAGTTCTGGCTCCCCAGGCTCCTCAGAGCTAGTGCAGGGAGGACGCAGTCTGAGCTATTTTGAAGCTTTCCGAGTCTCTGGCTGAAATCCCACGAACCCATCATGGTCACACTAGTTATTTCAGCTTATGAGAAGCTCAGCTGGGCAGCTGTGTATGGTTTAGATGAATGAAAATGGGAACGCCATAGTGGTTACTTCTTAAGTGTGGCTTGGTAGGCCAGAGGTGTTAAAGCGACAGGTCTGTTGGGCTGGGAAGATCGGCTCTGTCCAGCTCCTCTCTGCTGTGTGAGTCTGTGGAGCATTGAACCAGCTCTCCAGGTCCCCGCAGAGCCTCTGCATGAGCAGGTGGACCAGCCTGACCGGGTGGTGCCAGGCACTGTCTGCAGGCAGCCTGCACGGAGGGTCTTCGGTCACCAGTGAGAGTGAAGACAGAGTACTGACACCCCTGCTCAGTGCAAGTGGGACAGCGCCCCCCCAAGATCTACCTCCTCGCCCCCTGCTATCCCCGCATTCGGCCTCAGCCTTGGCCAGTTGTCTGCTTCCTACCTTTGATGTCTGTCCCCGCACACTGTGCACCAGCCAAATTTTTTTTTTTCAAGCATCACTTTGCACATGTCACCACTCTCCTTAAAACCAACCTTCAGGGGTCTTCTGCACGTAAACCCCCATTTTAACCAGCCTGGGTTACCTGCGCGAGCAAGCGTCTTGGTGTTCCCACCACGCCCAGATGTACCCCACTCACGCCCAGCTTCTCTCAGCTCATTTATGCTGTTCTCACATTTTTGAATATGCACTTTTTCTCTTCCTCCCCCACATCTCCTTTCTTCCTTTTGACTATGTAATATGGGGATTAAGACCCCCTTTCTGAAGGGTTGACAGACTCTCACAAAACCATGGTCAGACCAGGCAGGTACTTTCTTTGTAGGAAGTGTGAGCAGAGCCTTGTTCTTTCAGTTCAAATTCTTTCACTGATTTCTTATGTATTTTTAAATCTTTTCATTTATTTAGGTTCTCAAACAATGTGATGTTATAAGAGATCATCTTGGTAATATTTTAATCGTCCTTGGTTTAGTTGTTTTTGTTTTATTGTCTTACATTTTTTCCTTCTTTTAGGAAGTGTTGAGTGTTGTAAAGCTCCAGTTCTTGGTTCTGTTTACTAATTGAATTGTTTGTCAAAGTGCATGTATTCTGCTCTTTTCTTTCTTTTTTTTTTGACTTAATACTTTACATTTCTAAGATTATTTAGATATAGTTAATCATTTTTAATATTTCTAGTAAATGGGGGTACTTTAGCCTATGATTTTTTTCTTACAGTTAGAGCTTTTTCTGCGCTCTGTAACGTTGACATGTGTTGTCTTTTGCTGTTGTCCTTAGGACTTTCCCTTTGACCCAACTATTATTATTGTTATTGTTATTATTAATTTAATATTTCCCAGTGATGACTGCTGAGGTTATGGCTGTTACTTCTTATGGTACGTGGTGGTGTCAACATTTCTAAGTGTCCATAGAACTTCTCTGGGCCTGAATATATTATCAGTTTTTATAAGACATTTGTGTACTCTCAAGAAACGTGTTTTTACTCCATCAGTTCTATTTGTTAAATCAGTTTTTATATTATTTTATTCAAATCCATACTCTCTCTAACTTTACTTCAGAGTTCTTAACCTGGGGTCCAAGGACTGCCTGGGAGTCCATGAGCATGCAGGGGTTTCAGAGGTCGTGGATGCCGGGGATTGAACAAAGCTGTGTGGATATGTGCATGCATGAATTATTCTGGGAGGGGGGTCTGTAGCACTCACCACATTTTGGAAGGGCTCTGTGACCCCAAAGTAGGTAAGAACACTCATTTACCTAGTCAAATCACAGTCTGATTTTGTGTGTTTTTTTTCTTTACGTATTTCTATTTTGCTTTAATTTCTGTTTCTATTTTATGTATGTTGTTGCTTTGTTAGTCGTGCAGTTATCTTCTTAAGAAATAGGCAGGGTACAAATGATCAAGTAATTACCATATTTGGGGCATATATGTTTAATAGTGACATATCGAAAAACTGTGCCTTTTAGTGCCCTCTTTGCCTCTTTTAATGCTTCTAGCTTCAACTTCTCTTTTGCAAATATCATAATGGAAGCCCCTTGCTTTTTTTGAATTTGCATTTGCGTGAGAGTTTATTTAGCTCGGCATTTTATTTTTAAAATTTGTGTATATATTTTGCTATATATCTGTAACTTATAAACAGCAAATTGTTGGATTTTGTTTTCTGATTCTTTCTGTAATTCTTCTCACATAAGTTCTATTATTAACATTATTGTTTAGAGTAAGGCATAAATTATCTTCATCTTAATATTTTAATATATATTAATTCATTTAACCCAAAAAGGTCATGCTCATCTCCCCCCCACCCCCGTCTCTATGAGTTATTATCCATGTGTAGAGCATCACTTCTGGGTAGACTAGAGGTCTGCCATTGGGCACACCTGCTCCTCCTGGTCTTCGTCAGTGCCAGGCTCTGTCCTGAGCCCCTCTTGAAGCCACATCCTCTCGCTTCAGTGTCCTTGGCTGTGATGTGGAGGAATGATGTTACCTCACAGCCCCGTGGGGCTTGGAAGACTGAGGAATGCAAACCTGTGTGGAAAACTGAAGGCGTAGGTGATTATTACACTATTAGTATTGTGAAATATTCCTTTGATTTTCTGTTCTTCTTAATCCCAAAGTTTGTTCAACATAACTTAGAACACTACATTGTGCTTTACTTTTTAGAAATAATACGCGATGCAGCAAAGAGCTAGACGTCAGGCCCACCCTCCCTGAGGGAACCCACACAGTCATGTGAAAGAGAGGTGGGGACCCTGATCTTGTGCTGCTCTCCCCATCACCTGTCTGTCCCAGGATGGTCCCCTAAACTTTCCCCTTTCTCCCCGACCCCTCCCGTGGTGGAGGCAGAGGCTCAAGAAGATGGTCACTCTGGCCACTCCTGTTGTAGGTGGGAACCCGAGGCCAGTGGTTTACCACAGGTGCAGTGGTTTAGTGTCAGATCTGCCGGCAGCCCTGGGGAGGAACAGTTCAGATGTGATGCTGGAGCCCCAGCCTGCTGCTGCCGGGACTTCTCAGAGGCCACAGTGGGTTCAGTCACCATGGGCCGAGGTAGAAACCAAACGGCCTCTCTGCTCAGAGTCGCTCTGCTCTTGGGGCCGAGCGGATGCTCGCCAGCATCACACATGTCTAGATGTATTTGCCATCGACTGACACACCACCTTACAGGGGGTGGGGAAAGGCAACCCCTTTCTTGTGGGGGAACCCCCTCTTCAGTGTCTGATAACCAGGAAACCCAGTCAGAAGGTGGCCTGGGGAGTGTGGAGTGGGGTGTCTTGAGGTGGACCATCCCTCCTGCACCACAGGCCAGACGCTCGCCCAGTCGCCAGGAGGCCGGTGGGGCCGTGTGCTGGAGACCCTCCCACGCCCCAGCCCCCACCCCCATCTGCCCTGGTGGGCATCTGCCTCTCTCACTCACCTTCCTCGGCCCCTGCTCGCTGGGAGTTCTCTGCCCTCTGGGGTCCAGAGCACCAGATTGAAAGGCTCTCCCTACACCTTTCAATCCCTGCCCCCTGTGCTGCCACCCTCAGCCAGGCCAGCTCTTCTTGCAGAGATGACAGGAGCACCTCTGTCCTCCCCGGCCCTCACTTGGGTCTTCCGGCTCCTGGGCCCCAGAACTGAGAGGGGGTCATGAGCAGCCACAAACGAACGCGCTCCCTACATAATCCTCACGTGGCCTCATGTGGAAGAGGGAGCCGCACTGCGTGGCTCTGGACTGGCCTCCCGGGACCACAGGCACCCCCAAGCGAAGAGCTGTCCTGGGCGTGTGGTTGGAGGTAGTGAGAGGGCCAGTTCCCCTCCTGGAGGCTGGTGGGGCCGCATGGGGTTTTATGAACTGGAGCCTCTACCTCCTGCCGGCAGCCCATCCGCATTCCCAGTGTGGGCCTCACTCCCACCATCCTCCCTTCTACCTGCTGTGCCCTGGAGGGGAGTGGCCTGCAGGTGTCATGGGCAGCTGTGTCCCCCCCAGCACTGCCTCGTGAGCTGGCGGCTTCCTCCTGAGTGTCAGCCGCGCTCTTCACCCTCTTTCTGGTCGCCCGTTGTTTCCTCCGGTCTCGCTGATCACAACCAGGGTCCGGAGACCCCTCCTCCTCTACCTTCTCATACACCTATCCCCCCAAGTCCTGCCCACAATGTCCCTAATGCCACCCCCCCCCATCTCACTGCATGGCCCCCTCCCTGGCCACCCACCCCCGGCCTTTCTCTCCACCACAGCCAGAGTCATCTTTCTGCCCTGCAGCCTGATGGGGTCAGCCTCTTCCGCAAACACCCACCCTGGTTTCCATGGAAACCGGTGTCAAGATGCTTCCCAATGATCGGACTCCTCCTCCCCACCAGGAGCTCCTGTGTTCCGAGCAGGCCTTCGTCCTCAGGGGACCCTCTCCCATCTGTAGGAAGAGCCTGGGCCAAAGACAGGGGGTTCTCGCCCAGGGTCAGCTATTCTGAGAGGGCCAGGCCCCCTGCCCCAACCCGCCCCAGCCCCGTGCTGCGTCCTGGGTGTCAGATGCAGTAGAGCTGGGGAAGGAGGCTGAGTTTAGGGTCAGGGCCAGCACTTCAGTTAGTGGAGACTGAGAAGAGAGAAAGGGTCCAGGAGAGGGTCACCCTCTTTTTTTTTAATTGACATATAGTTGGTTTACAATGTTGTGTTAGTTTCAGGTGTACAGCAAAGTGATTCAGATAGATAGGTATAGATAGATTCTTATTCAGATCTTTTCCATTGTAGATTATTAAAAGATATTGAATTTAGTTCCCTATGCTCTACAGTAGGTCCTTGTTGTTTATCTATTTTATATATAGGACTGTGTACCTCTTAATCCCAAATTCCTAATTTATCCCTCCCTGCCTTTCCCCTTTGGTAACTATAAGTTTGTTTTCTATGTCTGTGAGTCTATTTCTGTTTTGTAAATAAGTTCATTTGTATCATTTTCTTGATTCCACATACAAGTGATATCATATGGTATTTGTCATTCTCATTCTGAACTATTTCACTTAGCATGATCATCTCTAGGTCCATCCACATTGCTGCAAATGGCATTATTTCATTCTTTTTATGGCTAATATTCCATTATGTATATACACCACATCTTCTTTATCCATTCAGTTATCCTCAACCATTGCCTTCCAGCAGGGGGCATCCAGTGGGGTTGATCTAACTGAAGGTTTTCTACACTCCAGCCCTTTGCTGGGTGTCAGGCCAAATGACCTGAGTCTGTGACCAACGGTTGAGAAGCCTATTGTCCTGTGGCCACTCAGAAGTTGTGACCCGCACTCCTGGGCTGCATCCTGTGCCCCACTGAGCTTAATTAGCTAAACTGGGACTCCTGTTCCTTATCTTACGTGTGGAGGATCACCTCGAAAAAGCCAAATCCAACCTCCTTGGTAATAGTTTGTCTGGGAATGTTGGTTTTAACTACTGCAGGCCACACCTCCACTGCCACCTCACCTCCCATGAGATTTCTCCTATGAAAAGCCCTCAAACAGACTGAGGGGTGGTCATTTTTGAAAAACATGACATTGGGGCCACCCTTGGGAGGCCACCCTGAAGCAGTACTGCCCTTTAAGCTGTCGTGAGGGGGGTGGGGAGAGGACAGGATTTCGTCCCCTCCTGACACTTGGAAGCAGGAAATGTTTGGGGGGACAGAGAGTTGAGTGTCCACCCTCACTCTCACCAGATGTGGCCTCTGGGAGAGGTGAGGGTAAAGGAAAACTGGTTCCCTCCTTGCTGACGTGTAACACAGCCTGTACATGCCTGTGGTGTTTGCAAGAGTGTTTGTATTTAGTCCTAAGTGGTCACAGCTTCTGGGTCCTTTGGAAATTGATTTCTTTTATACATCCCTGGACAGGCTTCTTTAGCTTCACTGTCCTGGGGGCAAATCTCACTAATCCTGGGAGACCTTGCCCTACACGTTGCTGGCTGGAGGGAAGAACTTCTGCATCCTTCTGTGTCCCCTCCCCCCAGCAGCCATCCCAAAGGAGCTGCCTGTGTTCTCACTGCTGATCCATCCCTCTGGTTTCACCCCAGTGTGGATGGGGCCGACCTGTTAGGTCCCCACCTCCTCCTGCTGTTCCCTGTGGCCGCTGGCTGTTTGCATGTGCAGGACCAGGACCTGGAGCATCACCCATCAGAGCCCAGAGGATGGGGAGTGGAGACGAGGAGTGAGCCCAGGAGTCTCGAGGGACCGGAGGCAGAATACTGGACTGTGTTCTCCAGGGAAGGCAGTTTTCTCAAGAAATCGTCAATAAGGCCACCCCAAACCATCAGCCTTGTCTGTTGCGGAGGAGTGGATTTCTCCCTTTGGCTAATGGCGATTGATTTCTACCTGGACCAGGGTATTTATGTTTGAATTACAATCTTTACCCCCTTTGCGCCTCCAGGGATCTGGAAAACGGAGGCCTGGGCTAGACAGAAGCTTTCTAGAAGATTCACTATTGAAGGGATTCAAAGAAAAACCTTTGGTGGTCGGTGATCTGTGGGGTATTGTGGGGGCCAAGTGCTAAGTGTAATGGTTTAGCTATTTTTACGGGACCAGGTTCTTTGTGTCCATAGCGCAGCAGGCCAAAACGCTTAAACAACCAGAGGTTTGCAGCAAAGAGAGGGTTTATCCGCAAGGCAGCTAATGAGATCAGAGAACACTCTCAAATCTGCCTCCCTGAAAGCAAGGGGCTGGGTGTTTACAGGGTGGAGAATCAAGCAGCAGGGTGGTCTGAGGTGTGGGGAGCGTGGGGGGAAACGATTAGAAAAAGGAGCAGGGACTGTGGTTCTGCGCAGGTGTAACCAACTCCCGGCCTCTGCACGCTCACAGCACGATCTGGGGGCGGACTTTTCACGGAGCGGACCCTCGCGCACGCCCAGTGGGAGGGTCAGGGGTCCCATCCAGTCTTAGCCAGCTCAGCTCCAACTAGATGCAGCTGACTCTGAGTTTCTAGAAAACAACCCGGAAGATATTTTATCATTTGGGCTACGTGCTTGGAGGACATGCAGGTCTTAAAACGGCCTTGATTAGTGACGGCAGGTGGAATGTATTTGACTAATCATGACCCACAGTTTCACTATCTCAGGGGCTGCCCTCATCCCCCACCTATCCTACCGTAGGTGGGGGCATAGGGCGCTGAGATCTGGGACATACTTATGCTAAACAGTCGGTCAGAGTTGCTGAGCAGACCCGGGACCATCCTCACGCCAATCATTGGCTCCTGTGCCCAATAAAAGGGAAAGAATGTGGGAAAACAGGGAGGCGGTTTCTGGACCTTGCGCTTTCCTCCAGCTCGGAGGCCCCGTCCTTGTCCCAGAGATCTCACCCTCTCCCCAAAATGAGGGACACCTGCTCCCAAGAGTCGTATCCACAGCCAACTGTGTTAATTCCTCCTGAAATTCAGTCACAGTTCCACTGAATATTCTGCTAACCTCCAACAACTCCTACATAAAGTAATGCTGAGAAGAAAAGAGAACGTGGTTGATAAATACATACACAATAAGGAGCAAAGAAAAAAGACGCAAAGTCACCGCCGTTCTTTTTCATCGCTCATGAAGAGGGTTGCCAGATAAAATACAGGATGCCCGGACAGTGAATAATTTTTTAGTATAAGTATGTCCCAAATATTACAGGGGACATACATAAACTATTGTTTTTCTGAAATTCAAACCTAATCTACCTTCTTTTTTACAAGTTTTGTGGGGCAGTCCCTGCAGCCTGGATGGGATTGGGCGGTCTCTGGCGCCCTCTAGCGTTGAAAGGTCTCAGTCTGGTGTTTTGGGGTAGCTGGCAGGTATTTCATTTGTGATGATGTGACCAGGTGAATATGATCATCCTTTACGAGGAAGCACGTTTGGAGCTTGTTAGCTGAGGGACCAGAGCAATCAGCCTGCACCCGTACCCCCAGCCATCCATTTCTCCTTGGGAAATAGGAAGATGTCACCTAGACCTGGAGCTGGGTGGAGAGGGTGCCCTGTGTTCTTGCTGCACCTACTTGAAGTGGAGGTGCCGTCAAGTTGTGCTGGGAGGGGGGGAGGGAGGAAACAGGTCATTTCATAGGTGAAATGTTACAGATTCTCACTGCTCTTGCCAAGTTTTGGTAGACTTCCTTGAATAAATATTTCATTTTTTGTATGCCCTTAGGTCCGTTTCCAGAGACTTTAAAGATATAGAGGTTTAACGATATTTAAAGACTTTAAATATTTATATACAAAGATTATATTATTTCTTAAAATTTATACATAAATTTAAAATTAATATATAAAACATGCATATATAATTATAAATACACAATTATAAACATATAACTATATTATATATTTTTATGAATTCATAAAAACAATTATAAACATAAATATATTATTATAAGTATATAATTATAAACACAAACATTTGTATATTATAAATATATAATTACAAACATATATTTAAATATTATTATAAATATATAAATTTTAAAATAATTTTCACCACTTTTGCTAGAGGTGGGTCTGTGGAACTCTTTGTGTTGCTGTTCCAGAAGTGGAATTCTCCCCCCTCCAAACTGGCTTTTGAAATGACCAGGAAAGAAGTGAATGTATAAGAATTGGGAAGATAGCAGCAAAACTGTCATTCTTCACAGATGATGTGTTTAAGTATGTAGCAAGTCCCACAGAATGCAGATAAATTAACAGAATCTATAAAAAAGTGTAGCAAATTTCAAATGCAAAAACTTACTGTATCTCTACATAACAGCAAATGGAGAATAACATTTAAGGATACATTTTACAATTCATTAAAAATATCAGTTTACTAGGGATGAATCTAAAGAGATGCCCAAGTCATTTGTTTATGGGGAAAACTCTACATGCTACTTTATTGAGAATTATTAAAACCTATTAATGGGGGGGAGAGAGAGAGCGCGCGCGAGAGAGTGGATATCCATGGATTGAAAGTTCAATGTAGTAAAAGATGCCAATTTCCCTCAAATTGATTGCTAAAGTCCCCCAGAACTGGTTCAAGGTGCAAAATTCCTGTATCTTTTTTAAAGAGCAGAAGCCAAGGAGCCGATTCCAATTAAGAGACGCTCAGATCCTCTTGACGGAGAGGAGCGCTCTCCTTCGTCCTGGCTACCTGGGCAGTTTCAAGGTCATGCCCAGAAGGACTTGGTTCCCTGCGTCGCCCACTCAGAATTCTCCCTCTCTGTCTGAAGAGGCGACCTTGGTGGGGGGTCCCCCCATGGGCACACCCGTCCCAGCTTCAGCCCAGAGAGTAGGGACCGGGAGGGGCTCCCTGTGCCCTCCGGGGGTCGCCCCACCCCTCCCCCTCTAACTTGGGCCCTCCTGCCGCCCCCTCCTCGGCCGCCAGGGGTCGCTATCCCCTCGTTGGAAGCGCAGGGGGACCCAGAGCGGCGACCAGGAGGAAGGGGCCCCAGATGGCGGGGCTCAGGGACCTCCTAGTGACACCCCGACACACTGAGGCCCAGAGCCCGGGGTCACCCTAGGCAGGGACAGTGGGGGGCCGGGGGTGGACTCAGGGACCTCCGAGTGACTCCTGTGGACCTCTTCCGGGTTCTCAATCCCGTGGGGGAGGCGCACCGCTGGGGACAACGTCCAGGGGCCACAATCCGAGCAGGGGCGCCGACGCAGGAGCGGGCTTGGCCTGTCCCCGGGGCTGTGAGTCAGGCTGCTCTGCAGAGCAGGCCGCAGGTCGCAGTGACCCCGACATAGACGCCATGTCCCAGCGGCTCCAGGTGGGCGTGTGCCCTCCAGAAGTGCTGACCGTACAGTAGGGATGCACAGGTCTCCCCGGGCCGTGTCTGTGAGGGGAGGACCGGAACTGCCCAATGTCCATCCACGCAGACCCGGCAGCACCTGCCGTGTCCACACGCTGAGCCGTCTGGCTCCCCCTGCTTGACTGGTTGGATCCCAGTCCCAGAGATGTATGTGCAGGAAGTTAGAAGGAGCAGGTATGGCGGCATGATATCGTCCAGGTACCTTTGAAAACTTGGACAAATCTCAAGGTGCTCAGCCTGCTCTGCAAGCCCCCAAGGGCCTGCCCCCTCCCCTGACCCCTTCCTTGGACCCAGCCACACTGACCTCCTTGCTGTTTCTGCAACTTGTCAGACACATCTGACCCCAGGGCCTTTGCACTTGCTGTCCCTTCTGCCAGGCCCGCTCCTCCCCTGGCACCTCCCGGGGGGTCCCCTCCTTCATTCAGGGGTGGCCTCTCTTGACCATCCCCCTAAACCAACAGTTTTCACCCCAACCCCTTCCTTTCCTAAAGAGCTTGTCACACCTCACATTATAGTATAACGTATTGCTTGTCCGGCCTGCCTCACCCACTGGGACTTTGCTCCAGGACTTGGTCTCTGAGGCCCCTGCTGCATCCACAGGGCCCGAAGCAGCACTGGGCTTCAGAGAGGATCAGAGGCTATGGGTGGAGTGAATGGTGCTTGTTTCTTCTGGGGAAGGAGCGACAATGGGCCTGGGGGACAAGGGGACCCGGCGTGACCAGTTTTCCTTCTCTTGGGAGAAGATCTTAGCTAGTGGAACACTGGTTAGCGTTTCTTGCTTCTGTGTGGCGTGTGTGGCACGTCTGTGTCAGTGTTCTTGGCATTTTGGGGTTTCTGTGAAGTCCAGCCCCCTACCCTCCCGACACCCCATCCCATCAGCACAGAGGAGGCCCGTCTTGGGGACTCTCTGGTCTGAAGATTCCTCTCCCATGGTTCTTCTTCCCTCCTGGGGGTCCGTGCACCTGTGTGTGTGAGGGGGGTGGGAGTACAAGACCCCCAGCTCCGCTGCCCCAGAGGGTCCAGCCTCTGGGCTCTGACAGGGCCTTGGGAGTTGGAATGAGCTGGAATCTGGGTCAGGAACCAGGGCTCCACTGCTTGCCTGCTGTGTGACCTTGGCCAGGTCACATCCCCCACCCCGTGAAAGGAGAGAACGATCTTCCCAGACTTGTGCATCTGGGATTTCTAATGAACCATCCTGGGTCTTTGCAGGTGTGATTGCAACCTTCCAGAGAAATGACAACAGTGGCCAGTAGAGGGCACTGTCGGCTGCGGCCTCTGTGTGTGCCTCTGAGTGTGTGTGCATGTGTGTGCATACGAGTGTGTGCATGTGTGCACCTGTGTGAGCGTGTGTGCATATGTGAGCATGTGTGTACATATGTGTGAGCATGTGTGTGCACCTGTGTGAGCATGTGTGCATGTGTGTGTATGCCTATGTGGGGGTGGCACGGTACGGGAACACGAGTGTGTGACCAGGAATGCAGCCTGGACACCTCCATGTGGCCCATGAGCACAGTCAGGTGACAGTGGTGACACCCCTGTGTGGGTGACACCCCCATGTGGTGCATGGTGACGGCCTGGCTGGGCTCCCGAACTCGGCCGTCCTGCCCCCAGGTCAGCTCCCCACAGGCCCAGCTCCAGGCCCCAGGCGTGGACTGAGGCCCCCAGGCTGGGGGAGAGCCGGGCTGGGGCTTGGCGGGTCAGAAGGGACCGGGGTCTGGGGGCTCACTCTACTCCCCAAGGCCTGGGAGTGGGTATGTCGGACGGCATCAGCTTCTCCCCTTGGACACTGTGTATCCCTCCTGTTCACAAGAAGTGAGCACCACCTGGGCAAGCATGTGCTGGAATGGACCTCAGCTCCACAGCCCAGAGGCAATGCTGAGTCTTGGGGTGCAGGTTGTGCTGGGCCTTGAGTCCAGCAGCTGGGCTCACAGTGTGACCTGGGCAAGTCCTTTGCCCCCTGTGGGTCTGGTTTCTCCTGTGAATGGTGAGTGGGTGGGGCCCAATCTCTAAGACCCCTTCCAGGTTCCCCAGTAACCCCCACCCCCCTCTGACTCCTGGGGCAGCCGGGCTGGGCAGCTGGGACCCCTAATGGGCCCGACACCCCAGACTCTTGAGATCAGGGCCAGGGAGATGGGGAACCAGGCCCTGCTGTTGAAGACACTGGGGCTGGGGACCTCCCCTCCAACGCTCCCCCATCAAGGGCAAACTGGGGGTTTCTGGCCTCAGAAGCTGAGGGACCAGACGTTATCTGGGGCAGAGGGGCCAGACCCCTTCCTTTGGCTCTGACTGTGGAGACCACCGACAGGGCCTTCCCACAGCTCCACCTGTGCAGACTCCACAGACCCCAGCCCACAGCCCCCCACTCCCAGCATTCACACACTCCCCGCCCCAAACCCCAGAGCAGCGGGGGGCTGAGCTCACAGCCCTGCGCCTTCTCTTCTCACCGGGGGCTCCGTGCTGCCAGGGAGACACGCAGGGCAACCGCGGTTGGAGGGGAGGGGTCCGAAGACTCCCTGAGGAGGGGGCTTCCGGCTGGCTCAGGCCAGCTTGTGGCGGGTGCTCTGAAGAGCTGGGAAGAGGCCTCGGGGCCCCTGTCAGCCCCCCGCCTCAGAGCAGAGCAGGGGTCGGGTGGGACAGGCGGGGGGGCAGTGTCCTCGGGCCCCTCTCTGTCCACGCCTGTGCCATCCCTTCCCTAGGATCCAGGGGTCCTCCCGGGCTCTGAGAGTTGGGGGGCAATGTGTGCTGCCTTTCTGGAAGTCGGTCTGGAACGAGCTCTCAAAGCCTTAGACGGGCATGACCTTTGATCCCTGCGGGGAGGATCAGCCGGAAGTCAGTGGTGGCATCCCTGCCCAGGGATGGAGGCCGGGGCATTGGACGCATCCTGTGCGGGACAGTGGTGCCCGGAGGGACCCACTGAGTGTTGTGAGAGCCGCAGGTTCACAAGCGTGATGCCCAAGTGTGACGCACGCCCAGGTTACCACACCTGTGTGCGTGTGCGGTTCAGTGACGAAAAGAAAATATCTACCCATCCATCCCCTCTCCTCTCTCTGTCATCTGTGTATGTATGTGAGTATGCATCTATCATCTATCACCTATGTGTCTATGTATCTATCATCTACCCGTCATCTATCTATACATCTATCATTGATCTGTTTTCTGTGTGGAATGTGAGGTCCAGTCTGGAAGGACACACACCAGGTACAACCAGCATAATCTCCAGTCTGTTCTGGAAACTTTCCTTCTTTATACATTTTTCTGGTTTTATTACAGGAAAAAATTAAGCTGTCTCCATTTTTGAAAACAGAATAAATTGAAACAATGCATTGAACAATGACAGGCCCTGGAGAAACCCTCCCTCCGGCCCCAGTGTTGATGGCCCTGCTCTGGGGGCAGATCTGCCCAGAGGTGGCCAGCCAGGCACACAGCTGGGTGGGGGCCCCTCCATGTCCACAGTGAAAACAGCGCTGGGCAGCGTGGGTGGTATCAGCCGCAGTGTTGAGAGAAAGAAAACACATACAGTCCAACTTAATCTACATGAAGTTCAAAAACAGGCAAAGCTGAAAAATGGTTAGTTTAAGGGCACACACGGAGGACATAAAACTGTAAGGAAAATTAAAGAAACGATGAATTTGGGGGTCCTGAGGTCCTGGCTGCGTTCTGAGCTTAGATGGTACATGATGGCGGTTTTATTACAATACTTTTTCAACTTTACAGGTACATTTTATATATACTTTTTATGGTTGTTGTAGTTTGCAATTAAAATAGAGGAAGTACATCAAAATATTAGTGGTGGCTCTTCTGGGTGAAGTACGAGGGGTAAATTTGTTCTCCAGTTTGTCTGTACTTTCCACATTATTTGGAGTGAGCTGTTATTTTTAAGCTAAAGACCAAGACTAATAAAGTGTATTTTAAAAGGAACTCAGAAAACCAGCCATCATCTCCCTGATGCTGGGCTGACACCTGTGTCCTTGTAGCTCAGCTGCACCCCGTTGCCTCCAGCTGAGCCTTTTGGGGCCCCAGCAATACCCGAACATGATGACATCTCTGCCAGGATGACCCTGAGATAGGACACAGATACCTCCCAGGCCTGGATTTTTCCTTCCTCCAGGTCATTTGGCTGACTCCACGTCACACCTGCGTTTGATACACTTTATTTCTGTCTGTTTGGGTGTGGTTTTTGTTAGCACAAGTTCATGAACCAGAGAACTTCGGGTCCCCTGGGGGAGAGAGTGGGTAGAGATTTTTTTTTAATTGAGGTAAAATTCACACCACAAAAAATGAAGAATTTTGAAGTGAACAATTCAGTGGATTTGGTACATTCACAATTTTGTGCAACCATCACCACGATCTAGTTCCAAAATATTGTCATTACCCCAAAGGCAGACCCCGAACCCATTACGTGGTCGTTCCCCATCCCGTCCCCCTCCCTCCAGTCCCTGGCAACCACTAATTTTGCTTTCTGTCTCTCTGGATTTACCTGTATTCTGGATATTTCATGTAAATGGAATCATACAATATGTGACTTTTTGTGACTGGGTTCATTCACTTAGCGTGTTTTTGAGGTTCATCCATGCTGTAGCGTGTATCAGTACTTCATTCCTTCTTATGGCCAAATAAAATTTCACTGCATGTATATATTTGTTTATCCATTCATCAGCAGATGGACTTTGGGGTTCTTTTCACCTTTTGGCAACTGTCAATAGTGCTGCTATGAACATAGGTAAATAAGTTTTTATCAGAATACCTGTTTTCAATTCTTTGGGGTATGTGCCTAGTAGTGGAATTGCTGGGTCATATGGTAATTCTATATTTAACCTTTTGAGACACTGCCAAACTGTTTTCCAGAGCAGCTACACCATTTCATATTCCCACCTTCAATGTACAAAATTTCCAATTTCTCCACATCCTTGCCAACATTTGTGATTTTCCATTTTAAAAAGTTACAGTCATCCTATTGGGTGTGAAGTGGCATCTCATTGTGGTTTTGATTTTCATTTCCATAATTACTAACAATGTTGAGCATCTTTTCATGTTCTTCATTTGTATATATTTCTCTCCTTTAGAGAAATATCTGAGTTTCTTCACCATTTTGGAATTGGATTGTCTTTTTTTGTTGACTTGTAAATGTTCTTTATATATTCTGGATATTATACTCTTATCAGATACATGATTTGCAAAGATTTTCTCCTTGTAGGTTGTTTTTTCATTTTCTTGATAGTGTCCTTTGATACACAGAAGTTTTAAATTTGTCTATTTTTTCTTTTCTTCCTTGTGCTTTTGGTGTCAGTTCTAAAAATCCATTGCCAAATCCAAGGTTATAAAGACACACCCTTACGTTTTCTTCTAAGAGTCTTATAGTTTTAGCACTTAAATTTAGGTCTTTGATACATTTTGAGTTAATTTTTTTTTAAACATCTTTATTGGAGTATAATTGCTTTACAATGGTGTGTTAGTTTCTGCTTTATAACAAAGTGAGTCAGTTATACATATACATATGTCCCCATACCTCTTCCCTCTTGCGTCTCCCTCCCTCCCACCCTCCCTATCGCACCCCTCTAGGTGGTCACAAAGCACTGAGCTGATCTCCCTGTGCTATGCGGCTGCTTCCCACTAGCTATCTATTTTATGTTTGGTAGTGTATATATGTCCATGCTACTCTCTCACTTTGTCCCAGCTTACCCTTCCCCCTCCCCGTATCCTCAAGTCCATTCTCTAGTAGGTCTGTGTCTTTATTCCCGTCTTGCCCCTAGGTTCTTCATGACCATTTTTTTTAGATTCCATATATATGTGTTAGCATACGGTATTTGTTTTTCTCTTTCTGACTTACTTCACTCTGTATGACAGTCTCTAGGTCCATCCACCTCACTACAAATAACTCAATTTCATTTCCTTTTATGGCTGAGTAATATTCCATTGTATATATGTGCCACATCTTCTTTAACCATTCATCTGTTGATGGATACTTAGGTTGCTTCCATGTCCTGGCTATTGTAAATAGCAATGAACATTTTGGTACATGACTCTTTTTGAATTGTGGTTTTCTCAGGGTATATGCCCAGTAGTGGGATTGCTGGGTCGTATGGTAGTTCTATTTTTAGTTTTTTAAGGAACGTCCATACTGTTCTCCATAGTGGCTGTATCAATTTACATTCCCACCAACAGTGCAAGAGGGTTCCCTCTTCTCCACACCCTCTCCAGCATTTATTGTTTGTGGATTTTTTGATGATGGCCGTTCTGACCGGTGTGAGATGATATCTCATTGTAGTTTTGATTTGCATTTCTCTAAAAAAAATATGGAACGCTTCATGAATTTGCGTGTCATCCTTGCGCAGGGGCCATGCTAATCTTCTCTGTATCATTCCAATTTTAGTATATGTGCTGCTGAAGCAAGCACTTGAGTTAATTTTTGCATATGGTGTGAGGTAGAGGTACAACTTGATTCTTTGCATGCGGATATTAATTTGTCCCAGCACCATTTGTTGAAAAGACTCTTTGGTTGAATTGTCTTGGCACCCTTGTTAACAATCAACTGATCAAGAGAATGAACACAAGCCATAGCCTGGGAGAAAATATTTACAAAATACACATCTGATGAAGGACTGTTATCCAAAATATATGAAAAACTCTTAAAACTCAACAATGAGAAAACAAACAACCTGATTAAAAAATGGGCCAAACACTTGGACAGGTCACCAGAGAAGATAGACAGATGGCAAATAAGCAGAGGAAAAGATGCTCCACATCCTATATCGTCAGGGAAATGGGAATTAAAACAACAATGAACATCACTACACACCTATTAGAATGGCCAAAGTCCAGAACACTGACAAATGCTGGTGAGGATGTGGAACAACAGGAACTCTCATTCAGTGCTGGTGGGAATACAAAATGGCACAGACACTTTAGAAGACAGTTTGGCTGTATATTACAAAAATAAACGTGTTCTTACCATAAGATCCAGCAATCATGCTTCTTGATATTTACGCAAAGGAGTTGAAACTCATACAAAACACTGCACACACATGTCTATAGAAGCTTTATTCATAATTACTAAAATGTGGAAGCAACCAAGATATCTTAGAATAGGTGAATGGATAAATACACTGTGTACCTCTAGACAATAGAATATTATTCAGCAATAAAAATAAATGAGCTATCAATATTAAGTCATAAAAAGATATAGAGGAACATTTAATGTGTATTAATAAATAAAAGAAGCCAATCTGAAAATGCTACCAACTGTCTGATTCCAACTATATGACATTCTGAAAAAGGCAAAATTATGGAGACAATAAAAAGGTCATTGGTTGCTGGGGGTTGGGGGTAAGGAGGGAAATACTCTGTATGATACTCAAGGATAAATACATGTCATTATACATTTGTCCAAACCCATAGAATGTAAACTATGAATTCTGGATGATTATGATGTGTCAATGTAGGTCCATCGGTTGTAATAAATGCAGGAGAGATTGATAATAAAGGAGGTTATGCACGTGTGAGGGCAGGGAGTATACGGGAAATCTCCATGTCTTCTGCTCAATTTTGCTGTGAACCTAAAACTGCTCTAAAAAATAGTGTTTCTTAAAAAATCAATTGACCATGGATGTATGTTTTTATTTCTCACTCTCGATGTTATTGCATTGATCCATATGTTTATCCTTATTCCAATACCACACTGTTTTGGTTACTGTAGCTCTTGGTAAATTGGAACTGTGCTTCTTATAATTAGGATCTACCCACCCACCCAACTATTCATCCATCCATTCACCCATCCAACTACTAACCTACCCTCAAACACACCAATCCACCTACTCAAATACCCATCCATCAATCAACCACCCATCTCTCCATCCATTTACCCACCCACCCAACTATCCATCCATCCATCCATCCATCCATCCATCCATCCATCCATCCATCTCTTCCTTCCTTCCTTCCTTCATTCAAACTGTTTATTGAGAACCTTGAAATTACCATGCACTACACTGGGGATGAGATTCTGAGTCTGCAGACCCAGGAAGAGGCCACATCCCTTGGGAGCAGCAGCTTTTCCTTTGTCAATGAGGGTCCTGGAAGGGAGAGGTGAGATCCCATGGGGTCGGGCCCTCCAGGATTCCAGGACCCAGGATGGAGCTCAGGGAGGATGTGGGGAGGCAGCCATGGGGCAGCATCAGGCCCAGGCGGGGCTGGGAAGGGGAGGGGGCTGGGAGGAGGAGGGGGCTAGGGGTGGGGGCCTCTGCTACCCGCTCCTGCGAGCTGCACAAACATCCGACTACAGCCCTGAAACTGCCCTGTCCCGTTGTCCTGGGCCACACCTGACCCTGTTTGTCACCGGTCCCATGCCCCACTGACCATGGGCTAAGCTTCTCTTCCCCTTACTTCTCCCCTTTTGTCACCCTGAGTTCTGTTTAGGTCAAAGTTAAGGTTAGCTTTAGCCTGGGGATTTCCAGGGGTGACCAGCAGGGCCACCAGAGCTGGGGAGGTGACCCACTCCATCCCCTTTCCACCTCGGGCCTCACTGCCCCACCAGGCCTGGGGCCTCCCTGCTCAGCCCCTTCATCCAAGAATCTGACAGTTTTCCTATAGTTTCTGGCCCGCAGGACCCCTCACCCAGCACTCCCTGAGCAGAGGGGAAGGCTGGGGCCCAGAGAGGGGAATCATCTTGCCCAAGGTCACACAGCATGTCAGAGGCAGACCCCAGGCAAGAGCCCAGGAGGTGACAGCAGTGGCTGGGGTGGGTGAGGGTCACCATGATCCAGGCACCTCACAGGCATCGTCTCCTTTAATCCCCAAGCCCACCCTTTGGGGGAGAGACTCGTTATCACTCCCTGTACAGATGGGATGAGGAAACAGCCCACAGAAGGGAGCAAATGGCCCAAGGTCAAGGGCTGCGAAGGGCTGCAGGTGAGGGGGACCCTCCCTGTCCACCCTGGGGTCTGGGCTCCCACAGGCCCTTTGCCACCAGCCCTCCCTCCTTCCAGCCATGGGGTGGGGGTGGCCACTGGGTCCACTCGCGGGCCTCCTTTCTGTTCCCCTGACTCAGGTCGGGGCTGGGGGGTGATGGGGGGAAGTTGCCCACGGGAGGGGTCAGGGGCCTGGCAGAGGGCAGCTCTCCATCCGGGTGCCCCTATGTGGCCTGTTTCCTGTCCCTCAGCGGGGAGGCCCCAGGTTGGGAGGGGGAACACTGGGGGCTGGCTCTGTCTCGTTCTCTGGGATGTTAATCATTTTGGGCCTCGGTTTTCCTACCTGTGAGATGGGACGATGATGCTGGCTGTGAGCCCCACGGAATCCGGAAGTGGCTCAGCTGAGTAACTCGTGTTGCGTGTGTCGTAAATGGTTCGGGACAGTAGGCCACTCAATAGCCTCAGTGCGCAGCTGCCTTTTGGAATCTCAGATCTGGTCAGGACTGAGGCCTTCAGGGCCTCTGTCCCTGGCCTCACCTCTTCTGAGCCCTGTCCTTGACCCTCTGCTGGGCTCCGGGGCTCGGGACACTCTGGCCCACCAGCCGGCCTCACTGTGTGCGGCACAGAGAACCGTCGCCCCTGGAGAACTCCTGGCCCACCACCCCCCGGTCCCTCCCTGGGCCTGCTCCCCGCACCCTCTGCTCGTCCCTCTCTGCCTGGTGTCCAGTCTGCGTCTGATTCCCCTTCCTCCCCAGGGCAGGGCCCTGCCATGTAGCACCGAATGCCAGGGATTGCTGGGCGGTGAGCAGGGTGGTGGGCCAGGCGGCGCGGGAGACAGGAGTCTGGAGTCTCCGAGGTGGAGGGGTCAGGGTGCTTCACTGGGGGCCCGTGTGCGCCAGCCGAGGGCTGCTGCAGCCCCCCTGCTCTGTGCCTTTGCTCATGCTGACCCCCCGGGAGGCCCTTCCTCCCTCTGCCCCTCAGCCCTGGGGGTCCAGCTCCCGGGCCCTGTTTTGAGGTGGTTTTGAGTTGGTTTTGATGTGGCTGAAGTTGCTGCTGCTCCCCTTGGCTGCCCCCCAGAACCCCAGGATCCGCCTCCCCTTGTCTTCCTCACACAGGGTCTCATTTGTGCCACGAGCTCCAAGCTGTGAACGGACAAGTCCCCCCAGGCACCCAGAACCACAGCCCCAGCCCCACCCCCGTGGCAGATGGGCAGGCATGTTCCAGGTCTGACTTTGGCCTTGGCTGGACCGTCCCACCTTGCCTGGGACATGAGAAGCCAAGAGCCCACACTGCCCAGGCCTTCAGGGGGCCTCAAGGGTGGATGGACGGATGGACGGATGAGTAACTGACCAGTCTCCTGAAGGACACCTGTGCTCTGGGCTCCTCATTATTACCCCAGACCTGGGGCTCCGAGCACAGAGATTGTGAGGGTCCCCATGTCCAGCCCTGGCCAGCCCTGCCCCCCGGGCTCCCCTGAGCCCCGAGTGTCTGGCTGTGCCCCACGTCAGCCGCAGCTGCGCGCCCGGCGTTTAGAGAGGTCCCTGGGGGCCCCGAGGAGGGGGTACGACCCGCACAGACACAAGATTCTGGAACACAAGATGCCGCTTCTGATGGTTGATTGACGTACTCTCTGCCTGGCTCAGGCCTGGGCGCAGGGGCTTGGGCGGCCTGGGTGCTGCAACGCAGGTCCCTTCTCCAAGGGAGCTGGTGGAAGCTTCCAGAACTGGAGCCACTCCTCCCCCCAGCCTGGGGAGAGGGAGGCACCTGCTTCCCCGGGCTGGGCTGGTCGGCGTTTCCCGGCTATTTTGGGCGTCAGGGCCTCTTGGTTTCGCCAGGCCAGCTGCGCGGGGGTGAGGGTGGGGCCCATGGGGAGCCCAGGGGTGCTGGCCTGAGGCCGCTGGGCCCGAGCAGCCCTATGCTAATGGCAGCAACAGTCAACCTCAGAGACCAGCAAACGTCCATTTTCCATTTGACCGTCCCTCCTGGACCCCAGGGAGCAAGTTTCCACTATCACCAGCCCGGCTGCATGGTGGGGACACAGGCCCCAAGCCGCCAACCCAGAGTCAGGGCTGTCCTGCCCCATGGCCGCCTCCAGGCTCGGCCGTGGCCCCTCGTGGGGCCCAGTCAGGCACCCTCGGCCGTCACCCTGGTTGGTTTCTCCAGGGCACGAGCCCGTCCTGCACAACACCACTCCCTCTCTATGGGCTGCTTCCCTGTGCCCACAGGAGCCCCAGCAGAGCTGCGTTGCCACCGCCAAGGTCCCCACACATGGTAGGTGCTCAGGAAAGGGCTGCTGAGTGGTGGCCTTGCCCCGGGCAGTGACCGCAGCGGGCCTCATCCTCGCAGGGCCTTGGTCCACACTAGCGCTGAGCTGGAGGCCCTGTGTGACCAGAGACCCTGCGGGTGGGCTCATCAGGCTGCTCTGAGGTCCCACCTTCCCTCAGAGAGCCGCTCTCGGCCGGCCCACAGCAGCATTTCCGTCCTCCTTAGGGATCCCGTTTGGGGTCCGGCCAAGGCTTCCTCCCTCCTCCTGGGACGGTCAGGAGACCCCAGCATGTCCCCAGGAGGCCAGGCCTGGGGCGGGCAGGGATTGCCCATCCTGGTGAGGACCGGAGGGGGACCCAGACTTTGGTGCCCAGCACAGCCCGGGCACAGAGGATGCTCAGTGGATGCCAGCCCTGATGTGAGATGTCCCCAGGTCAGGTGCTGAGGAGCAGAAGGGACCTGGGGGGTTGAGTGGCCACAGGAAGAGTGTCACTCCGACCTGTGTGGAAACACACGCATTGTGGTGCCCTGGTGGGTCGTGCTGACCATTAGCTACTCTGTCCCTGGAGTGGACACAGGGCGTCTGATGACCCAGCCCCTGCCCTGGTCCCTGTCCTGGTTGCCCCAGACAGCCTCCCTGATTCTTGCCTGTCACCTCCCCTCCCCTCCCCCAGGGCCCCAGCAGTCATCTCCCCTCCCCTCCCCCAGGGCCCCTCTGCCCTCCTTGCCCGAGGCTATTCTGGGCTCTGCTGTGAAGGAAGCCACAACCCCCGTCCCCCATCAGTCACCTCCCCCAGCCTTGGCCTCCCACAAGGAAGCCCTGGACGGAGGGCGCTGCCCAGGGTCGCACAGCAGGCAGGGCAGGGCCAGGCCAAGCCCCCTCCCCTGACCTGACACTCTTTTTTATTCCACAGTCAGCCCAGCATGGACACCCGCCCCCGCAGCCGGTGCCCTGGGGCCACCAGTCCGCAGGGGCTGTCCCGGCTCTGAGCTGAGCAGGGCAGGCCCGGTGCGTCCCTCATGGTCAGTGTCCCCTCTGTGAAGTGGGCAGTGGCAGCCCTGATGGGGACTTCAAGGCTCCCTGAGGGGCTGTGATGAGCCTGGAGGCGTGCCCAGTGCCGGCTGCTGGGGGATCCGCCACTTGGGGCCGGGTAGTGGATGAAATCTTATCCCAAGTGTGCGGGGAGATGCTCCCTGGGTGGAAAGCTGACCTGGGGGCTTGAGGACATGGTGGGGTCAGCGGTGGGCTCTATGGCTGTCCCCCCAACGCATGAGCTGTTCCAGGGCAGGTGGTCCTGTCTCCTTGCCCCCAGCACTGGCCCACAGCAGTGCTCACTGACGGTTTGCTGAATGAATGAGTGAGTGAATGAATGAATGACACATCTTGCAGGGTTGAGGAGCTGTGGAAAGAGCTGGGGGGGGTGGCGCAGGTCAGCCAGCAGCTCACCCTGTGACCTTGGGCAGGTCCCCCAACCCCCATCCCGCTGACAGAGCCTCAGTTCTCTTCTCTGTGAAATGGGCCCACAAAACCCGCTCTGCTTTGCTGTATGGACTCAGAGGGTCCATGAACACCCTCCTGCCTGCCCCTACCTGCACCGAGTCAGTATAGATTGAGGAGCCAGGGTCCCCCACCCCACGGAGCCTTAGGATGCCTCTGATGTCCAGAGGCTGCGGGGTCGTGTGCTCAGCACCGTCTCCCGGCCGACACAGCACAGCCTCCTCGGGAAGCGGGGGGTGACCTCATGAGGGGGGCCCGGGTGCCCACCGTGTGTGTGGCCCTGAGTGCCTGCGGGACCTGGGCAGCTGCCTCAGCTCTGGGAACCTCTGTCTCCTCATCCATGAGGTGAGGGGGGGTTAGCACCCACCTCCCGGGGAGGTCTGGGGGTCACAGGAGGTAGAGCACGATCCACAGGCAGCACCCAGCTGGGGCTGCAGCCTCGTGGCAAAGAGATGACACCTGCAGCAGAGCTGGGGACGGTCAGTCCCACGACGGGGCACAGTTGGGGTACGGAGGAGGGTGCAGCCGGGTCCCCGTGGACACCCTATTGTCAGCGAGCCTGTTACCAGCTGCGCTGAGCAGGTCTGTGGCTGGCAGCTGTGTCCTAGGCGCCCAGGCACAGGTCTCATTCCTTATCCTGACGGGAGGTGTGAGAAGCTGCTTCCTGCAGCCCCTGGGGGTCGGGAGTGGGTGGGAGATGGCTGGGAGCAGGTCCTCTCAGCCCCCACGTGCTCAGCCCAGATTGGCTGAGGTTCAAGCGTCGTCCACGTGAAGGTCATGAGTGGAGAGCTGAGTGCGGGGCATCAGGGAGTGGCAGGCCTCTGTCAGGTGGATGGGGACAGGGACTGTCACGCCAGCCAAGGGAGCAGCAGAGCAAACTGCAGAGGCGTGAAGCAGTGTGGCCTTTGTGGATAGAAGCCATTGGGCTTCGAGTAGAAGGGGTTGGTGGGACACAGAGGCAGCAGAAAACGAGTCTGGGAGTGGGAGGAGCAGATGCCAAAGGGACCTGTACTGGGGGCTTGGTGTTTGAACTTTATCCTCAAGATGCTGCTATTGGGCCAGTCTGACCCAGTGCCAGACTGACCCTTCCGGTGGCAGGGCACAGTGAGCCCTCACCTCCAGGAACCAGGGCCGAGGCGGGGCCTCCAAGAAGACAACACCCTCTCTCGGTCCCTCCCCCAGTGCCCTGACCCTGATTTCTGACCCAGAGGCGGGGAAGGGCATGAGGAAGCCAGCCCCTCCAACCCAAGGCCCCTGTCCCCCATGGTCCCTCTTTGGCCCTAACAACTCTGTCCCCTTAGGCCATGGGTCCCAGGGCCAGGGACCTGGGTCCAGGTGGGCTCAGAACTCTCCAGGTGGTTTGATGCCTGATAGGTAAGGCCTGGAGAACATTTAACTGGAGCTGGAGGGAAGCAGTGCCCCAGAGCAGAAGCTAAGATCAAAATCCCCTCCCCATGAGCCCAGGAGGAGAAGGGGCCGCAGGAGGCCTGGGAGGAAGGAGGGGGAGCCTGGGCTGGGAGGCCCCCAGGAGTGGCCCAGCCCAGGGACCAGGCAGGACACAGAGGAAGAGGAATGTGGGCGAAGAGTCCCGAGTCAGTTATGCTAACAGCCATACTGGAAAGAAAGGACAAGCCGGGGGCAGGGAGGTGTGGAGGGTCCCCACCAGGGCAGGGAGGGAGGGCTCATCTGGAGGTCACCAGCCATGGGCAGCTCCGGCCTGGAAGGTGGCAGGGGGTGGGCACGGCCTTGTGCTGGAGGAGGAGTGGGAGGAAGGAGAGAGGGCGGATGGGTGATGTGTCCTGGCTGGTTTCCTGGGAGATGCCCCCACCCAGGAGACTGTGAGCTTCTCCCCTTAGTTACTCTCCCACTGGCGCCTAGGATTCCCCACCCCACCCCTAGAATTCTGGAGAGGGTGCAAATTAAATACGAGACAAGAAAAGAAATGAGCAGAGATTTCTGAATAACGATGAAAACATTTTATTGAGAGTTGATTGGGTGCAGGAGGAAGGGTTGGGGGGACCAGGATGGGAGGGGAGACCCTCCAGGGGACCCGTGGCTCCAGGCCCCGGAGGGTGGGGGATCCAGGGACCTAAGGGCACCCTGAGGACGCCACTGTCTTCTCCTCGGTGCTCCCCTCGTGCGTGACCTGGCAGCTGACCCTGTCGTAAGATTTCCACTCACTGGCCGTCAGGGCCAGGTAGCTGCTGGCTGCGTACTTGTTGTTGCTCTGTTTCAAGGGCTGGGCGGTCTCCACACCCCTGGTGATGGTGGTGCTGCCTGCCTTCCAGACCACCGTCACGCTTCCCGGGTAGAAGTCATTGATGAGACACACCAGGGTGGCCTTGTTGGTGCTGAGCTCCTCAGTGGAGGGCGCGAACAGAGTGACTGAGGGCGCAGACTTGGGCTGACCTGTGTGACAGAGGAGGGGGTGTGAGATGCAGGGGAGGGTCCTGGGTTGCCCACCCCCATCATGGCCTCTGTGACTGTCCCCATGGTGGCCCTGCTTGCCTTCTCTGTCCCCCCTTCCACTCAGCCCCTGGACAGCAGACAGCCCCCCAGATGCTGTTCCACTTCACTCTCCCAGGTGACCCGGCCAAGCCGTCCCATGTGCAGCCTCAGTGTCCCCGTGTATAACCAAAGCAGCTCTCCTCCCTCCTTAGGATCCCTGTCGGACTCTGGAGGTGGCTGCTTCTGCGGTTGGGGTCCTTCCTGCTGGTTACCCCAAGACCAACCTGCCTCCCCAGGCCCCAAGGAGAAAGGTGGGGGTCAGTCCTTAAGCTGGGAGGGCAGAGGGGAAGCAGCCCCCAGAGAGAAAAAAGTGACTTTCCCAAGACAGCAGAGGGTGGGACAGGCTGGGAAAGACGTGAGAGTCACTTACCTAGGACGGTGAGCTGGGTCCCGCCGCCAAAGATGTACCACGGTGAATGAGACTCGGACCAAAACCCGCCGGGCCAGCACCTGGGGCCTGTCCCCCGGGGGCCGGGCCGGAGCGGGGACCTGCTGGGCATGACGGGAACAGGGCTGTAGCAGGCAGGGCTGTGTTCTCAGGTTGGGGGGGTGGGCAGCCAGCCCCCCGGAGGCTGGGGCGCCCCTGGGTGTCCCCATGCCCAGCCCCCTGTCTGAGGCAGCAGCCACCCACACCTTGTCACCCAGTGTGTCCCCCCCACTCTGAGGCTGTCCTGTGACCACTGAATCCTCAGTGCTGATGGTGCTGTTGAGTGCCGAGTCCCCTCGGGTGGCCATGTGGTGTGGCAGAGTGAGTCCTGAGCTGGCTTGGACCTGCCCGACCTCTCCTGGCCTCATTTTAGGGCTTCTGGGTGTTCCTTCCCCATAATTTCCCACAGTCCAGCCAGGCAGCTTCCTCCCTGGGCCTGTGGACACCAGGTCATTTGGGGGCCCCCTGCCCTGTTGTCTCAACTCATTGAGAGGCAATTCAGTTCCTCCTCTTTCACGAAGCCTTCTTGGATCTTTCAGATCATTGTCTTTCTGTCCATCTGTTTTTCCATCCATCATCCATCCATCCATCCATCCATCATCCATCCATCCGTCCATCATCCATCCATCCATCCATCAACCATCCATCCATCATCCATCCATCATTCATCCATCCATCATCCATCCATCCATCCGTCATACATCCATCATCCATCCATCCATCCATCCATCCATCCAACCAACAATGGCTCCCAAACACTTGCCTGCCAAGCACTGTTTTACATTCTGGGACATGCCAGGGCCCTTCTGGCTCTCACCCCATCTCTCCCTGAAATCTCTCAGGTGATGGACAACAGGGCCCTCATCTGGGTCAAGTGTAAGGTCCCTCCCCAGTTCCTGTTGTACCTAATGTCTCTGCAGGATGTAACATAGGGTTGGCCCCTCTTTCCAGTGACTTTGTTCTCCTTGATGTCTGTGACCCCCACTTTCTTCCTTCTTTGTCTTCCGTTTCCCCTGACCCATGCATGGCTACTGATCCCCAGGCTACCTCCCTGGGTCCTCCTTCTTTGCCATCTTCCCACAATGTGCCCACATGATGAGGCTCGAGTCTATTCCAGCTTCAAACCCTTTCCTCATCTCCACTTAAGTTGCCTACTGACCATCTCCAGCTGGATGCCCAATAGGAAACTAACTCACCACTTCCACATGAGACTGACCACTTTTCTCCTATTCCAGTTCTTTTTCTGTCTTCACCTTGTCACAGGTGACCATGAGTGCTCTCACCCCCAGGCCAGAAAACTTTGTCCTTAGATTCTGCACCTAAATACTCCTTAAAGTTAAAACAAGGCCCAAAATAATTAAGAAACAACAGAACCACCCTCAGAGACTCCAAAGCCACAAGAAGTTCCAGGTTTTGCCTTTGCTGATTTAAATTCCCAACTCATACAAAGATGCAGCATTGAGTTGGGGCTTGTTGGATGCAAGAATCTCTGCCAGAGGATCAGACCACTGTGTTTTCCACCTGCTAAGCTGGCCCAGTTAGCTGTGGTTGGTTTTGTGAGGCAAATATAAGATTTTTTGCTTTAAATTTTTAATTGTTTTAAAATTATAAGAACATTAGATACATAACACAAGTAAGCAATCTAGAAGTGCATTTAAAAAGTGCAATGAAAGGATACTGGGGACTTCCCTGGCGGTCCAGTGGGTAAGACTCCACGCTCCCAATGCAGGGGGTCCGGGTTCATTCCCTGGTCTGGGAACTAGATCCCACATGCATGCCTCAACTAAGAGCCCTCATGCTGCAACTAAGAAGTCTGCGTGCCGCAACTAAAGATCCTGCTTGCCACAACGAAGATCCCATGTGCCAAAACTAAGACCCGGTGCAGCCAAAATTAATTAATTAATTAATTAAAAAAGAAAGGATACTAGACAGTAACTCAAAGTCTCTATTCACAGATGACATGATCTTATATACAGAGCAAATAAATTCCGCAGGTGCGTGATCAACACACTAGCAATGAACAATTCAAAAAGGGCAATTAAAACAATTCCATTTGCAATGGTATCGATTAAGAATAAATTTAACCAATGAGGTGAAAGACTGTACACTGAAAGCTGCAAAATGTTGTTCAAAGAAGTTAGAGAAGACCTAAATAAATGGAAAGATGTGCTGCGTTCATGGATTGGAAGAGTTAGTATTTGAAAGAAGACAATACTAACCAAAGTGATCTACAGATCCAATGCAGTCCCTATCAAAATCTCAGTGGGTGGTCATTGTTACAGAGATGGAAAAGCTGATCCTAAAATTCACATGGAATTGCAAAGGACTCCAATAGGCAAAACAGTCTTGAAAAAGAACAGGGAATTCCCTGGTGGTCCAGTGGTTAGGGCTCCACGCTTCCACTGCAGGGGATACCCTGTTCAGGGAACTAAGATCCTGCAAGCCCTGCGGTGTGGGAAAGAAAGAAAGAAAGAGAGAGAGAGAGAGAGAGAGAGAGAGAAAGAGAGAGGGAGGAAGGAAGGAAGGAAGGAAGAAAGGAAGAATCTCCTCAGCAAATGGTGTTGGGATAACTGGACATCCACATGCAAAAGAATGAAGTTGGACCCCGACCTCATACCATACACAAAAACTCAAAATTGATCGAAGACCTAAGTGTAAAAGCTAAAACTATCTCTTAGAATAAAACATAGGTGTAGATCTTCATGACCTTGGATTAGGCAGCAGATTCTAAGATATGACACTAAAAGTACAAGCAATAAATGAAAGAATAGATAAGTTGGACTTCATCAAAATTCAAAACTTTTGTGCCTCCAAGTACCTTATCAAGAAAGTGAAAAGACAACTCACAGAATGGAAGAAATAATTTGAAAATCATATATCTGATAAGGCCCTAGTATCCAGAATATATAAAGAAATCTTATGACTCAACAAAGCAACAAAAAGACAACTGATTTAAAAGGTGGGCAAAGGACTTGAAGAGACATTTCCCTAAAGAAGATATAAAAATGACTGACAAGCACTTGAAAAGACCCTTAACATCATTAATAATTATAGAAATGCAAATCAAAACCACAATGAGATACCACTTCACAGCCAGTGGGATGGATATAAAAATAACAATAATAAAAAAAGGAAATAACAAGTGTTGGTGAGGATATGGAGAACTGTATCCCTTGTGCATTGCTGGTAGGATTGTAAAATGGTGCAGCCACTGTGGAAAACAGTTTGGCCAGCCTCAAAAGTTAAACGTAAAGCTACCATGTGACCCAGCAATTCCACTGTTAGGCACTTGCCCAAAAGAATTGAAGACAGATACTCAGAAAAACACTTGACATGAATGTACATAACAGCACTATTTACAATAACCCAAAGGTGGAAATAACACATTAACTAATGAACAGATAAACAAAATGTGGTATATCCATAAAATGGAATATTGGGACTTCCCTGGTGGCACAGTGGTTAAGAATCCGCCTGCCAACGCAGGGGACACGCATTCAAGCCCTGGTCCAGGAAGATCCCACATGCCTCGGAGCAACTAAGCCCATGCGCCACAACTACTCAGCCTGCGCTCTAGAGCCCGTGCTCTGCAACAAGAGAAGCCACTGCAATGAGAAGCCCACGCAACCCAGTGAAGAGTAGCCCCCACTCCTTGCAACTAAAGAAAGCCGGCATGCAGCAACAAAGACCCAATGCAGCCAAAAATAAATAAATAAACGAACAAACAAACAAACAAACAAAGGAATATTATTTGGCCTTAAAAAGAATGATGTACTGACTCCTGCTACAACATGGATGAACCTTGAAAACATGATGCTAGGTGAAATAAGCCAGACACTAGGGTCTTATATTGTATGATTTCATTTATATGAAATATCCAGAATAGGCAAATTCATAGAGACAGAAAGCAGATTACTGGTTGCCAGGGGCTGGTGAATTGGGGGAATGCAGAGGGACTGTTTTGGTGTTTCCTTTTGGCGTGATCAATAGACTCAGGAAAAAGATAGTGGTGATGGTCACAAAACATAGTGAACGCACTAAATGTCACCAAATTGTGTATTTTAAAATAGTTAAAATAGTGAATTTTGGGAATTCCCTGGCGGTCAACTCATTAGGACTTGGTGTTTTCACTGCTGGGGCCCGGGTTTGATCCCTGGTCGGGGAACTAAGGTCCCACAAGCTACTCGGCCAAAAATAAAAAAAGTGAATTTTATGTTAAAAGAATTTTATCTCAATTTCTTAAAACACTGACAATACCGAGTGCTGGGGAGAATACAGAGCAACTGTAACTCATACACATTGCTTGTGGGAATGTAAAAAGTTTTAGCCACTCTGGAAAGCTGTTTGGTAGTTTTTTATAAACATACACTTACCCTCTGATCAATCAAATCCTACTCCTAAGTATTTAACCAAGGAATGAAAACTCATGTTCAAACAAAGACTTGTATGCAAATGTATATACTGGCTTTATTTATCATTGCCAAAAACTGGAAACAACCCAAATGTTCCTCAATTGGTGAATAGTTAATAAACTCTGATACGTTCATAGATGGAATCCTACTTAGCAATAGAAAGGAACAAACTATAGATAAAGGGGATAATTGGATAATTGCAAAGGTGTTATACTGAACTAAAGAAGCCAAACTCATACGGTTACGTACTTGGACTATATTGAGCAATAAAAAGGAACGAAGTATGTACAACCAACAGTCTGGGTGAACAGCCAGAAAACTATGCTGAGTAAAGAAAGTCGCTTCCAGGGCATATATCCAGAGAAAACCATAATTCGAAAAGACACATGCACCCCAATGTTCATTGCAGCACTATTTACAGTAGCCAGGACATGGAAGCAACCTAAATGTCCATCACAGAGGAATGGATAAAGAAGATGTGGTACATACATACAATGGAACATTACTCAGCCATAAAAAAGAATGAAATAATGCCATTTGCAGCAACAGGGATGGACCTAGAGATTGTCATACTGAGTGAAATAAGTCAGAGAAAGACAAATACCATATGATATCGCTTATATGTGGAATCTAAAAAAATGGTACAAATGAACCTATTTACAAAATAGAAATAGAGTCACAGATGTAGAGAACAAACACGGTTACCAGGGGGCAAAGGGGGGGAGGGATAAATTGGGAGATTGGGATTGACATATACACACTACTAAATATAAAATAAATAACTAATAATAACTTACTGTATAGCACAGGGAACTCTCCTCAATACTCTGTAATGGTCTATAAGGGAAAAGAATCTAAAAAAGGGTGGACCTATGTGTATCTATAACTCATTCACTTTGCTGGCCACCTGAAATTAACAACACTGTAAATCAATTATACTCCAATAAAAATTTTTTAAAAAAAGAAAAAGAAAGAAAGTCGGTCCCAAAAGGGTACATACAGTATGATTCCATTTATAGAACAATCTTGAAAGGACAAAATTAGAAAAGAAGACCAAATTAGTAGTTGCCAGAGTTAGCAGGGGCTTGGGAGGGAGAGAAGTGGGCGTGGCTAGAAAGGAATCTTTGTGGCGATGGAAATGTTCTGTACCTTGACTGCGTCCATGTCAATATCCTGGTTGTGATTTTTTATTTTACAAGACATTACTGTTGGGAGAAACTAGGTGAAGGGTAGATGGGATCCCTCTGTATTATGTCTTACAGCTGCATGTGAACCTACAATTATCCCAAAATAAAAAGTTTAATTTAAAAAAAGATTACATAGGGGCTTCCCTGGTGGCGCAGTGGTTGAGAATCTGCCTGCCGATGCAGGGGACACGGGTTCGAGCCCCGGTCTGGGAAGATCCCACATGCCACGGAGCAACTAGGCCCGTGAGCCACAACTACTGAGCCTGCGCGTCTGGAGCCTGTGCTCCGCAACAAGAGAGGCCACGATAGTGAGAGGCCCGCGCACCGTGATGAAGAGTGGCCCCCACTTGCCGCAATTAGAGAAAGCCCTCGCACAGAAACGAAGACCCAACACAGCCAAAAATAAATAACTAAATAAATAATAATAAAATTAAAAAAAAAAAAAAGATTACATACTGCATGATGCCGTTTATATCTCGAAAAGGCAAAACTATAGGATCAGAAAGAGATCAGTGGTTTCCATGGTTGGGGCAGAAAAAGGGATTGACTACACAGAGGGCGCAGGGAAATTTTGGTGGGGGGTGGAAATGTTCTGTATCTTGATTGTTGTGAGGGTCACACAACTCTATAGTTTTATTAAAATTTCTACAACTGCTAATACCAGAAAGGATGAATTTTACTCTGTAAATCGAAATAAAACAAAAGCAGTGTGCTAGTATGCCATATTGCAGCCTGTTATACAAATCTTTATTATGTCATTACAGTTGTCAAAAAAATCATATCAAATGACTGTGTAATACTCCCTACCATGAATGTACCGTAGTTTATTTTACCTTCCCTTGTCATTGGACATTTAGGTTGTTTCTACTTCTTCCCCAGGAACACACTTATAGTATTTAGCTGAAGTTCTGATTATACCATCAAGATAAATTTCTAGAGGTGGAATTACTTGATTAAAAGGAATGTATGTTTTTATGAATCTTGGTATGTTATTCCAGAAATTGTTTGTTCCAGAAATTCAGCCTCCCACTGACAGTCCATGACTGTGCCCGTTCCTCCCCGTCAGCACTCTGATAACATCACTTTAAATTCACTTGGCAATTTCATAGGTGATCTTGGTACCTGGTTACTGTGGACCTCCTCTCCATCCCCAAGGCACAGACTTTGGCCAAAGCCCCTTCTCCATGTCCCTTCTCCATTCTCTAATCTGCCCTCACACTGGTCTCTGATCTGGAGCCATTTTTCCAAAACACAAACCTGACTCTGACAGTGCCCCACTTAAATCCCTTAATGACTCCTCATGGACCCCAGGATAAAGGACCGGGTTACAAGACCCCCATGGTCTGCACCCCGCTCTCCCTGGCTCTGGAAGCTCCCTGCGGGTCAGTACACCTCAACTCTCCTCCTCAGCACCCCTTGCTCCCTTTGCCTGGAGCCCCCCCATCACAGGTCAGCGCCCTGGATCTGTAAGACCAGCTCGGGCATCCCCCCCCCCCACATCTTACTTCTCCTAAAATAGTCCATGGGTCTGCCCTATGCCTGGACATGACCCCCTTGGTTCAGGCCCACCCTGAGACCCTGAGTGGCCTGTCGGGTGAGTGGACGTCCTCGGGGGAGACCAACTTCTTGCAGACGATCCCTTCTCTTGGACCATTTTGTTAAAATAAAGGACACAGCATTCTCTTAACCGTCCAGCAAAAAAGCCAAGCTCTCTGTCCACTCTGCCCATGACAACGCCCCCCTCCCTGAGGCCTCTCTAGTTCTGATTTCCCGCCCCCTCCCACCCACCCAACTCCAGTCACATTTCCTTGCAAACATCTCCCAGGACCCCCCAGATGAAGTCTATCCTCCAGGGACAGGTCCTCCACGTCTGGGCCTGGCCGCCCCTCTAGCCTCTTCTTAGACCCACGTGCCGCAGCCCTGTGGACCCCTGAGCGCTTCCTGAGGGTTCTGTGCCTGTGCTGCCTTGCCCAGGTGGACCCCTTGACCTGAACTCCAACCCCAGTGGGGCCCCCTCTGTCCTGAAGGCATCACACTGCATGTGGTGGTTGTCGCCGGGCCTCTCTTCCCTGGACCTTGAGCTGGGGCCTGACCCGATGGAGGTCCGTCTCTCCTCGTGTTCTCCTGGATCCTGCCCTGGCTGTGCAGTCCCCATCGGATGCTGCAGTGCCGGCCCCGACCTGACACTCACAGACACCCACCCACCTCCACGGCTGTGCTGCTGGTGCCGCAGACTCCACTCCTCCCGTCCCAGACCTTCACCACCGCAGCCCCAGCATCACTGGGGCAGGTGTCAGGCTGCAAGGCCCTCCTCCAACTAGGACCCTTCACTTTGCAGAGGGGGAAACTGAGGCTCAGAGAGGCGGACTTGTCAGCCGGGTCTGTTTAGGGGATAGGGATGGGGACAGCTGGAGGCTTGGGCGTTGGAGTCAGAACCAGCTGTGTGACCTTGGGCAGTTGCCTCGCCTCTCTGGGCCTCTATCCCTGTAAATTGGGGGTGACAGTGGGACCTGCCTTGTGGGGCCACTGAGAGGGAGGTTCTGCCCCTAAATGGTCAGTGCCCATGATGAATGTGCTGCTGTGTCACTGATCATCACAAATGGTCCCAGATGCTCAGCAGTTTGTCCAGGGACCTCCCACCACAAGCAGAGAGGAGGGGGCCGGGGTCACACAGCAGCGGCAGGGGCAGACTGCAGCCCCCACGGACCCTCGCCCAGGCCTTTCTCATGGAGGCGCCTGCACCCTGGTGGGCTTGGGCTCCCAGGGACCAGTCACAGGAGGTGGTCCTTGGCTGGGGGACCCGGGGTCACCAGGAAAGGTCCCCTCACCACACAGCCTCAGCCAGAGCTTGCGCCCTGGTGCTCCAGAGTCTGCCCAGCCAGGGGAAGGGCGAGGAGGTGGCTCACCAGCTAAGAGGAGCCCCAGGGATCCCAGGATGACAGCAGCCACTGCCCCCTCCTGTCCCTGCCTCCCCGTTCCTGCTCTACCCCGAGGACCAGTGCGAGGTGGGTGAGGCACTAGTCTTGCGTACAAAATGTAAGGGGTGCCAAAAAACTCAGTAATTCAGATAAATATTTTAATACAATATAAAAAATAAAAATTAATGCAAACAAATCCACACTGGACAAAATGTCAGCCCTTCAAATAAAACCACCGTCTGCCCAGGCCCCTCCTCTCCAGCTGATGCTCCCTTCTCGCCCCTCTCCCCTCACCCGCTCTCTGTCCCCACTCCCAGTTCTGCCTGCAGGGACCCTCATATCCCCCCATGATTCCCTTGGCCCCTTACCTGTGCCACAGGCTCCAAGGGCTGCTTCCTCCCGGGGTTTCCTTGTGGGGGGCCGTGCTCCGCGGTGCTGGCGTCGGGGGCAGCAGTCCATGGGCGCCCACGGCCAGGCCCAGCACTATTAGAAGCCAGTTGTGCCTGGGGACACAGCTCTGACCCCTGGGGGCCTCACAGCCCAACTGGCCTGTCCTGGGCCTCATGTGCCCTCAGGTCAAAGGCACCTCTGGCCGACCCGCTGGCGTGGGCTCCCTGGAGGGGTGTTGGCAGGTGCCCCCGGCTCCCCTCTCTGGCGGTAACCGTCCCAGTGCGTCCTGGCCCACATGGCCCTGGCCTCTGCCTGGGTCTTCTCTGTCCCTGCCCCCAGCACCCAGCCCCCTCCAGGGCCCATGGCCGTTACTCCTGGGGGCCTCTCCCAAGAGGGGCACCCGCCAACTGCTCTGCTGTGGTCAGGATCCAGGGCTCAACCGCCTCACACTGCAGCCCCTGCCGGCCCCACCTCTGGGACCCTGGGTGGGACACATCTGCTCCTGCCCTAGTTCCCAAGGGCGCCTGTGTAGCATCTCCCTGGGGCCTGGAGGGGCCGAGGAAGGCGGCTGAGTGCCAGCGGAACAGGAACGGCCGAGGCCTGAGTTTAGCGGGGTGAGGCTGGGGCTTCTCTTCCGACCAGCCTTGGGCGGGGGTGGTGAGAGGGGAGGAAACAGGTGCAGGTTTAGCAAGAAGCCAGTTTCAAGTCAGGGAATGGTGATTTCATTATAAAATGGTGGGTTTAATGAGATGTGTTCAGCACCTCATTGTCTCACTCCCCCCGCCCCGTTGTGTCACACACACACACACGCTCATAGAGTTTATCCAGAGGTCACCACCATGAGCACAGTGTCTGGTGCACAGCGGGGACTTCTGTGAGGCCCCCGTTTCCCTCTCCCCTCCAGGGGAGCCTGCCTGCTTCTCCAACATCTGGATGCATCATCGCCCAGGGACCCTGTGCTTTGGGGTGGGGTGGGCGGTGGGCAGAAAAGAGGCACTGAGCCCACCTTGGGTAGCGAGGGCCTGGCTCTGTGCTGGTGCTGCCAGCAGTGATGCCTCAGGAATGCTATACATAACATAAAATTTACCATTTTAGCCACTGTTAAGTGTACAATTCAGTGGCATTAAGTCCCTTCACATGGTTGTGCAACCATCACCACCATC
The DNA here is from genome assembly GCF_028023285.1 of Balaenoptera ricei. NCBI lineage: Eukaryota > Metazoa > Chordata > Mammalia > Artiodactyla > Balaenopteridae > Balaenoptera > Balaenoptera ricei. Next base: position 26,476,777 of record NC_082652.1, read on the forward strand.
CACATCCAGAACTTTCACATCTTCCCAAACTGACACTCTGTCCCCATTAAACATGATCTTCCCATCCGCCTCCCCAGCCGCAGGGAATCACCATTCTGCTTTTTTTTTTTTTTTTTGCCATCCTGCGCAGCCTGCAAGATCTTAGTTCCCCGACTGGGGATCGAACCCGAGCCCCCTGCAGTGGAAGCAGAGTCTTAACCACTGGACCGCCAGGGAATTCCCCACCACCATTCTGCTTTCTGTCTCTATGATTTTGATCCCTCTAGGGACTTCATATAAGTGGAATCAGACGGGATTTGTACTTTCAAAGTGCTTTTTAAACTGGGAAGTGCTCCACGCTCAACACAGATGGAGGATGACAGTAATTATGACATTTCTTATTATCATCATTGGGAGCTGGCCCATCTGGTGTGGCTTGGGAAAACCATCGGCCATCAAAAAACAAACGAATCCCTGATGCTATTCAACTGCCACTTTTCAAATTTTGCGTTGCAACTCCCAGAGGTTGTGGAACCAATTCAGTCAGATGCAGCCAGAGTCCCGCAACAGTGAGGTCATCCAGAGCAGACAGAGAACAGACAGCGTCCGCGTGGGAGGAGGGCAGCTGGTTCGTGGGGACCTGCCTCAGTTACCCGAAAACATAGATACACTCTGGATAGTGATGGGAAATGCATTTCTTACTGGGGCTTTTGATAGAAAAACCTTTGGAAAACGCAGTCCTGGTCCCGTTGTTTGTAGGAGATGGAGCTCCTTGTCAAATCTGCCCTTGCACGTCCAGTTTGTGTTTGAACTTGAGTTCAAGTTCAAACTGGATGGAGTTCGTGTTTGAAACCACTCTTTGCTTCAGGTCCTGATGGTTTGTCCATCTCTGTGAGGCTCTCCCCAGGGGCCCCCAGAGTGAATTTCATAGATGCCACGTGCCCTAGTGGAGTTGGGCCATCCCAGACATCCTGTTGGCATCTGTCCTACCGCGGTCATGGGATGCTGTAGCGGACAGACTGACTTCCTCATATCACAGGGAGTTCAAGAAGGCCACCGTGAGGTCAGACTCCGTGGACCGATGTGACTTTGCTTAGATCCTCATGTCCCACACACACTGACCGGGCATCCCCGAGGCCAGGTACTGCATCCCAAGACCTCATGGTCCTCGGGAAGATGGGCCAGCACTGAACGGTAACTGGGTGCAGGTGCCCTGACACGTGACGTGGGGTATAGGGGAGCCCCTGGGAGGCCCTGATCCAGTCCAGCTTCTCCCCATTGTGGTGCTTGGCCCACTCCAGCCTCATACCTGGATTCCTTGTACCTTGGGGCCTGGGGTGGGGTTCCTGCCAGGGTCCAGGCTGAAGCTGTTCCCTCACAGCACCCCTATGTGGGTGTGACATTCACCCACTGCCCGGGGCCCAGAAGCTGTGGTTCCCCCGAGGACAGCCCCAGGTCTTGGGGAGAAGAAGGGGCTGTCCCTGAATTCAGTGACCCCAGCTACTCCCCATAACCTGCCCTGCACCTGCTGTTGCTACAGACCACATATTCCTGTGGTGGCCATGGTCGGAAATCTGGGTCTGGCTGGTCCCTGGAGACCCTCGGGGGATGGGCAGGGCCTTCCCAGCTGGTACAGCTGCAGCTCTGGCCGCCCGGGCCTGTCCCCACACCCTCCCTGGACCGAGAATGGCCGAGGGCTGGATTCAGGCTGAGCCAGAGAGGTCTGGGTCCAGCTCTCCTGCTCAGCAGACCCCGTGCTCAGGGTCCCTGGCTCCTCTGTGCCCCGCCCCCACCCATCTCCCCTGGAGCGGAGGGGTGTGTCATGTCCAGTCACTTCTGCCCTGCTCCCGTGTCAGAGGGCGCCCCCTGCCTCCTGCTGGTCAGTCCCCTGCCCATTCTCCATCCCACAGGCCCCAGAGGCTCCTCCTGTGGCCACCAGGACTCCTCTCTCCCAAGTCGTCTCCAGAGCAGACACGTGGGTCCATCTTCTCCAAGTCCCAGGTGTGAACGTTCTAGAAAATTCCAGGTTCTTGGGATCACTAGATCTGCTGTATGACTCCCAAGCCCTTCTCTGGGGGTGGTCTCCACTATTGTGGAAGGTTAAAAACATCCTCCAAAGCCCAGAGGTCTGGAGGTTTCATTCGACGTGAGAGTGACGCTGTAGTCACCCTTGTTTATTTAAGGCCAGTGTGAGAGTTAATTTTATGTGTCAACTTGGCTGGGCCACAGTGCCCAGATATTTGGTCAAACATTATTCTGGATGTTTCTGTGAGGGTTTATTTGGATGAAATTGACATTGAAATCAGTGGATTAACATGAAATTGATGCTTTGAGTAAAGCAGATTACCCTCCCTAATATGGGTGGGCCTCATCCAATCAGCTGAAGGCCTGAGTAGAACAAAGACTGACCTCCCCAGAGCTAGAAGGAATTTTGCAGCAGACGGATTCACTGCCCCTTTTCCCTGGGTCTCCAGCCTGCCGGTCCATCCTGCAGATTTTGGACTCACACCTCCACAGCCATGTGAGCAATTCCTTAAAATAAATCTCTCTCTATTTATAGACACACACATCCTGCTGGTTCTGTTTCTCTAGAGAACCCTGGCTCACACAGCTCATCCCATGGATGGTCATTATGATTCCTGTTTCCCAGACGAGGACACTGAAAGTTAGGGCCTTGTTTAGGTGCAGTGACGTGACTTTGGGTTGAGAAGGAATAGAGCCTTCTTGGTCCAGGGTGGAGGCGGCAGGGGAGGGGTGGGCGTGGACTAGGAGCACCAGGCTGGGGTGGGCAGTTTCGTGCCTTGAGTCCCCGTCTGTCACGTCACCATGAGTCACGGCTCCCACTGCCGTGGTAGATGGCACTGTAATAGCCTCGTCCTCGGCCCAGGCCCCGCTGATGATCAGGATGGCTGTGTTCCCTGAATGGAGCCAGAGAATTGGTCAGGGATCCCTGAGGGCCGGTTGCTATTGTCATAGACGAACAGCACAGGGGCCTGGCCCGGCTTCTGCTGGTACCAAGATGCATGTTTATGCATGATGTTACCTCCTGAGCAGGTGATCCTGACCTTGTTCCGGGGGCTATTGACACTGAGGGCGGCTGGGTCAGTTCATAGGAGGCCGTGGAGCCTGTAAGAGAGGAGAAGAGGGGACTTCCCTGGTAGTCCAGTGGCTAAGACTCTGTGCTCCCAATGCAGGGGGCCCGAGTTTGATCCCTGGTCAGGGAACTAGATTTCACAGGCCGCAACTAAGGAGCCCACGTGCTGCAACTAAGACCCGGCGTGTCTTAGTTAAATAAATAAATAAATATTTTTTAAAAAGAGAGAGAGTGAGGAGGGGAGAGGGGACTTGAAGATGAAGGCCCATTCCCAGGGGCTCCTACCCTCAGGCTGATCCTGCAGTGGCTGCGGTTGGCGGGGGGGACGGTGCACAGCACCTGTGCAGAGAGTGAGGAGGGGAGCAGGAGAGGGGTCCAGGCCATGGTGGAGACGCCCTGAGCTCTGCCTTCTGCGCCTGGAGATGGGCAGGGCCTCCCAGACCCTCTCATTGTGGCTCATGCAAACCTGACCCCTCCTGTCTTTGCTGTGGGCTCCCTGTGCATCTGAGGCGCTGGTCCCAGTTAGGGGCGCGGCCACCCGACAGGGCTTCTCCCTCTGCCCTCCTGCCTCAGGGAAGGCTGGCTCTGCCTTTGGGTCTGAGATGTAGTCAGGGCCCCAGAACTGGCCCCATACGTGCCTCCTGCCGTGGGCGCCCCCTTCAGGCGGCTCAGAGCAGAAACAGGAGCAGAGCCCCCTCCTTCCGGTTGCTCTCCGATGCCGGCAGCACTGCAGCCCTGGTCACACCTCCCTGGGAACTTTCATCCCTTTTATGGAGGGTCGTTTGCATTTCAGCCATCTCTCAGGCCTGGGTCTACACAGATTCACAAGAAACAAACCAGTCCCACTCGTCCAGTGGTCCTTGCGGCAGGCGGTTTTGACGGACGAAGAGGTGCTGCTGGCAGCGCCATATCCCTGTCTGTTTCCCTGGGCGGCAAAGCTCAGAGTGAGGGGTGGTCCGTGGGATTGAGGAAACCAAGGCCGCAGCAATAGCCCCTCCAGGGAGAGGCCTCCAGTTTCCGTCGGGTGAGGGCTGAGAAAGTGGAGCGTGAGGGGTGTGGTGCGGGGGCTCTTCCCAGGAGGGGAAAGTGGACGCGGGGGCGGGGGCTGCCAGGAGGGCAGTTGCAATCCGGGAGTCAGGGCTGCGAAGCCACAGCTGGAGGGTGGTCGAAATGCCCAAACATCCGGGTCTGAGTGGGAGGGAAGGGCCTGCGCTTCTGAGCCAGAAGGAGCCAGAGGTCAACCGTGGGAGGTGAGCGTGCTCTGTGCGTACAGGCACATCTGTTACGTTGCTTCTGGTTTCCAGGTGCTCCTGAGAAGCATCTCCAGAGCATCACCTGCTTGACCACATGGGTGGTTTGAGTGAGAGTGCCTTAGTGAGGTTGAACCAGATGACAAGGGCGCAGGAAGTGCTCTGAGACTTTCACGTGCGTGGAACCGCCAGGGATCTTGTGAAAATGCGGGTTCAGACTCAGCAGGTCTGGGGTGACCGGGACACGTGCCATTTTTTACAAGCTCCCAGGTGATGCTGCCGCTGCCAGCCTGTGGACCCACATGGCGTAACGGGGTGTAAAGGGCACTCTGCACTGCCCCCTGGTGGCCGTGGTACGCGGTGTCTGCACTTGTCCAGTGGGTGATGGAGGCCATCGGTGGTCACCGCGGCCGGAGGGGCGATTCCCAGGGACAGCTCTGACGTCCGCTGAACTGAAGCTGAGGTTGAACTGGATTGTCGGAGGGTAGAACCTCGGGAAGCCGCGTTTCTGGGTCAAGGACGTACTGATGAGATGCAGGAAATGAGAGGAGGGTTCGGGTTTGAGGGGCTTTTGCAGACTCCCCAGGTGGACGGCAGTCACGGGAAGTGGAGGGAGGGAGAGGAGCGGTCGTGGTCGGCCTGTGAGGACGACCACCCTCCCAGCACCACCTCCCTCAGCTGCAGTCCAAATAGTCCCGCGGAGGAGAAGCCTGCTCACAACTCCCGGCCTGCGGCACCATTATGCCTTGAGGGCATGGAACAGAGCTTTAAATTTTTTATTTTTCTTTCTTTAATTTTGAGAGAGTGGTGTAAGGTGGGTACTGTTATCCTGAACTTATCCTTAATTTTTCTTCTTTTGGGTGAGTAAACTATTCGGGATCCTGGCTTAGTAACTACCAGTATCACATGGAGGATTTCAAAATTTTCACATTCTTGTGCTCTTTCTCCATTTAGGGTGTTATAATAATTGTCCTTTTAAGGAAGATGTGGTGTGTGTGTGTATATATATATACATATACACACAAGAGACTATTACTCAGCCATAAAAAAAGAATGAAATAATGCCATTTGCAGCAACATGGATGGACCAAGGGATCATCATACTAAGTGAAGTCAGACAGAGGAAGATAAATATCATATGATATCACTTACATGTGGAATCTAAAAAAACCCGATACAGGTGGGCTTGTATACAAAACAGAAACAGACTCAGGAGCAGAAACTTCAAGAGCAGACTTATGTTTATCAAGGGAGAAACGTTGGGGGGAGTGATAAATTGAGAGTTTGGTATTGACGTATACACACTGCTGTTTGTAGAATAGATGATCCACGGGAACCTACTGTATAGCACAGGGAAATCTACTCAGTATTCTCAGTAGCAATAACCTAAATGGGAAAAGAATCTGAAAAAGAATGGATATATGTATATGTATAACTGAATCATTTGGCTGTACACCTGAAACTGACACAACACTGTAAATCAATTATACTCCAATATAAAATAAAAATTAAATTAATAAAAAATGAATGGAAAAAAAACAAAAAAAGAAAAAAAAAAGAAAAAAAAATGAATGGGAAAATTTTTTAAAAAGAAAACAGCAACAACAATAATAAAGATCCACACGCCAAAAAAAAAAAAAAAATCATCAGCCTTTAGAGAATTAGCTGGAGTGAAGGTATCTTGGCACAAATTTTTTAAAGACAAAAGTAAATGGACTGTTTTTGACATATTGTCATGTTCCTGGTTAGACACCAATTTGAATGGGCTTGTGCTGCCCAAAGACAGAACAACTTACCATAATTGCAATGGATTTAAACACCTCAAATATCTTATACCCACCTCAAGTATCTTATACCCACGAACCTGGAAGAAGCTGGCAGACTGACTTGTGATTTCTATGACTGGTAAATAAAGGGGAAAAAGATCAGACATTTATCCTGCCTTTACTATGTGAACAGTCCCTTGGGTGCCTAAATCATTGAGGAGGGGACGTTTTCTTCGGAGTTTTGCTAGAATGAAAATATCCTCGTTTTACATCCCGTCGTGAATGAATGGATTTGGGCATTGGGCGTGCATCACAAAATTTTTGTGATGCAACTTAGAACAAGACGCAAGGGCCCTCCATGCCCTAAAGGGCCTCTCAGTGTTAATCCCACCCCCCTCTTTATGTGGGGCCACCTGCCCCAGCTCATCTTGCCAATCCCATCACAACCACACCGGCCTCTGTGTGCACGGAGAGCCCTTGCATTTTGACTCTGTCTGACTGGCACGTTCCATCCCCCAAGACCCCTGGGCCGTCCTCAGATCCTCTCCTCTGAGGATCTGGAGGTCTAACTCAGGTCAGAATGTTCGGGCCTCTGGTCTTCAGTACCACTGGTGACATGTCCAAGCCTGCTGGGTTCTGTGTTTCTGGGTCAGACTTGGGAGCAGCGTCAAGCATTTCTGTGCACAGACCACAGCTCTCAGCATCCCTGCACCCCTGTTCTGTATCACAGTCAGGAGCCTTGCTGTGATACTTGGGGGTGGGGGAGCTCTTTGTGTACCAGGCAGCAAATCCCAACAATCTGGGAACCCCACCCTCTCCAACATCTCTAGCCTCCATTAACAATTCAGAAAGTTTCCCAAATGTTCCCTTCCCTGCATTGACCTTTTTCAATCTTTTCCTTCCACATCACTCCTGGTTACTGGATATAATCACCGGATTTGCAAGTTTTCCCTTCTTAGGGAATCACAGTGACCCCAGCTGTCTAATGGGGTCCCAGAATGGTGAGGTCTTTGGGACCCAAGAATTCATTCAGTCGTGCATTCGTTTATACATCCATTTACTCAACTCCATTATCAATGTATATCAGACCCAGAAAATGAGATGAAGAGGTCCTTCCCACTGAGAATTTATGGATTAGTAGAGGAGAGAGACTTGCAAACTAAATTCAGAGCTGCGCAGCAGGCGCTAAATATAGTTAGGAAAACACGATGTTTGCACATCACAGGATGTTAATAACTGCATAAAGAGGTCAACGAAGTCTTGCCCAAGGAGTGACAGTGGAGATAACAGCAGACCCCAGAGTTGGTGCAGCCAGCTGGAGGACACGGCAAAGGGAGAGGAAGTCCACTGGCAAGTAGATGGTTTGGGCAGAGGTTTGGAGGCAACCGAGAGCATCAGCAGAAACAGATGGTAAGGGCGGCGCACAAGAAATGAGACTTGGGACAGAATCTGGGCCAGTCTCCAAAGGCTGTGTCACAACATGGAGTCTGAATTTTACCCCTTCAACCTGTACTGTCCTGTCGCAGCCAAGGCAGCTGTGGACCACTTGGAATGTGGCCGGTCCAAATTGAGATGAGCCCCGAGTATAAAATACACACTGGGTTTTTTTTTTGTTGTTGTTTGTTTGTTTGTTTTTAATTCTTGGGTTGAAAAGCATTCACCTCAAGATAATTCTCTCTTATTTATTTATTTATTTATTTTTAGCTGCGTTGGATCTTCGTTGTTGTGCCCGGGCTTTCTCTAGTTGCATTGAGTGGGGGCCACTCTTCGTTGCAGTGCGCGGGCTTCTCATTGCAGTGACTTCTCTTGTGAAGCACGGGCTCTAGGCGCGCGGGCTTCAGTTAGTTGTGGCACGCGGGCTCAGTAGTTGTGGCTTGCGGGCTCTAGAGCGCAGGCTCAGCAGTCGTGGCTCACGGGCTTAGCTTCTCCGTGGCATGTGGTATCTTCCCAGACAGGGCTCGAACCCGTGTCCCCTGCTTTGGCAGGAGGATTCTTAACCACTGCGCCACCAAGGAAGTCCCTACACACTGGGTTTTGAAGATTTAGTATGAAAAAAGAGTTAACCATCTCATAACCAATTGTACATTGATTGCATGTTTAAATGATAATATTTGAAATGCATTGGTTTAAATAAAATATGCTATTAAACATCATTTCATCTGTTTCTTTTTATGTTTAAAAAAAAATATGTAGCCACCAGAAAATTGGAAACGGCAGATATGGCTTGCATCCATGCCTTTGAGGGTGGGAGACAATCAAGGCTAGAGCGGAGGACTGCAGGCAAGGATCTAGGAGTAATAAAAATGAGGAGTGGAGGGTCCAGGCTGCAGCAGGATGATGGGCAGGAGGCCAGATGATGGCCGGGTAAGAAATGACTCAGACTAAAGGAAAGGTTTAGACGAGGGGGAGGCCAGGCCTGGTGACTGATGAGGAAACGATACCACTACTTTGTTGAGCACGCGCTACAGTCAAGTGCAGGTTAAGCACTTTATAGAAATTAATTGGTGCTATTATTGCCCTCTTTACAAACAACACTGGAAATGTTGACCTAGAATCCAAATGACCCTTCCGAGGCTGACCAGAGCTAAGACTCACGCTCTGCCTGGCCTGAGACCCGGGTCCAAGGTCCCATCCTCCAGGAGTATGGTGGGGCAGGGGTGCTGGGATGATGGAGGAGCTGACCTGATTCCCTGCTCTCTGGGTTTTTTGTCGTGGCTTGGAATCCCAGAATCACAAAGGATGAAAGCAAGAGAAGAGCATGTTACAAGCGGGTGACAGAGTTCTTTGGGGACCACCTCGATGGCCTTTGCAAACCTGGGCCTGGAGGCCCCTGCCAGGAGGCAAAGGCTTCATGCAGGAAGAACTCAGTGCATTTCAGAGAGTGGAAGCCCAAAGGGTGCTGAGAACTGGCCGGAGCTGAGACCACTGTTTTACAGGCGACTCAGGCCACACATGGACGGGCTGATATTGACATGAATGTACACTTTGGGGTCTTTTCAGCCATGATAAATGGACATTCTCAGCCAAGTTTGGATCACAGGGGAGATGGTTTACCTGGCACCTCTCTGAGTGGGAGGCATGTCCACACGTGGTGTGGACGTGGGTGTACAGGGTCCCTCTCTGCAGGGCACACACTGACTCACAACCCAGGGGCTCAGGGTGCAGATGTGGGCCAGGGTAGCAGGAACCCACCGTTCCCTCTTTACCCAACAAGCTCATCGGCAAGGCCACACACACCCCTTGTATCTCTCCTGCCCCAGGTCTTCCAAGGGTCCAGAGGGTTAGTATCCTGGAGTCCTCAGGCAGGAGGAGTTGAGGGTGACCTTGATCACCCCACCGAGTGTGGTTTGGCTGAAACCTAGAAGCAGGAACTGGGTGTTTCTCTGGAGCAGAGATCAGCAAAGTATGGCCTGAGTGCCACATCCAGCCCAGCTCTGTCTGTTTCTGAAAATAAAGTGTAATAGGAAACAGCCATGCCCGCGTGTTCACGTATTGTCTGTGGCTGCTTTTGCGCCATAAGTACAGAAATGAGTAGTTGCCACAAAGATCATATGGCCCAGAAAGCCAAAAATATTTACTACATGGCTCTTTACAGAAAATATTTGCCAGCCCTGCCGCTTTCCTGCACAGAAGAGGAAATGCATTTCTCTCTCCTAGACCAGTGTTTCTCAGGTGGGGTGGTTTTGCCACCTTGGGGGCCTTTGGTGATGCCTGGAGACATTTTTGGTTGTCATAACGAGGGGCAGGAGGGTGTTTGGTGGGTAGAGGCCAGTGATGCTGCTCGACATCCTGCAGTGCACAGGACAGCCCCCCTACAACAAAGAGCCATCTGGCCCAGCGGAGGACCTAGATCACCCCTATCACTGGGCACGGCTCTCCTCCCCAGAGGCCCAATGAAGGCATTTTCTAAGCTGCTTACCCTGTGCACAATCAGGTGACAATAGGGGGTCCTGTTCCTGGCAGGGGCATCCCCCAAGATGCTATGGCAGCCCCCTGCCTCCCAGGACCCACAAGACCAGGGGCTCCAGCCAAGCAGACCGTGACTGGCCAGGTCTCCTGGGACCTTCACCCTGGTTGGGTCTTGGGTGCGTCCCACTCATTCTGACTGTTCGCAGAACATCTGGGGCCTCCCTGGAACAAATTCAGACCACCCAGCAAAACAACTTCCCAAGACACAAGCAGATTTATTTCCCGAATCCAGCCTCCAAAGGGGTTTCCAGGAGCTTCTCCTTGCCTGGGGCAGCCCAAGGCCCCACCCTCCTCGCCACACCACCCTCCCCTCGGGGATGTGTGCCCTTCTGCCTTTAGTTCAAGGTAAGTGTGTCCTAGGGTGCCTGGGAGACTGGAGCAGCAGGCTCCCTTTCTTCCCTCCTCTCTCTCTCCGTCTCCGGCTCCTGCTCCATGCCCTGGACCCCCACAGCGCAGAAATACACAGCCTCATCCTCCGGCTGAAGATCAGAGATGCTCAAATACCCCGTGTTCTTAGCCAGGTCTTTGGAGCCAGAGAAGCGAAGGGGGACCTTGGGGCCCTGGTTCTTGTCCGAGTGGGAGAAATATCTCAGCAGGAACCTTGGGGGGTGGCCGGACCTCTGCTGGTACCAGTAGATGCTGTGAACACCGACATCATGGTCGCTGCTCAGCGTGCAGGCCAGGCGGATCGTGGTTCCAAGGAACGAGGACACGGATGGTGGCTGATTCAGCACCGGCTGAGGGCCACAAGCTGGGGACACAGAAGCACATGGGCATCCAGGGCAAAGCAGGGTGAGGGAAGGGGCCGGGGGCCTTGAGCTCTGGGGGTTCTCACCTGTGCAGTGGGCCAGGAGTGCCAGCAGGACGTGGGTCCAGGACATGGTGCAGCCGAGCAGAGCTCTGCCTCCAGTGTGCACTGGGGCCCCGGGCCCTCGCGGGGCTGCACCAGCACCCGCCTCCGCCCTCCCAGGGGTGGAGCCGTTGCACGCCCAGTTCCCGGTGGCCATTCCAGACTTCTTGGGTTTGTGTTGTCGGTTAGGGGGACGGTCCCGTGGTGGCCTTCGCGGCTCCTGCCTTGGCCCCATGGAAGCGTTTAGGGAGGAAGCACCTGCTTGGAGCTCACGGGCCAGTGCCCAGGAGGCCAGGCTCGAGTCCCTGAGGGGGTGACCTCAACATCCCCCTGAAGAAGATGAGCCCCACAGAATAAGGTTCTTGTGCACATTTATGTGCCTGGTGAACCGGGAAGAGAGGACAGGTACTCAGGGTGGAAAACACCTGCTTGGTGCTGCAGAAAGTGTAAGGGGCCCTGGGGTGAGGGGGCCACTCTGTCCACTCCCATGTCCCTAGCACGCCCTCCACCCAAACCCAGCCTCTTTCCTCCTGGAGTAAAGCTGGAGTGACTAGCAGCTTCCTCGAAGGGAGCATCTAGGGGGCCCCCATCTGGGGTCCAGGGCAGGTGGGGGTGGAGGTAGAGTAGCCTTACCCACTTCAGCCCTGCCCTGGCCCTCTGCCCCCTCCTCCTCATGATGGTCTCCCCAGGGATCGGGGGAGGAGGCATAAGTGAGCTCAGTGGTCCTGGGGGCCCACCCCTTGGCCAGACCTGCACCTGCATCCTCAGGTCCATAAATAAGATGCTGTGTGGGGACCAGGGGTTTGTATAGAAAAGAACTGGCTGCTCTTTGTCCCTGGCTCCTGGAAGGGAGTCTCTCTAAATCCTTGGAATTTCCTGAGTGATAGGAGTGTCTTCGTTATTCATGGGGGCCCCTGAGTTTATGCTAATGGGTGATTCAGGATGGGGGCTGGCCATGAAGAAAGCCCCACCATGTGATTCAAAGATTAGGGCTTTAGGCCATGGGATACGAGCACAACCCCCAGGGCGGGGAAGGGGGGCCCAAGGCTGAGTCCAAGCACAGAGCCAGTGGTCCCAGCAATCGTCCTGAGTAATGAAACCCCAGTGGAAACTGTGGGCACAGAGGTTCAGGGAAGCCTCCCAGGCTGGTGCATTGTGGGTGTGCAGGAGGGCAAGGCATCCTGAGGACACAGCAGCCCCACAACTGGGACTCCCACCGCCCCTCATGCATCTCTTCATTCGACTGCTCCTGGTTTGTAGCCTTTACAACAAAACTGGAATCATAAGGATGGAGCTTTCTTGAGTTCTGTGTTTCTACCAAGTCATTCATCCTGAGGGGATTTGGGGACCCGCCCCAAATCTGTGGCCAATTCGTCAGAAATACAGGTGGCCTGGGACTATCTGAGCTTGCAATCTGAAATGAGCAGTGTTATTTTTTGGGGAGAGAGGGCTGTGCCCTTAACTTGTGACAGTTAACCTAACTCCATGTAGCTGATGTCAGAATTGCACTGCAAAGGGCACTCAGCATCGTCTGCTCCCCGTTCTCCAGCTCACTAAGCAGGCACTTTGGCCCATTTATGGACTGGATTGTGTTCCCCCAAATCCATATGCTGAAGCCCTAACCCCCAATGTGACTCTATTTAAAAGTAGAGCCTTTAAGGGAGTAACTAAGGTTAAATGAAGTCATAAGGGTTGGGCCCTAATCCTATACGACTGGTGTCCTTATAAGAAGAGAAAGAGACACCAGAGCTCGCTCTGTCTATCTGTCTGTCTGTCTACCTATTATCTAGCTACCTAACTATCCATCTATCATCTATTAATCTATCTGTATCTCTCATCTATCTAATTTTTATTTTTATTTGTTATTTTTTAATCTTACTTTATTTTTTTTTAATATTTATTTATTTATTTGGCTGCCCCGGTCTTAGTTGCTGCATGTGGGATCCAGTTCCCTGATCAGGGATCAAACCAGGGCCCCCTGCATTGGGAGCGCGGATTCCTAACCACTGGACCACCAGGGAATTCCCATATCTATCCATCTATCTATCTATCTCTGCACATACACAAAAAGGCCACGTATGTGAGGACACAGCAAGAAGGCAGTCATCTGCCTTCAAGCCAGGAAGAGTGGTCTCACCAGAAACCCACCCTAAAGGCACCTTGATCTTGGACCTCTCACCTCCAGACTGTGAGAAATAAATTTCTGTTGTGTTAAGCCCCCAGTCAGTGCCATTTTGTTATGGAAGCCCCAACAGGCTAACACAGGCCCAACATTCTTTCCTATAACTCCACTCCTATATTTCTCCAGAGGCACTTAGGAGGCATCCATATGCACCTGGAAACAGAGGAAGCCCACAAACAGAAACAAAGACATTGAGGGAAACAAGGTTTTCTCTGCATAAAGGGGCGTGAGCCCAAAATCCTGGGGGAAATCATTGTTTTCGCATCTGTTCAACAAATATCCACCCTGCTCCTGCCCGGCCAGGCACCGCAGATGCCATGGCAGATGTGAGGGCAAGATCCTTGTCCTCACAGGGCCTACACTCTCTTGGAGAGTCAGGCTGGTGGACCTGCTGGAGAGGCAACGGCCCTGAAGGTGGCACTGTACTGCAGTCCCCGAGCCTGGGCCCGCGATGTCCCCCCTCATCCCGTAAACCCCTGCCCTTCTCCGGCCGCCATCTTGGCAGACTGCTGACAGATGCTCCACGTCCCCCAGAATCCTAACTGTTGAGGGAAAAGGAGTTGATTTCTAGCGTTCCCCAGAGATAAGGATTGAAAGGAAATGTTAACTGGGCTCAAGGAAGAGGTGAGACTGCATCTTACTTCTCATCAGCCAGCGGATCAGCCAGCATCTTGCAGGAAACAGGACATATCCGTTGGAGGGTGTTAAGGGTTGAATTGTGTTCCCCCAAAATTCATGTAGAAGTTCTAACCCCCCCAGTACCCCAGAGTGTGACCTTCCTGTGAGATAGGATCTTCACTGAGGTAATTAAGTTAAAGTGAGGTCATTAGGGTGGGCCCTAATGCAACAAGACTGGAGTCCTTACAAGAAGGGGAAATTTGTGACTTCCCCAGCAGTCCAGTGGTTGGGACTCCGCGCTTTCACTGCCTAGGGCATGGGGGTTTTTTTGTTTTGTTTTGGTTTGGTTTTTACTTCATTTATTTATTTTTGGCTGCGTTGGGTCCTCGCCACTGTGCCTGGGCTCTCTCTAGTTGCAGTGAGCAGGGGCCACTCTTAGTTGTGGTGCGCGGGCTAGTCATTGTGGTGTCTTCTCTTGTTGCGGAGCACGGGCTCTAGGCATGCGGGCTTCAGTAGCTGTGGCACGTGGGCTCAGTAGTTGTGGCACACGGGCTTAGTTGCTCCGAGGCACGTGGGATCTTTCTGGACCAGGGCTCGAACCTGTGTCCCCTGCATTGGCAGGTGGATTCTTAACCACTGTGCAACTAGGGAAGCCCAAGGGCCTGGGTTTGATCCCTGGCCGGGGAACTGAGATCCCACAAGTCGCACGGCTTGGCCAAAAACATAAATAAATAAAAAATAAAAAGAAGGGGAAATGTGGGCACAGAGACAGACACTCAGAGTGGGAGACCATCTGAAGTGACAGAGAGAGAAGACAGAGATCCCTTGAACAGATCCATCCCTCACGGCCCTCAGAAGGAACCAACCCTGCCCACACCTTGATCCTGGACTTCCAGACTCCAGAGCTTTGAGACAATAAATTTCTGTTGTTTAAGCCGCCCCGTCTGTGACAACTTGTTGCTGCAGCCCTAGCAAACGAATCCAGAGACTGTTCCAAGATGGCCCCACAAGGCCCCTTGTCACACGGGCTTGTCCTCTCACCAGAAGCTGGAGTCTATGTTTCCTCCCCTTGGCTCTGCACTGGCCTGTGACTATGGCTGAAGTGACCCATGCGAACTGGGTGGCCCTGAGCAGCTGGGTGCACACTGGGGCTCCTGTCTCACAAACACAGGATGGAGCAAACATGCCTCTGGCTCCCATGAGCCTCTGCATGGCCTCAAGCTGCCCCACGTCCAATCTCCTGGTCCTCTCAGAACTAGCCTCCTTCCTTTGGTGCTAATTTTAATGTCACCTCCTCTGTAGTCTTACCTGACTGCCCCAGATAAACAGGCTCACCCCATCTTGCTCTCCTACACACTATTTTCATTTTTGTCAAAGCGTTTATCCAGGTTTATCTGTGTGCATCACTCTTCTCCTGACCACAATCTGTGCGAGGACAGGGACCGTTTCTCTGTATTCATCACTGAATGTACAACCCTTAGGTAATACAGTTCCCCTATAGATTCACTATTGTGTAACAACGTGAATGAATGAATGAATGAATGGTGCTTCTCTCGTGGGGGTGACGGCCCACACAGCAGCTGGTGGGCACACAGGGGGTGGGCAGCAAGTGGCGCCCATGAGCAGCCCATGCTCTTCAGCCTCTCGCTCTGGGTGACCAGCTGGAAATTCTAACACAGCCAGTTGGGTTCCTGAGCCCCACTGAATGCATGTCGCCCACGTTGAGGCCCCAGTCCATTGAGAGGGGACCAGACTCACGACACCTGCCCTGCCTCTAACTAGAACCACTAAAAATCTACCTTCTGCCCCTGCTGAAATCACACAGGACTATACCATCAACCAAACAACATCAAACATCTTCCTAAGAGCAGAAGTGACCCACAGCTGAGCCCCAAGAGTCTCAGGGTGGAGGAAGTGGGGTTAGAAGGGCAGAGGGGTTCCCCCATCCGACATGGGGGGGCAGGGAAGGGACGGGAGGAATGTTCTCTTAATGTAAAATCATGGGGGGGGCATGCTTTGTTTCACTTTTTTTTTGGAAAAAGTACCAACTACTGTGCAAAGACCAGGTTGAGAGGAAACAGCAGGGGAAGGATTTTACAGTAAATGGATCGACATTTGCATGGATCTACATTTGTAAGCAGTCATTTTCCATCGTAAAATAAATAAAATGAGATAGTTTCTCATTTCAAATCAGTGAACAATGAATTATCAAAGTAAAAATAGGTCAGTGCTTCCTTTTTAAGATTTTTCCACTTTGCATTTTAAACAGTCATCATCAGAGATATTTTTGTTTGTTGTATGTTCACACTGTAGATGAATAAACAAATTTCAGTAAGTTTCTGGTGGTTAGTTTAGTTTTGGGGCTTTTTTGGTATTTTGTTTCTGCATTGAGCCATATTTGCTCATTTACAGCTTCCCCTAACCTGTGTGGGCATTTGGGTGTGTGACTCTCAGCACAGGGTGACCTTATTTGCTTTTTAATATGGTCATTCCGATATTTTGATGGTACCAAGAAGAAAAACTTTTGAGTATTTATCTTTTTTAAAACAATTACTTTTCTTCTTGAATGAATGAAATAATCAATCCCTCAAACATTTGAACTAAGCCCCCAAATCCAATCAGGCTTAGCTGTGGGCAAAGAATATGAAAGTGCTGAAACTTTCTCTTCTTTTTAACAATTTACTTAATCAGATTAATCTAATTAGGGCATTTAACAGAGCTCTGGAAGGGAGAGATTCCCTCACTCCCTCAGGAGGGATGGAGGTCCAGACACACCAGAACTCCAGGCTTGCGTGATGCCTGACCAGCTGAAGGTGGGATACCCCAAGTTTACTTAACGTTCTGTTTTCCATAAGGAATTGAGTTGGCCAAATTCCTTGTGCCCAAGATGCCATTTTCCCAGTATTTAGTTACCAGTGGGGATTCAAGGATCTCCCTCTCTCTGAAGTCATTACTAAGAGTCAGATCAACTCTTCCTGTCTACCGACAATTGAGGGAGCAGAATTCTGAGCTGAGGAACAAATCTCAGAGGCTGGAGACTGAAGGAGCCTGTGGCCATCCTGAGGCGCTGGCTGGACCCCACCTCCACCCCTATTCATCCAGATGTTTGCCAATCATCAGGTCCCGGAAGCTGAGGAATGAGTGAGGGAGATTGGTAGATACTGGGGGATTTCTCTAACCCCTTTATAACATAGGATTTACAAACTCAGATGACGCTTAGAGCATTCAGGTGAGTCTGGGGCAGAAATTCTGCTCTGCACACTGATGTGGTTGGGCCCCTGGGGCTCCGCAGCCTGGGGAAGGATCCATATTGTTGGCCCCTCTATCCTGGGAAGCCCAGGGCACAGTTACAGGGTGCAATGCCCCAGGGGCCAGAGGAGCAGGAGATAACAGAATCACTTGGTTGCACAGAGAGAGCGGGGAGCAGGTTTCTGCCCCACTTGCCCGCGGCCCTGGAGCTCTGTTGGTGCGCTGAGGCTGTGGTCACGTGTGCCACAGTAATAAGTAGCCTCGTCCTCGGGCTGGAGACTGGAGATGGTCAAGGAGGCCGTGCTGTTGGACCTGGAGCCTTAGAAGTGGGGAGGGACTCCCGCGGGCCGACTGCTATCTGCGAAGACCACCAGCGTGGGGTCCCCGCCCAGCACCTGCTGGAGCCACCTGGCATAGTTCCTGCCAAGGTTGTTGCCCCCAGAGCACTGGATGGTGACCGTCTGTCCCAGAGCCCCCGAAACCGAGGCCGGCTGGGTCAGCACTGACTGCGACCAGGACCATGGAAGGAGAGAAACAGAAAGCAGTCACCCTGAGCTGAGAGCCGGCACTGAACCCAGGAGGAAGGCAGGAGAGGAGTCCAGGTGCCCTGCCAGGCTGTGACCTGAGACCCCATCAGCCGGTCACCTGGGAAAAGGGTGAGGAGGGCGAGGGGGAGCAGAGTGGTCCAGGCCATGGTGGAGGGGCCCACAGAACTCCAGTCCTGAGACCACAGCGGAGGCTGGGTTCCCGGGTCCCTCTAATACCTGCTGACACCTTCGTAGGGGCAGAGATGCAGGAGGATGCTGCTTTCTGATTGGCCCCCTGCCAGCCCAGGGCCCTGTTCTGGGCATTGACTGCACAGGGTTGGGGAGGGCTGGCCTCCTGGAGCCGCCTCTCTGGGGTGGAGGGGCACCTGGTCCCATCGGGACCCCAGGGGTCCTGGCAGAGCACGGCTGTGGTCAGTCACACCTGAGTGAAAGCCCTGTTGGCGCAACTACCTTAGAGTCCCCTTGGGGGTTCCCGGTTGGGAGGTCCCCACCAGCTGTCCCTTTCGGACAGCTCCATGGCGCCCCCTGCCGGCTGCAGATGCGCGAGCCCCAGCACAGGGCTGAACTTGGGGGCGATAAAATATATATCGTTATTACAACTGACCTCTAAAATTCATCAGTTCCTTCACTTGTGAATACAGGCAAAACACCTCCACAGTACTGGCCATACCTGTTTGTCACCAACAGAAATAGCAGCTCTTTTCAGATCACCAACCTCCAAATACAGTTTACACTTATCACTGCATCCAAATTCTGGTAGCTATTAGATCAAACCTGCTGCTACTCTATCATAGATTTGTTAATTCTACCATCATGATGAGTGTGCTTCAGGACAATTGGATTTGTTTGTAATGCTGTGCATTTGTCAGTGTTCTCCAGACAAAGACATCCAGGACACACCTGCAGGCAAGCGAGGGTGGATTTCTGGATTCACTGCACTGTGGGAGCCGTGGGGTGTCTCTGTAGGAGGGTGTTAGGAAAGAATTATTAGGGGATTTCGACTTGCGTTAGGGAATTTCCGGGAAGGTACAAGGAAGCGAGGCTTTGCTGGTGGTTGGATGCTGTCAGGAAGCCGGGTGATCCTATCACTGGGTACTGTCCTCATTCTAACCCCAGAGGCGGGAGCCCAGAGGCGGGCCGAAGCTGTAGCTGGGAGAAAAGTAGCACTCACTCACAAGAGCCAGCATGGGGGGATGTTTGGTCATTTAGTGGTTTGAACAATGCTCATGTTTTCCTGTGTTCGTATATGACTGTGGAGTGGTCTTATTTTGTCTTGATCCAGCAGGGTCCCAGACTGGCCTTGTCTGAGGCTGGCTTTCTGTGAAATTATGCATGTTCAGAGGAGCTGTAGGGGCCAGGCCAGCTCCCGGCAACCCAAGACCTGGCTGCTAGGACCAGGCAGGCTCCCAGCTGTCAAACGCCATCTTCCCTCTCTCACATACATATCTTAAGAAAATGATAGTGGTTTTATGAGTTTTTTTTTTTTAAACATGCATCAGTCTAATTGTTCTGCAGTGCCCAAACTATTCCTCACTTTCTTTTGCTTTACAGCATGTGTGGAGATCTCTGTGTTTACAACTGCATACTACTCCATCACCTGCATGGCACATTTTGCTTATTAATTCCTGACTGTCTTGGTTTCCAAACTTGGTTGCACATTAGAATCACCTGGATGCCTGGGTCTCCCCCATATCTATGAAACCATAACATCGGGGGCAGGGGGTCAGAGCCAGGAATCAGTGCTTTTTTAAAGATTCCAGGTGGTTCCAATATGCTGCCAAGTTTGGAAACCCCTGCTCTTTGCAATAGTTCTGGAAATCTTGCTGCTGGTTAGAATCCCCTGTGGGGCTCTTTCTGTTGTCCAAGAAGTGGAACATTGTTCTGTGCTCTATTTCTTTATCTGGGTGTTAGTCACGCAAGAGGGTTTGCCTTGTGAAAACTCATCAAGCTGTATGCTTGTGGTTTGTGCACTTCTCTGTACATTAAACCTTCTCTGTCCCCTCTGAAGATGTCAGCACAACACACGTTACACCTGAAGACTATTTTTTTTGAATTTTATTTTATTTATTTTTTTATATAGCAGGTTCTTATTAGTTACCGTTTTATACATATTAGTGTATATATGTCAATCCCAATCTCCCAATTCATCACACCACCACCCCCACCCTCCCTTTCCCCCCTTGGTGTCCATACGTTTGTTCTCTACATCTGTGTCTCTATTTCTGCCCTGCAAACCCGTTCATCTGGACCATTTTTCTAGGTTCCACATATATACACCTGAAGACTTCTGACACTGGATTTTCTTCAGTATAGGGGAGAGGATTGGAGTTCTGGGCAAGAGCCATGGTCAGAGGAGGGTGCAGTTAGCCTCATGCTGCAAATTCGGAGGTCACCACAGGCTGCTTCCTGCAGCCCATGGAAGTTTCATCACTTCTGCAGAGACTAGGAGGATGGTACTCAGAAAGGGTCCCTCTGTATCTTCACCCAAGATGTTTCTTGCACCTTAAAGTTTAAACATTTACTATTTCTGTGGCCTGACATGCTACAGTTGGTGCTCTGTTGAGCTCAGTGGGAAAAGGGATGTTAACTTTGAAACAGAGTGATTCAGGATCTCTGAGGCCAGCAAGAAACCAGAATGAAACCCAGAGTTGCCTGGGCACATATCTGCAAAAGATAAAAACTCTAATTTCAAGAGACACATGCACCCCAATGTTTATAGAAGCACTATTTACAATAGTGCTCCACACATGTTAAAGACATGGAAGCAACCTAAATGTTCATCGACAGATGAAGGGATAAATAAGATGTGATATACACACACACACAAATATTACTCAGCCGTAAAAAAGAATGAAACAGAGGCACAAGAGACGGGGGTCCCTGCCACAGCTGCCAGTGCAGGAGGGGGGGGCCTGGTCCTGAGACCCAGATCCGATGACTAGCCTGATCCTAGACCCTGAGAGGAGGGAGGAACATTCCTGAAACCTCACAGATGTGTGAATGGGGTGGCGGTACCCCACTACCTTTTCACCCTTGCTCAGGATAGGGGAGGGGTTTACATGTCAATGGGCTCCCTGATCCTTGACTGCAGTCCTGCCTCAGGCCCAGGCCTGGGAACCCTGGAACCCAAGGCCCACAGCCACCTTGATGCCTGCGCTGCGAAGGCCACCGCTGGGGGAGAGCGGGTAAAGGGAAAGCCCCGCCCACGTCCCCGTGGCGAGGCGCGCCCCGCCCTGCCGCCTACGTGATCTCCCCTGAGAGCAGCAGGCCCCGCCCATCTGCCGCGTGCGAGGCGAGAGGCTTCTCTCATCCACGTGAATCACTGAGCTCTTCGCGTCCCGCCTCCTACGTGAAGCATGGAGAGGCGTGCAGTCGTGGGGGCCTCAGGCCTTGGGCTGCTCCGGTATGGGCCTGTCCTCCTTCCCCGAGGTTTCTTCCCTCAGCTGCCTCGCCGGGTTTGGGGGCGTCCAGGCCTGAGGGCTGGCGCGGCCGAGGCCTCAGAGCGTGGCCCCGGCTTCCCGTGCTCCCGGTCGGCTCTGACTGGGGCCCCGAGAAGTTCTGAAAGGAAAGCTGGAAGCGCGGCGTGGGGGAGTGAGGATTCCGGGGGGTGAGACCTCGTCGAGCTCAGGCACGGGCCGTCGTTACGTCCTCGCGCGCCCACCCTCCTCAGGCCGCGGACGGTGCTGGGGACGCCGACGGCGGGGCTGCAGCGAAGGCTGGAGGAGACGCAGGCAGGCTCTCCGGGGCAGCCGGGGAGCGCGGGCTGGGGCCGGAACCCCGAGCAGCAGGTCCGAAGGCGATGGACTCCCCCCGCCCGCCCGGGCCCCGAATAATCTGAAATCCGCGTTCTCCGTCGGGCTCCTCCGAGGCGCCCTTCCTTGAACGCCCTGCCGAGGCTCCTCGCCTTCCTCGCGCTCCCCCAGTTTCCCTCCAGGCCTCTGACTGGACTCATCCCGGCAGCGCTGGCAGCGCGCGGTGGCTGTGCTCAGGGTGGGGGTGGGGTGGGGGAGGCTCAGTCTTGGCGCCCCGAAGATGCTGCCAGGCCTGGCCAGGGGGTGCCCATCCGGGGGGCGTGGGGGGCTGCAGTATGAGGGTGCTCCGTGAAGGGGCCCAGACACTGAGATTGGGGGATGAATTTGCTGATTTGGGGCATCCTTCAGAGGTAGAATGTTTAACATCCTGTCAGGGACCTAAACAAGTTTAAGTGAACTTGCTACAAGGATGGCTTCTGGAAGTGTGCAAAGAGCAACAGCCAGTGCTAAGTGAGGTGGAAACTCCAGGATTGTTGGGACAGGTGGCAGCGGAAGGGGAAGGGGCTCAGGGGAGGTGGCAGGCTGGCATAGATGCACTTTCTGCAAAACAGAAAATCCAACCAAATGGTTATGCTGCACGGGAAGCCCCAGCAAACACACCAGTTACCAAGGCCCTCGGAATATGCCGATGACGGGCAGCAGCCTCACTTGACAGCTCGGTGGTGGTGCTCCTCTGTAGGCCAGGGCTGACAGACGCAAAGAGCAGCTGTTACAGGATTAGGCTCACTAATAAAAATGGGGATGATAGGACCCTGAAGCAGTTGGGGTCAGGTGATAGCATTTCACATCAGAAGCTGGGTGGACTCAATTACTGTAATGAGCCGTATGGTTGGAGTGGCAGCCAAGGCACCTGACCCACAAAGGGTTATGGACATGGTTTAAAGAACACAGCGTCAAAAAAAAAAAAAAAAAAAAAAAGAACACAGCGTCCTGCGCATCAGAACGAAGAGTAGGCCCCACTCACGGCAACTAGAGAAAGCCCCCATGCAGCAACGAAGACCCAACGCAGCCAAAAAAAAAAAAAAAAGAACAGTGTCCTTAAGTGCAAGATATCAATAGAAGGGTCGCCACCAAGGGTAATACTCTTACTATCAAAAGAAATCAAGGATGGATGATTGGGAGGCTGAGGGCAGTCAGCCCAACAAAAAGGCATACTCCCTTGCCAAGTTTCTAGATCTGAGTCAGTTTTCAGGCCTGAAACCCTTTGGTTGAAGAAGGGGACTCTAATAATTTCCTCAAAGGAATCTACATACATTTATTCAGCGTATTAGTTACCTGTTTCTGTACAACAAATTACCCCAAAACTCAGCAGTGTAATTTGCTATTATCTCGTACAGTTTCCGAAAGTCAAGAATTTGGTTGCAGCTTAGCTGGATGGTGCTGGCTCACAGTCTCTCATAAGGATGAAGTCAAGATGTCATCTGGGGCTGGAGTGTAGGCTTCCAAGGTAGCTTACCCTCATGCCTGGCAAGTTTTTGACAAGAAGCCTCAGTTGTTTGCCACATGGACCTTTCCGTAGGGCTGCTTGAGAGTCTCCATGACACCAAAGCAAATGATCCAAGAGAGAACAAAGTGGAAGTCACAGTATCTTTTATGACCTAACTTTGGAAGTCACACCCTGTAATTTCCACCATATCCTATTGGTTAGCACAGACCTGCCTTATTCAGTGTGGCAGGGGACTTCACAAGAGCATGAATACCAGGAGGCAAGAGTCATTGCAGCCAATTTGGAGGCTGGCTACCAGACTCAGCTAAGTGTAAATAAGGGGAATTGGAATATACAAGCAATTTGAGGATTGGACCAGCGAAAGGGGAATATACAAACAATTTGAGTATTGCTGGACATAGTGTCAGAGTTGACACTGATATCTGGAGATCCAAAACATCATTGTGGCCCACTGTTAGAATGGAGAGCCAGGTAATAAATAGAATCCTGGCCGAGATCAGCTCGCAATGGGTATACTGTGTCATTACCCAGTTTGCAAATGTGTAATTGGAATAGAACATTTGGAAGTTGATGCTATACTCACATTGGGTCTTTCATCTGTGGGGTAAGAACTATTGTGATGGGGAAGGCCAAATGGAGGCCTCTGTAATTGTTCCCACTCCTGGTCAAGACAGTAAATAAAAAGCAGTACCACATCCTAAGAGGCATGATGGAAAATTGTGCCACTCTTAGGATGTAAAGGACTCATGGGTGGTGGTCCTTGTCATAGTTCCATATAATTCACCAATCTGTCCCTGCAGAAACCAGATTCATCCTGGAGGTTGGCTGAGACTTCTATAAACTTACCCAACTAGAAGCCCCAGTTGAGCTGCTGTGCCAGATGTGCTCCCTTTCCTTGAGCCGATTAGTGGCGCCTCAGGTATATGGGATGAAGACATTCATTGGTGAATGTGTTCTGTTCTATCCCTATCAGATACCATTTGCATTCACATGGAACAGACGACAGTATGCATTTATTTATTTATTTATTTTTATTTTTTTTTTAAATTAATTAATTTATTTATTTTTGGTTGTGTTGGGTCTTCGTTTCTGTGCGAGGGCTTTCTCCAGTTGCGGAGAGCGGGGGCCACTCTTCATCGCGGTGCGCGGGCCTCTCACTGTCGCGGCCTCTCTTATTGCGGAGCACAGGCTCCAGACGCGCAGGCTCAGTAGTTGTGGCTCACGGGCCCAGTTGCTCCGCGGCATGTGGGATCTTCCCGGACCAGGGCTCGAACCCATGTCCCCTGCATTGGCAGGCGGACTCTCAACCACTGCGCCACCAGGGAAGCCCGACAGTATGCATTTAATTTTGCCCCAGGATTATACCCATCCACCCTCTGTCATAGTCCAAAGACAGCTGGACCATCTGTCATCTGGGCATCCACAGAATGTGGCATTGATTCACTTTGATGACATGCTAATCGAGTTAGATTAGCAAGAAATGGCTGGCGTGTTGGAGGTCTTGGTAAGAAACATGCACTGCAGAGTAGGAGCTGATCCATATGAGGAGTCAAGCACCTGCCATATGAGAACAATTTTGAATGCCCCCAGGGCTTGAGGGCATGCTAGGTCATATCATCCAAAATGAAAGATGAACGATCACATCTTGCACCTCCTGTGGCGAAGAAGGAAGCATGATGCCTGATAGAACACTACAGGTTTTGGAGACTGCACGTTCCACGTCTGAGAACACTCCTCTGGCCAATATATGGGGTGACACAAAAGACCACCACCTTTGAGTGCAACCCGGAGTAGGAAAGTTCTCTGCAGAGTAGCAGAGTCCAGACTGCCATGAATGCAGCCCTGCGCTTGAGCCATGAGACTCAGCAGAACATAGGAGATTGGAGGTGTCAGTGGTAGGAGAATGTGCCATGTAGAATCTGTGGCAAGCTCCAGCAGGAGAGTCACAGTGCCGGCTTCCAGGGGTCTGGGGCAAGGCTTTGTGGTCTGCAGTGGTGAATTATATGTGTGTTGTAAAACAACTCCTGCAGTGCTGCTGGGCCCTGGTGGAGGACCGTGGGACATGAGGTGACCGCATGTCCAGAACTGCCTGTCATGAGGTAAGCTTTGTCAAACCCACCAAGTCATAAAGTTGGTTAGGCCCAGCAACAGAAGAGTGCCAGCTGAATGCTTTATCCTCTTTGTGTCAGGCACCCAGTTGACAAGGAAAGGAGCCCCTGCATCATGAGGAGATAGGGCTGCTTTTAAACCAGGGGGTGGAGAGGAATATGTTTGACTCCCAAGTGATCCTTTTGGTGCCTCTATCAAGGCACCAGTATTCCCTTGCCCAGTTGTGACAGTCAAAAGACAAGTGCAGCCAGAGAAGGCATAGTGAAGAGGGGCTCAGACCCCTCAGACCACCTTGCAAGCTACCAAGGACGACAGAGGTGGCAGCTCATTGTGAGGAGAAACAAGACCAGCTGCAGCCGCCAAGACTTTAATTGATCTCACTAGCTTTCCTCCTCTGTCTCCCCCAGGATTAGAGGCCACTGGAATCCCAGGAGAGCCCCTTTCCAAACAGGTGATGTGCATTCAGCCGTGTACCTGGTGGGAGTAGGCCAACTGTAAATCCTGGTTTTCACGGACAAGAAAAGGAGCATCTGAGATCATTGGCTGCTCACAGGAACCAGAGGCCTCAGCTCCTTACATCTTGCTGGATGGAGATTCATGGTCCTTGGGCTGAAAATCCCAGTGGGGAGGAGAAGCTGCCTTGGAATCTAGGAGGAGGCCCTGAGGAAATCCGGGTGACAGGTGAAACATGGGCTACTTACAACACCCACCTCAACTAGAGGGGGATAGGTGAGGATGCCTCAGGTACTGAGCAGGGAGATGCTTCAGGCTTCAGTGGGAGAAGCTGGAGGTGTGAATGGCTCCTCATAAGAAAGGCATCTGGGGGGAAGGAGCTTGTCTAGGCCAACAGGCTTTGGGAGGGGAGGGGGAAGGATGTTGTCTCACGGGGAGTGTGCTGAGCGCTTACTGTACTCTGTCCTGGGAACTTCTTCTCTGGCCCCTATGATCCCTCATGGAGAGTTTGGTAGTTGAGTGATGGAGGCGTGGCGCTCTGCCCTCAGAGGAGGGGCAAGGGCAGAGATGCCCCTGAGGGTCCCAGGCATGTGGCTTCCTGTGGGCTATTCCTTCAGAGAAATGGGACGTTTCAGAAGAAGCGCAGAGAGGAGGATTCAAACTAGTCATAGCCACCTCTTTGGCAAGGGCTCTAGCTGCTTCAGAGGATCTCTGCCTTCAGAACAATTGGTGGATTGTGACAGGGGCCTGGTGCTTCCCTCTCCTGCCCTGTCTGCTCCGCAGGCTGCCCCCAGGCCTGAGCCTCCCTCGGCAGGTGCCCCTTCTCAGGCATACAGACGTGGGAAATGCTCCAATAGAGAAGGTTCCGTCGGCTCAGAACCTAGTGTTTTGGTTGTTAAAATGATCATTTGCCAAGCCTGCCCTAGCACACCCCCTGTGTACCCCATGGAAGAGCAGCCTGCTATGGGGTGAGAGCTTAGGGCTGCTCCAGGGAGCAGCAGAGCAGAGTCAAGGCAGGAAGTGGAGGAAGGTTGGGCCCACGGTGTGACTTGCTGGCCGTGCTGGTGGCAGAAGTAAATGCATGTGCTGTAGAGACTCCCCGAGTGCCCCAGTGCTGGCCAGGTCTCTGGTTCCTGCCCAGGGCTGTACTTAGGTGTCTCACACCTGAGGCCTTTGCAGGTCTTGCACTTGATTTTTTACTGACTTCGCCACCCCTGTAGGCTTAGGTTTTGGCTTCTGTGGTCTGCATACTAGTTCCTCTAATTCACCTTTTTCCAGAATGCAAAACTTTGCTTTTTCTGGAGGAGTGGGAATATCTAATTCATCCTCTGTTGGCTTCCTGGTTTTAGATCTTCCTTTACTTCGTTTGGGTTTTCAGGTGGCAGCTCAGAGCACGGATGCCCACTTGTCCAGTGTAATCAGAAGTTCACTGACAGGTGCTCTAACGTGCACTCTCCTTTCATTCCTGGAAGAAACCCTTTGTGATCCTGCTACTTTAAAAAACACTGTTCCACTTGGTAATATTTTACTCAGGACTTTTAAGAAGCTATACTTACATATGGGATTGTACTATAATTTTCCTTTCTCCTGTCTTTTTCCGACATTTTGTGTCAAAATTTTACTAGCCCTGTAAGAAGAGTTTTATATCTTGTTGATGTTTTTGAAAGTTTTCTCATCTCTGAACTGCACTGAAGCCTGGTGGAATGTGAGTTAGCAATTCACTCCATATAATGGGACAGAGGAGAGGTGAGAACATGTGGAAAGCTGTGGTCACTATTTTAGAAGCCCTGCTTGCCAGAGAAGGCAGACAAAACTTCAGGATCTGACCTCTTACCACTGGCCTACAGTAAGAGACTGGGTGTTCAGTCGTGTTCCTTAAAGTCACCTTGGAGGTGGTGGTGATCCTGGGGAAAGCTCAAGAAATTAAGCTTGGAACAACTTATACTTTCTGAAGCCCAATGAGGGACAGAGATAAAACCCTAATTATTCTCATTTCAGCCAGCTGCTGTGAGGGCCAGGGAACCCTGGGCTGACACCAGCAGAGAAAGGGCTGGAGATTTATGACTAGAAATTGCAGGATGGAAGGAGGGGTCGGGGACAACCTGGGGTTCCTGCTGTGGTGGGTGATTGAGGCCTGGGTTGTTCTGGCCCAAAAGAAGGAGGCTCAGTGCTGTGAAAACCCATGCAGGGCCTTCCCTTCCCTGCTCCAGGTCCGTGGAGATGAGCAGACAGGACCCTCTCAGCCTCTTGGCTCTTGCATCACAGAGCCTGCTGAGTAACAGAGACTCGGCAGTACATGCCCTGGAGGAGCTTCCTGTGGGCCTCTTCCCAACACTGTCCACTGAAGCCTTTGATGGGGGCCACACGAAGACCGTGACAGCAATGGTGCAGGCCTGGCCCTTCCCCTGCCTCCGTCTGGGATCGTTAAGGGATCAGTCAGTAACTCAGGACCTGTTGGAAGCTGTCCTAGATGGGCTGGAACTGGGTCCTGCCAACATTGCTTGCCCCAGGTGACTGCACAGGTCGGGTGCTGGTAAGGGCACCATGAGTTGAGGAAGAGGGAGCTGGGTTCAGTGATGTGGGGTCCAAGGATGTGCCAGAATCTCCTGCTGGTGCAGCATCAGTCACTGGGAGTCCTTGAGGCCATCATTCAGAGTACCTGGCGTGTTTCAGAGCTGATCATGCTGTGAGGTGGTTGAGAGTGTGGTTAGGTTCCTGGGTGTCTAAGAGGCGGGGACTGAGCAGGATCTGGGGGTGCATGAGGATGGTGGACCCACTTAGAAGGCATGGCTGACTGCTGGCTGGCATGGAGGCCCCTTCCTCTGCCGCTGCCCATACCAGCCCTGCTGTGCTGTCTTGAAAGTCACAGTCTCAGCTCGCCGCCTCATTCCCCACAGGAGATAGAAGCTAAAGGTGCTGGATTTTACCCATGACTTTGAGCACTCCAACTGAGAGGAATGCTCTGAGACCTTGCCTGCGCCCTCTGTCATCACACAAATGCTGTAAGAGCCAGAGGCGGACCAGCTCACACCCAGCTCCAGACAACAGCCTCCGCGTGACTGAGACCCTGTGGAGATACACACAGACTTTTTCTTAGGTCGCATGTTTGGTTTCTTCCACCTGTCTGGGTTCCCCTCATACATACTGCAGAGAGTCAAGAAGAGCCATGGCTGTCTGCGCCTCTGCCGCCAGACACTTGTCATTAACCAGGTGCCATTCCACAGCCTCGTGGAGATCCTGGGGATGCTGGAGCTGGAGGCCATCCGAGAGGTGAGGCTCCATCACAGGAGCAGGTTCTGCCTCCAGTCAGACCTAATCCAGTTCTTCACCCAGATCGGGCAGATGAGCAACCTGGGCAACCTCATCATGAGCCCCATCCCCTGGGAGTTCCCTGCTTACTGCTTCTCCCTGCTCAGCCCGCTGGGCCACCTCCAGAAGCTCCACCTCATCTTTGGTTGTCTCTCAGACCAGCTACAGAAGATGCCCAGGTCAGTGTGTGGAGAGTCCCTGTGAAGGTACAAAGGTCATGGTGCCTGGACACTTACTCCTCTGAGTGTTTCTGTCAGAGCAGAGGCAAGCCTGGACTGCCCCTTCCACAAGTTCCTGCAGAGGCACCGATGGACAGACCCCAAGGCCAGCGTCCTGGGCCAGGTAGTGGCTGTTGGCTGTTGTAGAAGAGAAAGATATATGTCTGCAATTGGCATCTCTCCACACATTCATTTGTTCATTCATTCATTCAAGCACGTGGTCCATGACATACATAGACCTAAGAATGGATATAAAACCCTGAGAAGAATCCCACTACTGGGCATATACCCTGAGAAAACCATAATTCAAAAAGAGTCATGTACCACAGTGTTCATTGCAGCTCTGTTTACAATAGCCAGGACATGGAAGCAACCTAAGTGTCTATCGACAGATGAATGGATAAAGAAGATGTGGTGCATATATACAATGGAATATTACTCAGCCATAAAAAGAAATTGAGTTATTTGTAGTGAGGTGGGTGGACCTAGAGTCTGTCATACAGAGTGAAGTAAGTCAGAAAGAGAAAAATAAATACCGTATGATAACACATATATATGGAATCTAAAAAAAAAAATTGGTTCTGAAGAACCTAGGGGCAGGACAGGAATATAAACTATGAACTTTCTCATTTTTTATATGTTAATATTAACATATATACATGTATATGTATATATATATGAACTTTAAGTAGAATTGAATTGTGACTCAAGACAATTCTTTTTTTTGTTGTTTGTTTGTTTGTTTTTTTATACTGCAGGTTCTTATTAGGCATCAATTTTATACACATCAGTGTATACATGTCAATCCCAATCGCCCAATTCAGCACACCACCATCCCCACCCCACCGCAGTTTTCCCCCCTTGGTGTCCATATGTCCCTTCTCTACATCTGTGTCTCGACTTCTGCCCTGCAAACCGGCTCATCTGTACCATTTTTCTAGGTTCCACATACATGCGTTAATATACGATATTTGTTTCTCTCTTTCTGACTTACTTCACTCTGTATGACAGTCTCTAGATCCATCCATGTCTCAACAAATGACTCAATTTCGTTCCTTTTTATGGCTGAGTAATATTCCATTGTATATATGTACCACAACTTCTTTATCCATTCGTCTGTTGATGGGCATTTAGGTTGCTTCCATGACCTGGCTATTGTAAATAGTGCTGCAATGAACATTCGGGTGCATGTGTCTTTTTGAATTATGGTTTTCTCTGGGTATATGCCCAGTAGTGGGATTGCTGGGTCATATGGTAATTCTATTTTTAGTTTTTTAAGGAACCTCCATATTGTTCTCCATAGTGGCTGTATCAATTTACATTCCCACCAACAGTGCAAGAGGGTTCCCTCTTCTCCACACCCTCTCCAGCATTTGTTGTTTGTAGATTTTCTGATGATGCCCATTCTAACTGGTGTGAGGTGATACCTCACTGTAGTTTTGATTTACATTTCTCTAATAATTAGTGATGCTGAGCATCTTTTCATGTGCTTCGTGGCCGTCTGTATGTCTTCTTTGGAGAAATGTCTATTTAGGTCTTCTGCCCATTTTTGGATTGGGGTGTTTGTTTCTTTAATATTGAGCTGAATGAGCTGTTTATATATTTTGGAGATTAATCCTTTGTCCATTGATTCGTTTGCAAATATTTTCTCCCATTCTGAGGGTTGTCTTTTTGTCTTGTTTATGGTTTCCTTTGCTGTGCAAAAGCTTTGAAGTTTCAGTAGGTCCCATTTGTTTATTTTTGTTTTTATTTCCATTACTCTAGGAGGTGGATCAAAAAAGATCTTGCTGTGATTTATGTCAAAGAGTGTTCTTCCTATGTTTTCCTCTAAGAGTTTTATAGTGTGCAGTCTTACATTTAGGTCTCTAATCCATTTTGAGTTTATTTTTGTGTATGGTGTTAGGGAGTATTCTAATTTCAGTCTTTTACATGTAGCTGTCCAGTTTTCCCAGCACCACTTATTGAAGAGACTGTCTTTTCTCCATTGTATATCTTTGCCTCCTTTGTCATAGATTAGTTGACCATAGGTGCGTGGGTTTATCTCTGGGCTTTCTATCTTGTTCCATTGATCTATGTTTCTGTTTTTGTGCCAGTACCATATTGTCTTGATTACTGTAGTTTTGTAGTATAGTCTGAAGTCAGGGAGTCTGATTCCTCCAGCTCCGTTTTTTTCCCTTAAGACTGCTTTGGCTATTCGGGGTCTTTTGTGTCTCCATACAAATTTTAAGATGATTAGTTCTAGTTCCGTAAAAAATGCCATTGGTAATTTGATAGGGATTGCATTGAATCTGTAGATTGCTTTGGGTAGTATAGTCATTTTCACAATGTTGATTCTTCCAATCCAAGAACATGGTATATCTCTCCATCTGTTGGTATCATCTTTAATTTCTTTCATCAGTGTCTTATAGTTTTCTGCATACAGGTCTTTTTTCTCCCTAGGTAGGTTTATTCCTAGGTATTTTATTCTTTTTGTTGCAATGGTAAATGGGAGTGTTTCCATAATTTCTCTTTCAGATTTTTCATCATTAGTGTATAGGAATGCAAGAGATTTCTGTGCATTAATTTTGTATCCTGAAACTTTACCATATTCATTAATTAGCTCTAGCAGTTTTCTGGTGGCAGTTTCAGGATTCTCTATGTATAGTATCATGTCATCCGCAAACAGTGACAGTTTTACTTCTTCTTTTCCAATTTGTATTCCTTTTATTTCTTTTTCTTCTCTGATTGCCGTGGCTAGGACTTCCAGAACTATGTTGAATAATAGTGGTGAGAGTGGACATCCTTGTCTCGTTCCTGATCTTAGAGGAAATGCTTTCAGGTTTTCACCATTGAGAATGATGTTTGCTGTGGGTTTGTCATATATGGCCTTTATTATGTTGAGGTAGGTTCCCTCTATGCCCACTTTCTGGAGAGTTTTTATCATAAATGGGTGTTGAATTTTGTCAAAAGCTTTTTCTGCATCTATGGAGATGATCATATGGTTTTTCTTCTTCAATTTGTTAATATGGTGTATCACATTGATTGATTTGCATATATTGAAGAATCCTTGCATCCCTGGGATAAATCCCACTTGATCGTGGTGTATGATCCTTTTAATGTGTTGTTGGATTCTGTTTGCTAGTATTTTGTTGAGGATTTTTGCATCTATATTCATCAGTGATATTGGTCTGTAATTTTCTTTTTTTGTAGTGTCTTTGTCTGGTTTTGGTATCAGGGTGATGGTGGCCTCATAGAATGAGTTTGGGAGTGTTCCTTCCTCTGCAGTTTTTTGGAAGAGTTTGAGAAGGATAAGTGTTAGCTCTTCTCTAAATGTTTGCTAGAATTCACCTGTGAAGCCATCTGGTCCTGGACTTTTGTTTGTTGGAAGATTTTTAATCACAGTTTCAATTTCATTACTTGTGATTGGTCTGTTCATATTTTCTGTTTCTCCCTGGTTCAGTCTTAGAAGGTTATACCTTTCTAAGAATTTGTCCATTTCTTCCAGGTTGTCCATTTTATTGGCATAAAGTTGCTTGTAGTAGTCTCTTAGGATGCTTTGTATTTCTGCAGTGTCTGTTGTAACTTCTCCTTTTTCATTTCTGATTTTATTGATTTGAGTCCTCTCCCTCTTTTTCTTGATGAGTCTGGCTAATGGCTTATCAATTTTGTTTATCTTCTCAAAGAACCAGCTTTTAGTTTTATTGATCTTTGCTATTGTTTTCTTTGTTTCTATTTCACTTATTTCCGCTCTGATCTTTATGATTTCTTTCCTTCTGCTAACTTTGGGTTTTGTTTGTTCTTCTTTCTCTAGTTTCTTTAGGTGTAAGGTTAGATTGTTTACTTGAGATTTTTCTTGTTTCTTTAGGTAGGCTTGTATAGCTATAAACTTCCCTCTTAGAACTGCTTTTGCTGCATCCCATAGGTTTTGGGTCATCGTGTTTTCATTGTCATTTGTCTCTAGGTATTTTTTGATTTCCTCTTTGATTTCTTCAGTGATCTCTTGGTTATTTAGTAACATATTGTTTAGCCTCCATGTGTTTGTCTTTTTTACGTTTTTTTCCCTGTAATTAATTTCTAATCTCATAGCATTGTGGTCAGAAAAGATGCTTGATATGATTTCATTTTCTTAAATTTACTGATGCTTGATTTGTGACCCAAGATGTGATCTATCCTGGAGAATGTTCCGTGTGCACTTGAGAAGAACGTGTAATCTGCTGTTTTTGGATGGAATGTCCTATAAATATCAATTAAATCTATCTGGTCTATTGTGTCATTTAAAGCTTCTGTTTCCTTATTTATTTTCATTTTGGATGATCTGTCCATTGGTGTAAGTGAGGTGTTAAAGTCCCCCACTATTATTGTGTTACTGTCAATTTCCTCTTTTACAGCTGTTAGCAGTTGCCTTATGTATTGAGGTGCTCCTGTGTTGGGTGCATATATATTTAAAATTGTTATATCTTCTTCTTGGATTGATCCCTTGATCATTATGTAGTGTCCTTCTTTGTCTCTTGTAACATTCTTTTTTTTAAAGTCTATTTTATCTGATATGAGTATAGCTACTCCAGCTTTCTTTTGATTTCCATTTGCCTGGAATATCTTTTTCCATCCCCTCACTTTCAGTCTGTATGTGTCCCTAGGTCTAAAGTGGGTCTCTTGTAGACAGCATATATATGGGTCTTGTTTTTGTATCCATTCAGCAAGCCTGTGTCTTTTGGCTGGAGCGTTTAATCCATTCACGTTGAAGGTAATTATCGATATGTATGTTCCTATGACCGTTTTCTTAATTGTTTTGGGTTTGTTTTTGTAGGTCCTTTTCTTCTCTTGTGTTTCCCACTTAGAGAAGTTCCTTTAGCATTTGTTGTAGAGCTGGTTTGGTTGTGCTGAATTCTCTTAGCTTTTGCTTGTCTGTAAAGCTTTTGATTTCTCCATCAAATCTGAATGAGATCCTTGCTGGATAGAGTAATCTTGGTTGTAGGTTCTTCCCTTTCATCACTTTAAGTATATCATGCCACTCCCTTCTGGCTTGTAGAGTTTCTGCTGAGAAATCAGCTGTTAACCTTATGGGAGTTCTCTTGTATGTTATTTGTCGTTTTTCCCTTGCTGCTTTCAATAATTTTTCTTTGTCTTTAATTTTTGCCACTTTGATTACTATGTGTCTCGGCGTGTTTCTCCTTGGGTTTATCCTGTATGGGACTCTCTGCGCTTCCCTGGACTTGGGTGGCTATTTCCTTTCCCATGTTAGGGAAGTTTTTGATTATTAATCTCTTCAGATATTTTCTCTGGTCCTTTCTCTCTCTCGTCTCCTTCTGGGACCCCTATAATGCGAATGTTGTTGCGTTTAATGTTGTCCCAGAGGTCTCTTAGGCTGTCTTCATTTCTTTTCATTCTTTTTTCTTTAGTCTGTTCTGCAGCAGTGAATTCCACCATTCTGTCTTCCAGGTCACTTATCCGTTCTTCTGCCTCAGTTATTCTGCTATTGATTCCTTCTAGTGTAGTTTTCATTTCAGTTATTGTATTGGTCATCTCTGTTTGTTTGTTCTTTAATTCTTCTAGGTCTTTGTTAATCATTTCTTGCATCTTCTCAATCTTTGCCTCCATTCTTATTCCGAGGTCCTGGATCATCTTCACTATCATTATTCTGAATTCTTTTTCTGGAAGGTTGCCTATCTCCACTTCATTTAGTTGTTTTTCTGGGGTTTTTTCTTGTTCCTTCATCTGGTATATAGCCCTCTGCCTTTTCATCTTGTCTATCTTTCTGTAACTGTGGTTTTTGGTCCACAGGCTGCAGGATTGTAGTTTTTCTTGCTTCTGCTGTCTGTCCTCGGGTGGTTGAGGCTATCTAAGAGGCTTGATGGGAGGCTCTGGTGGTGGGTAGAGCTGACTGTTGCTGTGGCGGTCAGAGCTCCGTAAAACTTTAATCCACTTGACTGTTGATGGGTGGGGCTGGATTCCCTCCCTGTTGGTTGTTTTGCCTGAGGCAACCCAACACTGGAGCCTACCTGGGCTCTTTGGTGGGGTTAATGGCAGACTCTGGGAGGGCTCACGCCAAGGAGCACTTCCCAGAACCTCCGCTGCCAGTGTCCTTGTCCCCACGGTGAAACAGAGCCACCCCCTGCCTCTGCAGGAGACCCCCCAACACCAGCAGGTAGGTCTGGTTCAGTCTCCCCCAGGGTCACTGCTCCTTCCCCTGGGTCCCGATGCGCACACTACTTTGTGTGTACCCTCCAAGAGTGGGGTCTCTGTTTCCCCCAGTCCTGTTGAAGTCCTGCAATCAATTCCCACTAGGCTTCAAAGTCTGATTCTCTAGGAATTCCTCCTCCCGTTGCCGGACCCCCAGGTTGGGAAGCCTGACGTGGGGCTCAGAAGCTTCACTCCAGTGGTTGGACTTCTGTGGTATAAGTGTTCGCCAGTCTGTGAGTCACCCACCCAGCAGTTATGGGATTTGATTTTACTCTGATTGCGCCCCTCCTACCGTCTCACTGTGGCTTCTCCTCTGTCCTTGGACGTGGGGTATCCTCCTTGGTGAAGTCCAGTGTCTTCCTGTCGATGATTGTCCAGCAGCCAGTTGTGATTCTGGTGCTCTCGCAAGAGGGAGTGAGAGCACGTCCTTCTACTCCGCCATCTTGGTTAATCCCCAAGACAATTAATTCTTTAAGGCTTAAATCACCATTTTTGGGTCTAAAAGTAAAACTAAACTTTTGTTTTGACTAGTCAAAAAAAAAAACCCTGAGAAGAGTCACACAGGTGCTCATGTTCCAGGAGCTTATAGGAGCTTTCACAGAGAAGGGTGAATAAGGGTGTGAAGTTGTGTGGGTGGTATGTGAGGGAGGTAGGTGCCCCCACGCCATCTAAGCCCAGCTGATTTGGTCAGTGATGCCTCAGTTATGTCTCACAGACCTTTCTGTGGCATTCCCTGGAACAGGGAGCTGTTCTGGGACCTGGTCTTTGCGTGAAAAGAAACGCGGGGAACCACCTTCCCAAACCTTACACCCAGAAAAAACCTAGCCCTTACCATGGAAGGAGCCATTTCTGAATTTCATTAATTCCTACAACAACTCATGCAGCATGAGTGATGCTTGTGTTTACACAGTTTGTTAGGAAGCCTGAGGCTAAGAGATCAGTGTGCCTGACACCATGCTCTAAACATGGGAGAGGTCCTGATGGGAATGGGGAAATGGTTGTCTCTGAGCTCTGTTCTTCACCAGTGCAGAAGACTGGCACTCAACACTGGCATCTAGACTGAGGTAGGGGCAGTGCAGATTTCTCAGGCCAGATTTCTGGAGAGAGCTGGGGCTCATTCATGAAATCAACAGGCACTGGTCAAAAATCTATACTGTGCAAGTGTTCTAATGCTGGGGATAAAAAGACAACCTCTCCCAGCACTTGTCCCTCTGGTCTGTTTACCAAATTTCCCTTTCATTTGCTTCACTGTTCCCACTTTGAACAACAAGCAATGGGGTGAGTTTCTTAAAATAGTCGTTTATAAAGTGGGATCATTGAAATGATAATCAAGGGCATAGAGAAGTAAGGTGCTCCACACAGAGTTTTCATTCGCTTGTTTGTTTAACAAATAGTGATGTCCTGCTTGGTACAAAAACTGGTCTCACTGGGGCATACAAAGGTAAACATTCATGATGTCTGCTTTCAAAGACTTAACTTTGAAAGAGGGATGGGGACCACGAAACAAGTTAACAAACCAATCAGAAAGCTGATTTCAAAGGACTCCATGAGAACAACAGAATACCAACATGATGGGAGTTACTGGAGTTGGAGGTGGGTGGCTGTGAGGTAATAGGAAATATATATAGTCATCCCTCAGTATCTGATGGGAATTGGTTCCAGGACCCCCCAGCTCAAATACCAAAATCCGTGGATGCTCAAGTCCTTTATGTAAAATGGCAGAGTATTTGCATATAACCTCTGTACATCCTCCTGTATACTTTAAATCATCTCTAGATTACTGATAATAATGTAAATGCCATGTAAATAGTTGTTATACTGTATTTAGGGAATAACAGCAAGAAAAGTCTGTATATGTTCAGTATAGATGCAGCCATCCAATGGTTGCATTTGTCGGCAACAACATAACATTTTCTTTGTTTCAACACTTACAGATTGCTTTCATTTAATGACCTGAAAGAGAAATACATAGATTAAAACACAGAATATTTAAAATACAAGAACATATAGAAAATAAACAAGAAATGTAAATTCATTCTTTCTCTCACCCACGGTGTTAACACTCACCAAAACCCTGGTTCTTCTCTCTTGATATCCTTCATATGATGATGATGATGATGATGGTACGACTACCTGATGACTGTTATATGATGATGATCCTCAGATGATGATGATGATAATGACCCTCAGATGATGAGGCGGGAGGAGGAGGATGACAATGATGATGATTGCTATGTGGTGCCTACAGTGCCCATGTGGTGAAGCAATGAAATGTGTGGCACTGTAGGTAAGCAGTGAGGATGTCTCACCGCTACTTGGACCTTTTCACAGGACATCAGAGGATCATCTATGTCAGAAGAACCAGATTTCAATTGCAGACATTGATGCTCCGGTGGAGGTTCAATAATACTAATGTCAGGATCTGTGGAGTCTGAGGGCTGAGGATCTTCAAGCAAAGGTGGAGGCTTCACAATTGCAGACGCTTTAGTTAGAAGCATTGTTATAGGAAGTTGTTTATTCTTTTTCTTTGCATCATCAAACAAATCTTACAGTGGTTATAGGCATGTTGCTATCCCTTGAAAGACACGGAGACTTCATTCCATCGAAGGACACTGCTCGAGGATCATATTCACTTGTGCCCGTTGGAAAAACTGCAGCAAAATTTTCAAGTGTCCAAGGTGATGGCTCTGCCTCCTCTAATCTTCTGCATCATCATCATCTATATGGGATTTTAGCAGATCTTCATGTTCCTTGTTTGTAAGGGTTTCTCTGTGCTCTTCCACATGTTCCTCAACATTGTCCTTGATCATGTCAGAGAAGCCTCCCCTACCAACTTCCCTTGCACCATTCAAGATATGCTTGACTTCTGTATCAGTAATGGGGAATCCCCTGAGATGGTTGACTTACCTTTCTCCATCATGGATCGCAACATGCATTGGCTGTCTTGGCCTTCATGACATCTGCAGCCTCTGCAGTAAGCACAGTTGTGGAGCTCTTCCATAAATCCATGATGCTGCAGGACTTCCCTGGTGGTCCAGTGGGTAAGACTCTGCTCCCAATGCAGGGGCCTGGGTTCAATCCCTGGTCGGGGAACTAGATCCTGAATGCATGCTGCAGCTAAGAAGCCCGCATGCCACAAGGGAGATCCCATGTGCCGCAACTAAGACCCGGCGCAGCCTAAATAAATAAATACTAAAAAAAAAAAAAATCCATGGTACTGCAGTCTGAGTTTGCGTCAAGGGCAGCACAAATCCTGCCAGACGTGAGGTGGGTGTAAGTCACCTTAATGCGCTTGATGAGGCCTTGATCAAGTGGCTGCAGCAGTGACACAGTGTTACGAGTTGGGAATGTCACTTCTGCATTCTCTTCGGTGAAGCAGAGAGATTAGGGATGACCAGGGGAACATCGTCAATCACGAGGAAGACCTTGTAGGGCAGCCTCTTCTCTTCGAGGTATTTCTTCACTTCAGGAATGAAGCACTGGTGGAACCATTCCAAGAATAGGATGGCCATCACCCAAGGCTTCTTGTGTTGCCAGAACACGGGCAGGCAATTTTTGTTTTTGTTCTTAAGGGCCTGGGGATTGTTTGCTCAGTAGTGAGGTCTGGCTTGATCATGTGACCTGCTGCCTTGCCACACAGCACCAGAGTAAGGCAGTCTTTCCAGACCTTGAACCATGGGGCTGCTCGGCACTCTTATGGCTGTGGGTATGATTGGACATCTTCTTCCAGAACAAGCCCATTTCATCACAATTGAAGACTTGCTCTGGAAGGTAGCCTTTCTCTTCTACAAGTTTCTGGAGTTCTTCTGGGAAAGATGAGGCCGCCTCATTAGGCTGTAGCACTTTACACAGCCAGCTAGCCAGCCAGCCCGCCCTACTAGCTTCAGACTCCTTCCTCTCACTCTGCTCAGGCCCCTCACAGCAGCACTCAAGGAAGCTGAGTGCTTTTCCATGCATCGTTTTGCCATCAACAGGGACATGCTTCTGTGACATGGCTTCTAGCTATACACTAAATGCTTTCTCAGTCCTTGCAAGCACTTTATCACGAACCAGTGAGACTGTTTTTGCTATCGTAGAGGCAGCACTAACACTTCCACGGATTTCAGCTTCCTTCTGCTTTACCATGAGAACGCTCGGTTTGTTCTTATTGACCTCACAGCCCACTTTGACAAGCGCTTGACATGCCACTTTTCAAAAGATCTAAGGTTTTCATTTTCTCATTGAGACATGGCACTTTACGCTCCCCCTTAACCTTTGAGGGACTGCTGTGGCCACTTAATTGCTTTTTAGAAGCCTTTTTTTTTTTTCCACAGAAACAAAGGGTGCACACAACACAAGTAGTGAACAAATCAGACAATGAGGTGAACAACTCTCAGAAAAGGAGAGACTGAGGATCTGTGAAACAGTGGGAGGCTACAGCAGGCTGTGCCTAACGTCTCTTCATTTGTGTGGATTCAGCATAGTGCTCAGTGCACAAATTCAAGTTTGTCTTTTTGGAACTTTCTGGAATTTTTTCCCCGAATATTTTCAATCCAAGGTTGATTGAATCCACGAATGCAGAACCCACAGATACGGAGGGCCAACTTTATTGGTCTCTGCCCCCAGTTCCTGGCACAGAACTCCTAAAACCCTTGTAATTTCCTACGTGGTAAGAACCCAACGAACATCCTTTGTTCTAATGAGGCAGCTCTAGGTGACTCCTGGATGGAGGCTGGTCACCAGAAAGTCCAAGCCATGATTGGAAGCTTGGAATTTTCAGCCCCACCCTTCATCCTCCAGAGAGGGGAGAGGGGCTAGAAACAGAGTTAATAATTGATTATGCCAACATAAGGAAGCCTCCATAATATCCCAATAGTAGAGGGTTCGGAGAGCTTCTGGGTGAACACATCCACATACTGGGCGGGTGAGGCACCCCAACTCCACGGGGACAGAAGATCTCGCGCTCGGGACCTTCCCAGACCTCGCCCCGTGTATCTCTTCATCTGGCTGTTTATCTGTGTTCTTTATCATATCCTTCAGTGAACTGGTACACGTAAGAAAGTGTTTCCCTGAGTTCTGTAAGCTGCTTTAGCAAATAAATCAAACCTGAGGAGGGGGGT
This sequence comes from Balaenoptera ricei, assembly GCF_028023285.1. Lineage (NCBI taxonomy): Eukaryota > Metazoa > Chordata > Mammalia > Artiodactyla > Balaenopteridae > Balaenoptera > Balaenoptera ricei. The sequence goes on from NC_082652.1 coordinate 26,516,888, forward strand.
GTGGGAACCTCTGGTTTGTAGCCAAATGAGACAAGTTGTGGATAACCTGGACACCCACTACTTGCTATTGGCATTTGAAGTAGCATGGGGGTAGTCTCTTGAGGGACCGAGCCCCAACCTGTGGGATCTGACACTCCCCACGTAGACAGTGTTAGAATTGAATTAACTTGTATGTCACCCAGATGGTGTCAGAAACTTGCTTCTCCATGTGGGGAAAAATCCCCACACATCTGGTGACCAGAAGTGTCAAAAGTGAAGTGTTTTGCATGAGTAGTAAAGGAGACACAGGACAAAGACTAACAGTACTGTTTTTTTCCTTTACAGTGGCTACTCTAGTCAAGGGGGAGAGGGGATGGTCAGGAAATCAAGGGTTCTCTGTGAATGTTACCAATGACTGACAGGTGAGTGTTGAGAAGCAGCCAGACATGAGAGGCCTCCCAGGCAGAGAAATGAGACATACAGTGAGAAGGAATGAGGGAGACGGAGGTGAAGGATGTGTCAAACCCTTCGGTGGTGAAAATGGAGAATCATTTTGCATGGAGTGGCCCTTTGCATAGAGTTACCTGGAGGAAAAGCACCTGGGATAGAACAAAGGTGATTAAGATGAAGGACAAGGTAATTAAGTAGAATTGTTCTAATTACTTTTTTATGTTGTTGTTGTTGTTGTTTTTTGGCTCCACCCTGTGGCTTGTGGGATCTTAGTTCCCCAACCAGGGATCAAACCCGTGCCCCCTGCAGTGGAAGCTCAGAGTCCTAACCACTGGACTGCCATGGAAATTCTGCTAATTACCATTTAAAATTGAAGTATAGTGGATTTACAATGTTGTATTAGTTTTGTTCTAATTATTTTTGCTTCATAATAAATTCTGATACTTAAATGCATGTCTCTTTCCCACCCTGCCTCCTATCCTGCACTGCTTCCCGAGAACTACCTTTGCTGTTCTGGACCCATTACACTCACTTCCACTATATCTAATAATCTGTAGATACTCTTGTGTTTTCTCTATCATCTATAATAACAGCAGTTTTATTTACTCATTTCTAATCCTATGTCTCTTAATTTTCATTCCTTATCACCCAGGCTAGGATCTCTAGTACAGTGTTGACTAGAACAGGTAAGAATGGGTGTCCTTGTCTCGTTCCTGATCTTGTAAGATATGCCTCCAACATATGCCCATTTAGACTGATGCTTCTTTATTCAGGATGATGTTTCAGTTTGTCCCACATCTACTGTTTTGTTTTGTTTTTTCCTAGATAGTCTCTAAATGTTTAGTAGAATTCCCCTATGAAACTATCTGGACTTAGTGCTTCCTGCAGGATAGCTCCTGATAACTTTCTCTATTCCTTCTATAGAAATTAATCTAAGTGTACATGCCAATTTTCAACTGCACAGAGGGTCTGTACACCTAACCCCCACGTTGTTCAACGGTTACCTGTATTAACCTACTGCTTTCTGGCCCAGTAAATAGTCAGCATTTGCTGCCCTATTGGTATATAATGCAGGACTAAGGAGGTCAGTTTCTTACATCAGGAGCCCATGGGCGGCTTATGGCCATCATAGGTGGTCCAGAAACTCCAGGAGGCATGAGAGGAGGTTGCCAAAGCCTCTACAGTGAAGGAGTCTCTGAAAGCTCTAATAGGATTGCCTGTTGATTTCAATTTAGAGGGTTCTAGAGCCTTTTATTGGAGGGGGTCCCCATTCAGTGTAGGCTTATTGCAGGTAACAGCATCAGTCCCAAAAGGACTAAGAGATCTTGTACCTGTGTGAACATTGTGGATGCTAAGAAGGTCAACGGCTCTTTCTTGACAGTGTCAGGGATGGAGCAGCCCTCAGTTTACCAAATAATCTTCAGGATTTTAACTGAGGTGGTGTGGCTTTGCATTATGTGTGGGACAGTGGCCCATCCTCCTTCTGTGAGCCCTTTTGTGTCATATCTCCTTAATGAGTGTGTCAAATGAATCTCCCTAGAGGAGGATATCATCAATATAGTGTCATATCTGTGCTTCTGGAGAAAGTTCTGCCAGAACATCCTGTAGCCAATGACCCAGAAGCCATGGCTCAGGATGCAGGCGAGTGTGGCTAGTTGTTAGCAGGGATGTGGAGAGGGAGGGTAGACATGGTCACTGGGCTCGGCCAGGCTGCACCTGCTCTAGGATCTGAGCTGGAGGGGCTCACTCATGCTAGGGTGCAGCTGCCAGGTCTCTGAGGACTGTCCCTACCCACACGGTGAGAGAGAAGCAAAGGAAGCCGAGCAGGCTGTGGGGCTGGGCTACCCAGGGCCTTTCTTCCCCTTCACTGACCCACGCAGGAGGGGCTGCTCCTATAAACTTGTCCCCACCCAGCGCCTTCTCCAGCCCCTCCCTGAGCACTGCTTCAGGCCTGAGCTGAGGGCCTGTGGGGAGGGCTGTGTATGCCATTAATTATTTAAGAAAAATTTTAAGAGCACAAATAAATGACCACTTATGACACCACTACCAAAGGAAATTCTGTGCTTCAGTGGATTTTCTTCCACTAATTTTCCTGAACCCATTATGTACCACTGATTGTAAATTATTTCTCGAACATAAAAATAACATGGTCTCCTATAGGGCAAAGAAATGGGTGAAGACCAGAGGAGACCCTATCAGCTCCAGTTAGCTAAGGGGGTGGGGGTGGGTGAAAACACCAGAAAAACCACCGTTACTCCCCATTCCAATAAACAGTTATCCGGGTCTGATGGTCACCTTTCGCTTCTCAGGAGAAGTAACATTATGGGGAGACTCTCAGATGTAACTACGCGGCTGTGTGGGTTGGGAGGTAGAAGGATAGGAAAGCAGCTTCCCTGAGATCAGCCTCCACATTCTCAGCTCAGCACAAGCCAGGCTGAAGGCAACTGCCCTGTTCTATACCCGAATACACCTGGTTCAGAGTGTGGATTGGGCATAGTTTGTCTGAAGGCAATGAAACTCCAGCAGTTCCCTACCTCTTCTGTCCTCTAACGGGCAAGCTAGTGACAATGTTGAACTTTAACTGAGTCTGTGCTCCCAGAAAACAGCCATGGTTAGGAAATCCTTTTGTTTTCTGAAAACCTGTGTTCTAGGAAACAGCTTACCTCAAAGAATTACCCTTCTCCATATGACTATGATAAGACTCACTGTGCACTCTCTCATGACTCCCTTGTTTACTGTTCCGAGGCCCTAATCCAATATGACTAGTGTCTTTATAAGAAGAGGAGATTAGGACACAGAGGAAACCCATGTGAGGACACAGTAAGAAGTTGGCCACCTAAAGCCAAAAGAGACGTCTCAGAAGTAACCAACCCTGATCTTAGACTTCTAGCCTCCAGAATCGTGAGAAAACAAATTTCTGTTTTTTGAGCCACCTAGTCTGTGGTATTTTGTATTATGTATAGCAGCCCTAGAAAACTAATGCAAACGCCTTCCAAAAAATGAATTAACTAGATAATTTAAATTCATGCCAGGCAAGTTTTACTAAGTACAGCTTTCTGATTCTCCAATACTCACTTTAGGAAAGTTGTAAAATTCAAATGATCACATGCTTACAAAAATGTGAAAGATGAGAAGACGCAAAATACGAATAATCATAATGACTAGGACTTACTGTGGTCTTACTCCACACCAGGCATTAAGGTAGAGCTCTCCGTGAAATTTTTGTTTACTCCTCCTAACAACTTCATGATCAACGTACTACTGCACCCATTTTATAAATGAGAGTAGGTAATTTAGTCAGATAACTTAGGGAGTGAGGTTTCAACCCAGGCCACCTGACTCCATGCAGAATCCCCACTCATAGCCACTGTGTTTCTCTGTCATTCTTGGGAAATATCAGTTGTTTAGCTCGCGCTGCCAGTACCTGAAGCAAGACAAGGGAAAGTTTCCCTCACGAAGCAAGAGCATATATCCCTTTCCCTCTTTCTCCAGTGCAGCATTAGGAATTTAAGTTCTCAAAACCACTGCTGAATGAGGCTGAATTGGCAATAAACAACTTTAGGATGTGTTGTGGTCTGAACACGGGTTGGAAAAGAATTTCCAGACACAAGGCAGAATGTAAGGAAGATAGGATTTATTAGAGGGAAGGGTCACTGCCAGAACAGCAGGCCTACTTCCTAGTAGTCTGGGAGAGTCGAGCCTGAACATGTGCTATTGATCAGTTTTTATAGCCAGAAAACAAAGGAATGTTCCGAGGTGAAAATTTCGTTTACTGATTGGTTGAGGCACATATACCTTCCTTCTATAGGGTGGGAGTGGGACAGGGCAGATACCTTTCCTTATTTGGGACAGGTCCTGTTGCCCAGGTGGGCATCGCCCAGATAGGCTCAGGAATTTCATAACCATCACAACATGGTGGGGAGGGCAATTGATTAAGAGTCCGGTAGGGGGTGTAACACTGAAACTTTTTCAGGCAGGGTCGTCCTTTGCCCTTGAAGCACCACTGTCCTTGGAGCACCACAGGATGGTCTTTTATCCAGGTGCCACCAGGCTCCTCCCTAGGGGAACTCCCTAAAGCTCAATCAACCACTTAAAGTAGAGCATGCGTTCGTGCCACATCTCCTATGGAAAGCTGGCCTCTGTTACCATATGGGGTAGCTGTCGTTTGCCAATTCCATATTGTCCATATCCTAAGGTTATTAATCTAACTCATACATTATCAGTACATGATCAGGAAGGGTAATTTGAACTCTTTAACAGGACTTTACAGGGCTATACAAGATCTGGTCCTGCTTTCCTCTTTACTCCATTCCATTCCCTCAACAGCATCTCAGTTCAAACGAGGCTAACTTCAGTTCCCCGCACCTGCCCTGTGCCAGCTTGTAGCTGAGCCTTCTCACATTCTGTTCCACTTGCCTGAAATGTTCATTTTCTCTCACTTTCCTCCCATTGTCTCTTCTTCCGGGAATCCTTTCATGAACCTAAAGGCCCTAAATTATGGTGACAATCCACCTTTCAGTGTTCTTTTGCCCTTTTTAAGGCATTGTGAGTCACCTTATTTATACTTTCCTAAAATAGTTTTCAAAATGTCGTGACTCAAAAAAAAAAAAAAAAAAATGTCGTGACTCTTTGTTTTGGCCTAGCTTGGGTGCTAAGAGGGTTCCGTAGGCCAAGGACAAGATGAAGCAAAGTAGGAAGAGTTTTCATTAATTCACATAATGTTAAATGAGCATGTATAAATCCAGTACTTACTGTGCACAAGGCTCAGTGCTGTGTGATGTATATATTTTCTCCCAATAACTCTAAAACAAGTACAATTATTTTCCGCAGAGATTAAAAAGAAGAAGTTTAGAGAACTTACATAACTTAACAAAATCACACAGGAAACGAGACATAACCAGGATTTAAACACAGATCTGTGTGACTTTATTTTTTTTATTTTTTTAAATTTATCTGTTTTATTTATTCATTTTTGGCTGCGTTGGGTCTTCGTTGCTGCTCATGGGCTTTCTCTAGTTGCGGAGAGCAGCGGCTACTCTTCGTTGCGGTGCACGGGCTTCTCATTGCAGTGACTTCTCTTGTTGTGGAACACGGGCTCTAGGCGCACGGCTTTAGTAGTTGTGGCTCTTAGGCTCTAGAGCGCAGGCTCAGTAGTTGTGGCTCACGGGCTTAGTTGCTCCACGGCATGTGGGATCTCCCCAGACCAGGGCTCAAACCTGTGTCCCCTGCATTGACAGGCGGATTCTTAACCACTGCGTCACCAGGGAAGCCCCGATCTGTGTGACTTTAGATCGCAGCTCACATTGCTATAACTCCTAAGCAGTGAGAAAACCTCATGGGGAAAGACTGAGGCCAAGGCCTGGCCCCAAAGACCCCTTTGAGCTTTTTAAAAACCTTTTCCTTGCGGCTTCCCTGGTGGCACAGTAGTTAAGAATCCACCTGCCAACGCAGGGGACACGGGTTTGAGCCCTGGTCCGTGAAGAACCCACATGCCATGGAGCAACTAAGCCCGTGCGCCACAGCTACTGAGCCTGCGCTCTAGAGCCTAAGAGCCACAACTACTGAGCCCGCACGCCTAGAGTCCGTACTCCACAACAAGAAAAGCCACTGCAATGAGAAGCCCATGCACCGCAACGAAGAGTAGCCTTCCCTCGCTGCAACTAGAGAAAGCCCACGCGCAGCAACGAAGACCCAATGTAGCCAAAAATAAATAAATTTGTTTTAAAAAACCCAAAAAACCTTTTCCTTTATCTTTAACTATGACTCCAGTTAGTAAAGGGCTTTATGCCAACTCTTTACCTCCAGTCTGAGGAGGAGGAAGAGGCTCGTCTCACCGGCTGCACCCCCATTGTGTCACTCCCTCGTCCCCGGCCTTCTGGACTTTTGAGGACCAGCCCAGCCTTCCCTGTAGAGATCATTCAAGGAGATCCAGTGTTACCAAATCCAAGCTCAGTCTGCTTGCCGTATGACAGGCCAATAACTGGGAGATGAGGTGTGTAGGCAAGGAATAGTGACTTTATTCAGAAAGCCAGGCATCCGAGAAGATGGCGGGCTAGTGCCCTAGAGTACCATCTTATCAGGGTCTGGATGCCAGTTTCTTTTATAGAACAGAGAGGGGGTGGAGGTGAGGAAGTAAAGTAAAAAGGCCATAAATCTTGCAAAGTATCTGCTGGCTTGGCCAGCATCAGGGAGGGGATGTGTTAATTTCTTCTTTTCTACAACCATTCACGGGTAGGCAGGGTCAGAATGTCTCCCTGTGATCTGAACAAAGGCACTTCAGTTTAACATTCAGGCAGAGGGGCAGGGTTCCCTGAGGCCGGCCACTATGTATGCTTACAGCTATAGGCAGCATCCTTTTCATGATTATAATAACAAAAGCAATGAAAAGCAAAGGTTAAAGTAAGAGAAACAGATCCAACATGGAGTCAGATTTTTGCTCTTCCCTTTTACACCAGTACAAGGCTCAGTACCTGTGAAATAGCGGCCTCCTCAGCCGGAACCCGAAGCGTGATAGGCCCTTCCCTCCTCCCTCCCTGGCGCCAGCCCATATGCGGTTAATGTCACTCTGCCACTGCTCTCCATGTGCGGCTGTGCTTAGCCCACCAGACTGGCCCTGTACCCACTGCCCACCCACTGCACAAGTGGGCAGGCGGGAGCTCCACTCCGGGGACACCAGCTCCTGGGCCACCTCATTAGTCACGAACTGACTGGTGAAGCCAGCAGTGGGCTGAGCCCACAGCACCCAGCCCTCAGACAGTGATCCTGGTAATGGGTGCGTCACCCACCTCCATGTGGCCACCGGGTCTCCACAGCTTGCGCACCTCGCTCCACTGAGAGCTGGAGGACGACGTTGCTGGAGTAGCCCAGTACTTGTTCAGCCCCAGCTGCTCGCTGGTGTCACACCTTTCTACTCAAGGTGTAATAGTGGTGAGGCAGGTGCGAGCTATAGCAGCCCTGCTCAGCCATTGGTTGGTGCCACAGTGGGCCCCTCCCTCACCCCTGTATATAAAAGGAGGCTGACTTCAGACTGAGGTAAAATGGTTTTTTGAGACACTAGTCTGCCATCTTCTCGGTCTGCTAGCTTTCCAATTAAAGTCGTTATTCCTTGATCCAACAACTCATCTCCCAATTTATTGGCCTGTCATGCGGTGAGCAGAACGAGCTTGGGCTCAGTGACACCGGGGCCTTAAGAGCCTCAGCCTCATTCAATCGCTAGGAACTAAGGAACAACACTCCGCCAGCAGCCCGTGGAGTGGGACCAGGGACAGACTTCCGGCTCAGCTGGATGTGCCCAGGGCCATAGCGTGCAACGGCCGCCTGCCATTTTTGACTCCTCCTGCTGAGTCCCTGGAGCGCTCTTCTGTCACCTTCCGTAGCCAACTGTGGCTAGAAGTGGATCCAACTGGCCCCTACGTGAGGCTCTTCATGGGGGCTCCAAGAATCCCTTTGCTGATGTAATGTTCCTGGAGTCGCTTCAGGGTCTCATCCTTTTCTGGAATCTTAGGTCAGCTCAGACAGGTCACTCCAGCAGCGCTTCCTTCCCACATTCTCTGAGAAAACGGTTTCTCCCTTTGAATGGTTCTTTATAGTCTTAGTGATAACCCATTGCCTTCTTAAAACACCCCTGGGGGACTTCCCTGGTGGTGCAGTGGTTAGGGATCCACTTGCCAATGCAGGGGACACGGGTTCAAGCCCTGGTCCGGGAAGATCCCACATGCCGCGGAGCAACTAAGCCCATGTGCCACAACTACTGAAGCCCGCACGCCTAGAGCCCGTGCTCTGCAACAAGATAAGCCACCGCAATGAGAAGCCCGTGCACCGCAATGAAGAGTAGCCCCTGCTCGCCACAATTAGAGAAAGCCCACGTGCAGCATTGAAGACCCAACACAGCCAAAAAAAAAAAAACTTAAAAAAGCTTAAAAAAAAAAAAAAACACCCCTGCGATTGTAATAGAGCGGGGCAGTGTGCAGCCCTTAGCACGCGGCGGTTGCTGGGCGCGTTCCTGACAACCCATTACCATTAACGCAGGACGGTTAGAGAAGCAGTTAGAGGTCCTGCTCAGCCATTGGTTGGCACCGCAGTGGGCCCCTCCCCCAAGCGAACAACTGTCAATGAGCAACCTTAGTGGTCCCAGTCAGCCAACGGTTGGTGGAGCTGTGGTCGTCAGGAAGAGAATGAGGTGAGAGGCGGATCCTAGCCTACTCCCCAGGCAGCTTGCCTGGCCTCAGGGTGAGCTGGGGGGCCCAGGGAACAGGCTGGAGGCTGTGTCCTGCAGGGCTCCAGAGCCCTTGCCCAGGCCGCCCACTAGCAGGACCCAGGCCCTGAGGTGGCGGTGAACCTCTCCCCCATCCCTGCCTCTGCGATCTAATGGCAGCGGCAGTCTGCATGGGACTCAGTCTGTGGGATCTGGCCCCTGCCATTCGGGTGACCTGAGGAGCCTGAGGGCCAGTTGGGTCCAGGGCACCTGGCTCTGTCAGCTATGACAGCTGGGCAGGGTCTGGGGACCTGGCCCTGAGGGAGTCGCCAACTGAGATCTGCTTCCTCTTAGCCAGGACCTGGACCTCGGAGGGTGTAAGTTGTGCCTTGGGACCTTGCCCTTTCTTGTCAGAACAGAGAATAACACTTGTTTGGTGGAGGTTTACAGGAACATCGTGACCTGACCATGACCTGACCTCAAGAACAAAGGATCTGACACCAAGAAGTTTGCAACAACTAACCACGCCCCTCCCTCACCTTTCCTATAAAAGGGCTTTGCTGAAAGCTTTCGGGGAGTTTGGGGTTTTTTAAGGCATGAGCCACCCATCTCATTGCACGGCCCTGCAATAAACATTTCTTTGTTCCAAGCTCCAACGTTTTGGTATTGTTTGGCCTCACTGTGCGTTGGGCCTGAATCCAGAGAAGTTAGTTGACCTGAAAGTCATCACTGAGTTAGAAAGGTAGGAGTTCTCATCCTGAGGGCCTTAATAATAATAAAAGTAGGCAAGACTTTGTCCTAAAAACCCTCATGAGGTAGGTTCTATTAACATACTCATTTTATTGTTGAAGAAACTGAAGCTTAGCTTAAGGGAAATGTCTGCTGTTACTCAGCTGCTTACTGTGGAAGAGCCAAAATTCCAGCACCAAACTGTTTATTCCAAAACCTCATCCATTCAACCAGAATCGTACACAAAACATAAAACATCTGGGCTGATCTGCTTTACTTCTTTTTTTTTTTTTAATATGTATTTATTTATTTATTTTTGTTTTTGGCTGCATCTGGTCTTAGTTGCAGCACGTGGGCTCATCGTTGCAGCACATGGGCTTCTCTAGTTGTGGCCCATGTGCTCAGTAGTTGTGGCGTGTGGTCTTAGTTGCCCCACAGCACGTGGGATCTTAGTTCCCCGACCAGGGATCGAACCCACGTCCCCTGCGTTGGAAGGTGGATTCTTAACCACTGGACCACCAGGGAAGTCCCAATTAACCACAATTAACTAAGATTCATCTTTGTTGCCATTTCTAGTCTTTAAAATGTATTTTCCCCGTGGTAATGAGCTTATGAGCTTTCTCCTTTGAGCCATTAATGTGGTAAATTATTTATAAATTTCTAACATTGGACTATTTTTGCATTTGTGGAACAAAATTCACTTGCTGGTGATAGGTTATTCTTCTAATAGGCTAATAGGCTTCTGTTTGTTCTGTGCTTATGATTGCTAATGAGAGGGCTTTTCCCTCTTCTCCTCTTTGTGTGTTAGAAAACAGTGAAGGCCGGTGAGCCCACTGCCTGACCTGAGAAAGGGAACACTGACAATAGTTCACATCTTCCTCTGTGCCCACCCCTATTCCAGTCCCCTACCCAACCCACTAGCATGAACCACTCTTCAGAATTTTATGATAATCACTCTCTATCACAAATACATGTCTTAGTCCATTTGCACTGCTATAACAAAATACCACACTGGGTAGCTCATAACAACAGAAATGTATTGCTCACAGTTCTCGAGGCCAGAAGTCCGAGACCCAGGCACCAGCATGGTGGAGTTTGGTGAGGGCCCTCTTCCGGGTTCATAGCTGGTGCCTTCTCTTTGCATCCCCACATGGTGGAAGGGACTGGGGAGCTCTCTGGAGCCTCTTTTATAAGGGCACTAGTCCCACCCATGAGGGCTCCACCTCATGACCCAAGAATCTCCCAAAGGCCCCACCACCTAATACCATCACCTCTGGGGGTTAGGATTGCAACACATGAATTTTGCGAGGACACTAACATTCAGATCATAGCAATGCATTTGCCTAAATGGCATAATTTATTGTTTAGTTCTAATTGTGTTTGAACTTTACAATAAAAAATATCAGGCTATATTTATGCTCTTGGAGTGTGTTACTAAGATTCACCTCTGTTCTTGCTTGTACGTCATTCATTTTCACTTCAATGTAACATTCTATCATGGGAATTGTGCCACGGTACATTCATTCATTCCTGTCTATGTGCACTTGTGCTGTTTCCAGGTTTTGGCTGATACAAACTGCTTTTCTGAACATACTGGTACATGTCTCTTGGTATATGTACAAAGAGTTTGTCCTAGATTTATATGCAGAAGTAGAACTGGTCCCCTGGTGCTGTACTGGGGAGGGCAGCAAGATAGGGCATCCCCCCCTCTGGGTTCTGTGCAGGAGCACCCCTGGAGCCCTGAGGCCCCAGTCTCTGTGGCGGGGGGGGGGGGGTGGCGGGGGGAAGGGAGGCTCTGGAGGGGGAGGGGCAGGGGAAGGGGGTAAGTAGGAGGATTGGGCAAGTGACTCAGCATCTGGAGAGGACGGGTGGTTGCATTCCTGTACGTGAGACCTGAGAAGGCTGTGGGTGTATCTTTTTTTTTTTTTTTGGCTGCATTGGGTCTTCATTGCTGCGTGCGGGCTTTCTCTAGTTGCGGTGAGCAGGGGCTACTCTTGGTTGCAGTGCGCAGGCTTCTCATGACGGTGGCTTCTCTTGTTGCTGAGCACAGGCTCTAGGCGCGTGGGCTTCAGTAGTTGTGGCACGTGGGCTTAGTAGTTGTGGCTCGCGGGCTCTAGGCCGCAGGCTCAATAATTGTGGCACACGGGCTTAGTTGCTCCGCGGCATGTGGGATCTTCCTGATAGGGACAGAGTAAAGGAACAAAGTAGGTGGTTAAATCCCACTAGTGATTGTAAGTAGAAGAAATATGAAGACCCCTGTAAGTTAATGATTACTCAAGGAAGCAGGTTTACTTAACGAAGGTTTACAAAACAAAGCAGGCTTGCCTAGCAAAAAAACCATGCGACAGAAGCACAAGACATGTCCCCAAACAATAAAACAATGGTGGCATGAGACCCACATCCTGCCTAGTGAGCTCAATAAGTCATTGATCCATAGGCATGCTCTCCACACATAAAAAACAATAATTTATGGAAACGTGCTCATTGTACAGAGCTCTGAAATAATTTTTACAGTCCTGGCTTGACCATGTAGGGACAAAAAAACTCCCCTGCCGAACCTGGAGGAGGAGCTGATGATGGAAGCATGACATCTTCTCAAGAATGAAGAAGAAAGTGGTCGTTCAGCCCCCACAGTTTTCCTTTGATTATAAAACCATAACCCTCTAAGTTCTTGGGGTACGGCACCCTCTCACCCGCCCACTTGTAAACCTCACAAGCATCCTATTCTAGTAAACCACTTCTTATCTATCACTTTGTGTCTTGCTGAATTCTTTCTGCCCTGAGACATAAAGGACTGGGCTCTTCGGAGCCCCCCGAAACCACACCTATCTGTTTCATTCCTGGACCAGGGATCAAACCCGTGTCCCCTGCACTGGCAGGCGGATTCTTAACCACTGCACCACCAGGGAAATCCTGTGGGTGTATCTTGTACAAATACAAAGACAGAAATATAAATCTTGAGCTGTGGAGGAAAACCTGGGCCGGGTAAGTTTCTTGGAAATCCTCAGGTCATGGAAGGTCATGGAAGCTGTTTCTGCCTTTCTGGGTGCTGCAGCTGTGCTTTGATTTTTCCTTTGTTTCTTTTTTTTCTTTTTATCATTCACTTTTTTAAAAAAATAGATCTTTATTAGAGTATAATGGCTTCACAATACCATGTTAGTTTCTGTTGCACAACAGAGCAAATCAGCCATATGCATACACGTGTCCCCATATCACCTCCCTCTTGAGCCTCCCTCCCATCCTCCCTCTCCCATCCCTCTAAGTCCTCGCAAAGCACTGAGCTGATCTCCCTGTGCTATGCTGCTACTTCCCACCAGCCAACTGTTTTACATTCCGTAGTGTATATATGTCGATGCTACTCTCACTTCGCCCCAACTTTGCCCTTCCACCCCACGTCATCAAGTCCATTCTTTATGTCTACCTCTTGATTCTTGTCCTGCAACTAGGTTCATCAGTACCTTTTTTTTTTTTTTTAGACTCCATAGATATGCATTAGCATACGGTATTTGTTTTTCTCTTTCTGACTTGCTTCACTCTATGACAGACTCTATGTCCATCCACCTCACTACAAATAACTGAATTTTGTTTCTTTTTATGGCTGAGTAATATTCCATTGTATATATGCACCACATCTTCTTTATCCATTCATCTGTCGATGGACATTTAGGTTGGTTCCACGTCCTGGCTATTGTAAAGTGTGCTGCAGTGAACATTGTGGTGCATGTCTCTTTTTGAATTATGGTTTTCTCAGGCCCAGTAGTGGGATTGCTGGGTGATATGGTAGTTCTATTTTTAGTTTTTTAAAGAGCCTCCATACTGTTTTCCATAGTGGTTGTATCAATTTACATTCCCACCAAGAGTGCAGGAGGGTTCCCTTTTCACCACACCCTTTCCAGCATTTATTGTTTCTAGCTTTTTTGATAATGGCCATTCTGACCGGCGTGAGGTGATACATCATTGTAGTTTTGATTTGCATTTCTCTAATAATTAGTGATGTTGAGTATCATTTCATGTGCCTCGTGGCCATCTGTATGTCTTTCTTGGTGAAATGTCTATTTAAGTCTTCTGCCCATTTTTTAACTGGATTGTTTGTTTGGTTTTTATTTATTTATTTATGCTTTAAACATCTTTATTGGAGTATAATTGCTTTACAATGGTGTGTTAGTTTCTGCTTTATAACAAAGTGAATCAGTTATACATATACATATGTCCCCATACCTCTTCCCTCTTGCATCTCCCTCCCTCCCACCCTCCCTATCCACCCCTCTAGGTGGTCACAAATCACCGAGCTGATCTCCCTGTGCTATGCGGCTGCTTTCCACTAGCTATCTATTTTACGTTTGGTAGTGTATATATGTCCATGCCACTCTCTCACTTTGTCCCAGCTTACCCTTCCCCCTCCCCGTATCCTCAAGTCCATTCTCTAGTAAGTCTGCATCTTTATTCCCATCTTGCCCCTAGGTTCTTCATGACCTTTTTTTTTTTTTAGATTCCATATATATGTGTTAGCATACGGTATTTATTTTTCTCTTTCTGACTTACTTCACTCTGTATGACAGTCTCTAGGTCCATCCACCTCACTACAAATAACTCAGTTTCATTCCTTTTTATGGCTGAGTAATATTCCATTGTATATATGTGCCACATCTTCTTTATCCATTCATCTGTTGATGGACACTTTGGTTGCTTCCATGTCCTGGCTATTGTAAATAGAGCTTCAGTGAACATTTTGGTACATGACTCATTTTGAATTATGGTTTTCTCAGGGTATATGCCCAGTAGTGGGATTGCTGGGTCATATGGTAGTTCTATTTTTAGTTTTTTAAGGAACGTCCATACTGTTCTCCGTAGTGGCGGTATCAGTTTACATTCCCACCAGAAGTGCAAGAGGGTTCTCTTTTCTCCACACCCTCTCCAGCATTTATTGTTTGTAGATTTTTTGATGATGGCCATTCTGACTGGTGTGAGATGATATCTCATTGTAGTTTTGATTTGCATTTCTCTAATGATTAATGATGTTGAGCATTCTTTCATGTGTCTGTTGGCAATCTGTATATCTTCTTTGGAGAAATGTCTATTTAGGTCTTCTGCCCATTTTTGGATTGGGTTGCTTGTTTTTTTAATGTTGAGTTGCATGAGCTGCTTGTAAATTTTGGAGATTAATCCTTTGTCAGTTGCTTCATTTGCAAATATTTTCTCCCATTCTGAGGGTTGTCTTTTGGTCTTGTTTATGGTTTCCTTTGCTGTGCAAAAGCTTTTAAGTTTCATTAGGTCCCATTTGTTTATTTTTGTTTTTATTTCCATTTCTGTAGGAGGTGGGTCAAAAAGGATCTTGCTGTGATTTATGTCATAGAGTGTTCTGCCTATGTTTTCCTCTAAGAGTTTGATGGTGTCTGGCCTTACATTTAGGTCTTTAATCCATTTTGAGTTTATTTTTGTGTATGGTGTTAGGGAGTGTTCTAATTTCATTCTTTTACATGTAGCTGTCCAGTTTTCCCAGCACCACTTATTGAAGAGGCTGTCTTTTCTCCACTGTATATTCTTGCCTCCTTTATCAAAGATAAGGTGACCATATGTGCATGGGTTTATCTCTGGGCTTTCGATCCTGTTCCATTGATCTGTATTTCTGTTTCTGTGCCAGTACCATACTGTCTTGATTACTGTAGCTTTCTAGTATAGTCTGAAGTCAGGGAGTCTGATTCCTCCAGCTCCGTTTTTCTTTCTCAAGATTGCTATGGCTATTCGGGGTCTTTTGTGTTTCCATACAAGTTGTGAAATTTTTTGTTCTAGTTCTGTGAAAAATGCCAGTGGTAGTTTGATAGGGATTGCATTGAATCTGTAGACTGCTTTGGGTAGTAGAGTCATTTTCACAATGTTGATTCTTCCAGTCCAAGAACATGGTATATCTCTCCATCTATTTGTATCATCTTTAATTTCCTTCATCAGTGTCTTATAATTTTCTGCATACAGGTCTTTTGTCTCCTTAGGTAGGTTTATTCCTAGATATTTTATTCTTTTTGTTGCAATGGTAAATGGGAGTGTTTTCTTAATTTCACTTTCAGATTTTTCATCATTAGTGTATAGGAATGCAAGAGATTTCTGTGCATTAATTTTGTATCCTGCTACTTTACCAAATTAATTGATTAGCTCTAGTAGTTTTCTGGTAGCATCTTTAGTATTCTCTATGTATAGTATCCTGTCATCTGCAAACAGTGACAGCTTTACTTCTTCTTTTCCAATTTGGATTCCTTTTATTTCTTTTTCTTCTCTGATTGCTGTGGCTAAAACTTCCAAAACTATGTTGAATAATAGCAGTGAGAGTGGGCAACCTTGTCTTGTTCCTTATCTTAGTGGAAATGGTTTCAGTTTTTCACCATTGAGGACGACATTGGCTGTGGGTTTGTCATATATGGCCTTTATTATGTTGAGGAAAGTTCCCTCTATGCCTACTTTCTGGAGGGTTTTTATCATAAATGGGTGTTGAATTTTGTCAAAAGCTTTCTCTGCATCTATTGAGATGATCATATAGTTTTTCTACTTCAATTTGTTAATATGGTGCATCACATTGATTGATTTGCATATATTGAAGAATCCTTGCATTCCTGGGATAAGCCCCACTTGATCATAGTGTATGATCCTTTTAATGTGCTGTTGGACTCTGTTTGCTAGTATTTTGTTGAGGATTTTTGCATCTATGTTCATCAGTGATATTGGCCTGTAGTTTTCTTTCTTTGTGACATCTTTGTCTGGTTTTGGTGTCAGAGTGATGGTGGCCTTGTAGAATGAGTTTGGGAGTGTTCCTCCCTCTGCTATATTTTGGAAGAGTTTGAGAAGGATAGGTGTTAGCCCTTCTCTAAATGTTTGATAGAATCCGCCTGTGAAGCCATCTGGTCCTGGGGTTTTGTTTGTTGGAAGATTTTTAATCACAGTTTCAATTTCAGTGCTTGTGATTGGTCTGTTCATAGTTCTGTTTCTTCCTGGTTCAGTCTCGGAAGGTTGTGCATTTCTACGAATTTGTCCATTTCTTCCAGGTTGTCCATTTTATTGGCATACAGTTGCTTGTAATCTCTCATGATCTTTTGTATTTCTGCAGTATCAGTTGTTACTTCTGCTTTTTCATTTCTAATTCTATTGATTTGAGTATTCTCCCTTTTCTTCTTGATAAGTCTGGCTAATGGTTTATCAATTTTGTTTATCTTCTCAAAGAACCAGCTATTAGTTTTATTGATCTTTGCTATCGTTTCCTTCATTTCTTTTTCATTTATTTCTGATCTGATCTTTATGATTTCTTTCCTTCTGCTAACTTTGGGGTTTTTTTGTTCTTCTTTCTCTAATTGCTTTAGGTGTAAGGTTAGGTTGTTTATTTGAGATGTTTCTTGTTTCTTAAGGTAGGATTGTATTGCTATAAACTTCCCTCTTAGAACTGCTTTTGCTGCATCCCATAGGTTTTGGGTTGTCGTGTTTTCATTGTCATTTGTTTCTAGGTATTTTTTGATTTCCTCTTTGATTTCTTCAGTGATATCTTGGTTATTAAGTAGTGTGTTGTTTAGCCTCCATGTGTTTATTTCTTACAGATTTTTTCCTGTAATTGATATCTAGTCTCATAGCATTGTGGCTGGAAAAGATACTTGAAATGATTTCAATTTTTTTTAATTTACCAAGGCTTGATTTGTGACCCAAGATATGATCTATCCTGGAGAATGTTCCATGAGCACTTGAGAAGAATGTGTATTCTGTTGTTTTTGGATGGAATGTCCTATAAATACCAATTAAGTCCATCTTGTTTAATGTATCATTTAAAGCTTGTGTTTCTTTATTTATTTTCATTTTGGATGATCTGTCCATTGGTGAAAGTGGGGTGTTAAAGTCCCCTACTATGATTGTGTTACTGTCGATTTCCCCTTTTATGGCTGTTAGTGTTTGCCTTATATATTGAGGTGCTCCTATGTTGGGAGCATAAATACTTACAATTGTTATATCTTCTTCTTGGATTGATCCCTTGATCATTCTGTAGTGTCCTTCTTTGTCTCTTGTAATAGTCTTTGTTTTAAAGTCTATTTTGTCTGATATGAGAATTGCTACTCCAGCTTTCTTTTGATTTCCATTTGCATGGAATATCTTTTTCCATCCCCTCACTTTCAGTCTGTATGTGTCCCTAGGTCTGAAGTGGGTCTCGTAGACAGCATATATATGGGTCTTGTTTTTGTATCCATTCAGCCAATCTATGTCTTTTGGTTGGAGCATTTAATCCATTTACATTTAAGGTAATTATCGATAGGTATGTTCCTATTACCGTTTTCTTAATTGTTTTGGGTTTATTATTGTAGGTCTTTTCCTTCTCTTGTGTTTCCTGCCTAGGGAAGTTCCTTTAGCATTTATTGTAAGGCTGGTTTGGTGGTGCTGAATTCTCTTAGCTTTTGCTTGTCTGTAAAGGTTTTAATTTCTCCGGCAAATCTGAATGAGATCCTTGCTGGGTAGAATAATCTTTGTTGTAGGTTTTTCTCCTTCATCACTTTAAATAAGTCCTGCCACTCCCTTCTGGCTTGCAGAGTTTCTGCTGAAAGATCAGCTGTTAACCTTATGGGGATTCCCTTATGTGTTATTGGTGGTTTTTCCCTTGCTGCTTTTAATATTTGTTCTTTGTATGTAATTTTTGATAGCTTGATTAATATATGTCTTGGCGTGTTTCTCCTTGGATTTATCCTGTATGGGACTCTCTATGCTTCCTGGACTTAATTAACTATTTCTTTTCCCATATTAGAGAAGTTTTCAACTATAATCTCTTCAAATATTTTCTCAGTCCCTTTCTTTTTCTCTTCTTCTTCTGGGACCCCTGTAATTCGAATATTGGTGCGTTTAATGTTGTCCCAGAGGTCTCTGAGACTGTCCTCAATTCTCTTCATTCTTTTTTCTTTATTCTGCTCTGCAGTAGTTATTTCCACTATTTTATCTTCCAGGTCACTTATCCGTTCTTCTGCCTCAGTTATTCTGCTATTGATCCCTTCTTGAGAATTTTTAATTTCATTTATTGTGTTGTTCATCACTGTTTGTTTGCTCTTTAGCTCTTCTAGGTCCTTGTTAAACGTTTCTTGTATTTTCTCCATTCTATTTCCAAGATTTTGGATCATCTTTACTATCATCATTCTGAATTCTTTTTCAGGTAGACTGCCTATTTCCTCTTCATTTGTTAGGTCTGGTGGGTTTTTGCCTTGCTTCTTCATCTGCTGTGAACTTACTGTGTTTGGGGTCTCCTTTTCGCAGGCTGCATATTCATAGTTCCCATTGATTTTGGTGTCTGTCCCCAGTGGCTAAGGTTGGTTCAGTGGGTTCTGTAGGCTTCCTGGTAGAGGGGACTAGTGCCTGTGTTCTGGTGGATGAGGCTGGATCTTGTCTTTCTGGTGGGCAGGTCCACATCTGGTGGTGTGTTTTGGGGTGTCTGTGGCCTTATTATGATTTTAGGCAGCCTCTGTGCTAATGGATGGGGTTTTGTTCCTGTCTTGCTGGTTGTTTGGCATAGGGTGTCCAGCACTGTAGCTTGCTGGTCGTTGAGTGGAGCTGGGTCTTGGCGTTGAGATCGAGATCTCTGGGAGATTTTCGCCGTTTGATATTACGTGGAGCTGGGAGGTCTCTTGTGGACCAGTGTCCTGAACTTGGCTCTCCCACCTCAGTGGCACAGCCCTGACGCCTGGCTGGAGCAACAAGAGCCTGTCCTCCACATGGCTCAGAATAAAAGGGAGGAAAAAAAGAAAGAAAGAAAGAAGATAAAATAAAATAAAATATAATATAATAAAGTAAAATAAAGTTATTAAAATAAAAAATAATTATTAAGAAAAAAAATTTAAGTAAAAAAAAAAAAACAAACGGACAGACAGAACCCTAGGACAAATGGTAAAAGCAAAGCTATACAGACAAAATCACACACAGAAGCATACACATACACACTCACAAAAAGAGAAAAAGGGAAAAATATATATATATCTTTGCTCCCAAAGTCCACCTCCTCAATTTGGGATGATTCTTTGTCTATTCAGGTATTCCACAGATGCAGGGTACATCAAGTTGATTGTGGAGATTTAATCCGCTGCTCCTGAGGCTGCTGGGAGAGATTTCCCTTTCTCTTCTTTGTTCGCAGAGCTCCCGGGGTTCAGCTTTGGATTTGGACCCGGCTCTGCATGTAGGTCACCTGAGGGCGTCTGTTCTTCGCTCAGACAGGACGGGGTTAAAGGAGCAGCTGATTCGGGGGCTCTGGCTTGCTCAGGCCGTGGGGGAGGGAGGGAGGGGTCGGGATGCGGGCGAGACTGCGGCGGCAGAGGCTGGCATGGTGTTGCACCAGGCTGAGGCGTGCCGTGCGTTCTGCTGGGGAAGTTGTCCCTGGATCACGGGACTCTGGCAGTGGCAGGCTGCACAGGCTCCCGGGAGGGGAGGTGTGGATCGTGACCTGTGCTTGCACACAGGCTTCTTGGTGGCTGCAGCAGCAGCCTTAGCGTCTCATGCCCGTCTCTGGGGTCCGCGCTGATAGCCGCGGCTCGCTCCCGTCTCTGGAGCTCCGTTAAGCGGTGCTCTGAATCCCCTCTCCTCGCACACCAGGAAACAAAGAGGCAAGAAAAAGTCTCTTGCCTCTTCGGCAGCTCCAGACTTTTTCCCAGACTCCCTCCCAGCTAGTTGTGGCACACTAGCCCCCTTCAGGCTGTGTTCACACAGCCAACCTCAGTCCTCTCCCTGGGATCCGACCTCCGAAGCCCGAGCCTCAGCTCCCAGCCCCCGCCTGCCCCGGCGGGTGAGCGGACAAGCCTCTCGGGCTGGTGAGTGCTGGTAGGCACCGATCCTCTGAGCGGGAATCTCTCTGCTTTGCCCTCCGCACCCCTGTGGCTGTGCTCTCCTCCATGGCTCCGAAGCTTCCCCCCTCCGCCACCCGCAGTCTCCACCTGCGAAGGGGCTTCCTAGTGTGTGGAAACCTTTCCTCCTTCACAGCTCCCTCCCACTGGTGCAGGTCCCGTCCCTATTCTTTTGTCTCTGTTTTTTCTGTTTTCTTTTGCCCTACCCAGGTACGTGGGGAGTTTCTTGCCTTTTGGGAGGTCTGAGGTCTTCTGCCAGCGTTCAGTAGGTGTTCTGTAGGAGTTGTTCCACATGTAGATGTATTTCTGATGCATTTGTGGGGAGGAGGGTGATCTCTGCGTCTTACTCTTCTGCCATCTTGAAGCTCTCTGTTTGTTTTTTTTTGATATTGAGCTCCATGAGCTGTTTATATATTTTGGAGATTAATCCTTTGTCTATTGTTTCACTTGCAAATATTTTCTCCCATTCTGAAGGCTGTCTTTTTGTCTTGTTTATGGTTTCCTTTGCAAAAGCTTTTAAGTTTAATTAAGTCCCATTTGTTTATTTTTGCTTTTATTTCTCTTAGTCTAGGAGGTGGGTCAAAAAAAATCTTGCTGCAGTTCATGTCAAAGAGTGTTTTATGGGCTTCCCTGGTGGCGCAGTGGTTGAGAATCTGCCTGCCAATGCAGGGGACACGGGTTCGAGTCCTGGTCTGGGAGGATCCCACATGCCGCGGAGCGACTAGGCCCGTGAGCCACAATTACTGAGCCTGCGCGTCTGGAGCCTGTGCTCTGCAACAAGAGAGGCCACGATAGTGAGAGGCCCGCGCACCGCGATGAAGAGTGGCCCCCACTTGCCGCAACTGGAGAAAGCCCTCGCACAGAAACGAGGACCCAACACAGCCATAAATAAATGAATAAATAAAGTTAAAAAAAAAAAAGATGGTAGCTGGAGATGGAAATAAAGATATAAAAAAATAACTATAAAAATGACTATAAATAATATTTGAAAAGTATGTTCAAAAAAAAAAAAAGAGTGTTTTTCCTGTGTTTTCCTCTAAAAGTTTTATAGTGTCTGGTCTTACATTTAAGTCTTTAATCCATTTTGAGCTTATTTTTGTGTTTGGTGTTATGTAGTGTTTGAATTTCATTCTTTTACATGTAGCTTTTTGTTTTCCCAGCACCACTTATTGAAGAGGCTGTCTTTTCTCCATTGTATGTTCTTGCCTCCTTTGTCGTAAATTAGGTGCCCATATGTGAGTGGGTTTATCTCTGGGCATTCTATCCTGTATCATTGATCTATATTTCTGTTTTTGTGCCAGTACCATACTGTCTTGATTGCTGTAGCTTTGTGGTATACTTTGAAGTCGGGGAGCCTGATTCCTCTGACTCCATTTTTCTTTCTCAAGATTGCTTTGGCTATTCGGGGTCTTTTGTGTTTCCATACAAAGTGTAAGATTTTTTGTTCTAATTCTGTGAAGAATGCCATTGGTAGTTTGATAGGGATTGCATTGAATCTGTAGATTGCTTTGGGTAGTATAATCATTTTCACAATATTGATTCTTCCAATCCAAGAACATGGTATATTTCTCCATCTGTTTATGTCATCTTTGATTTCTTTCATCAGTGTTTTTTTTTTTAAAGATTTATTGATTGATTGATTGATTGATTGCTATGTTGGGTCTTCATTTCTGTGCTAGGTCTTTCTCCAGTTGCGGCAAGCAGGGGCCACTCTTCATCACGGTGTGCGGGCCTCTCACTATCGTGGCCTCTCTTGTTGCGGAGCACAGGCTCCAGATGCACAGGCTCAGTAGTTGTGGCTCACGGGCCCAGTTGCTCCGCGGCATGTGGCATCTTCCCAGAGCAGGGCTCGAACCCGTGTCCCCTGCATTAGCAGGCAGGCTCTCAACCACTGCGCCACCAGGGAAGCCCTCATCAGTGTTTTGTAGTTTTGTGAGTACAAGTCTTTCGCCTCCTTATGCAGGTTTATTCCTAGGTATTTTATTCTTTTTGTTGTAATGGTAAATGGGAGTGTTTCCTTAATTTCTCTTTCTGATCTTTCATTGTTAGTGTATAGGAATGCAAGAGATTTCTGTGCATTAATTTTGTATCCTGCAACTTTACCAAATTCATTGATTAGCTCTAGTAGTTTTCTGGTGGCATCTTTAGGATTTTCTATTTATAGTGTCATGTCATCGGCAAACGTTTACTTCCTTCCAATTTGTATTCCTTTTATTTCTTTTTCTTCTCTGATTGCTGTGGCTAGGACTTCCAAAACTATGTTGAATCAGAGTGGTGAGAGTGGGCATCCTTGTCTTCTTCCTGATCTTAGTGGAAATGCTTTCAGTTTTTCACCATTGAGTATGATGCTTGCTGTGGGTTTGTCATATATGGCCTTTATTATGTTGAGGTAGGTTCCCTCCATGCCCATTTTCTGGAGAGTTTTTATCATAAGTGGGTATTGAATTTTGTTAAAAGCTTTTTCTGCATCTATTGAGATGATCATATGGTTTTTATTCCTTAATTGTTAATGTGGTGTATCACATTGATTGATTTGCATATATTGAAGAATCCCTGCATCCCTGGGATAAATCCCAATTGATCATGGTGTATGATCCTTTTAATGTGCTGCTGGATTCTGTTTGCTAGTATTTTGTTCAGGATTTTTGCATCTATGTTCATCAGTGATATTGGTCTATATTTTTCTTTTTTTGTGATATCTTTTTCTGGTTTTAGTAGCAGGGTGATGGTGGCTTCATAGAATGAATTTGGGAGTGTTTCTCCCTCTGCAATTTTTTGGAAGAATTTGAGAAGATCAGTGTTAGTTCTTCTCTAAATGTTTAGTAGAATTCGCCTGTGATGCCATCTGGTCCTGGACTTTTGTTTGTTGGAAGATTTTTAATTACGGTTTCAGTTTCATTACTTGTGATAGGTCTGTTTATATTTTTTAATTCTTCCTGGTTCAGTCTTGGAAAATTGTACCTTTCCAAGAATTCATCCCTTTCTTCATGGTTGTCCATTTTATTGGCATACAGTTGTTTGTAGTAGTCTCTTATAATCCTTTGTATTTCTGCAGTGTCAGTTGTGATTTCTTCTTTTTAATTTCTAATTGTATTGATTTGCGTCCTCTCCCTTTTTTCCTTGTTGAGTCTGGCTAAGTATTTATCAATTCTGTTTATCTTCTCAAAGAACCAGCTTTTAGTTTTATTGATCTTTGCTATTGTTTTCTTTGTTTCTATTTCATTTACTTCTGCTCTGATCTTTATGATTTCTTTCCTTCTACTGACTTTGGGTTTTCTTTGTTCTTCTTTCTCTAGTTGTTTTAAGTGTAGGGTTAGATTGTTTATTTGAGATTTTTCTTGTTTCTTGAGGTGAGATTGAATTGCTATAAACTTCCCTCTTAGAACTACTTTTGCTGCATCCCATAGTTTTTGGGTCATCATGTTTTCATTGTCATTTGTTTCTATGTAGTTTTTAATTTCTTCTTTGATTTCTTCAGTGATCTCTTGGTTATTTAGTAGCACACTGTTTAGCCTTCATTTATTTGTGTTCTTTACAGTTTTTTCCCTGTAATTGATTTCCAGTCTCATAGCATTGTGGTCAGAAAAGAAGCTTGATACGATTTCAATTTTCTTAAATTTTCCAAGGCTTGATTTGTGACCCAAGATGTGATCTATCCTGGAGAATGTTCCATGTGCGCTTGAGAAGAAAGTGTATTCTTCCATTTTTGGGTGGAATGTTCTACAAATATCCATTAGATCTATCTGGTCTATTGTGTCATTTAAAGCTTGTGTTTCCTTATTTATTTTCTGTTTGGATGATCTGTTCATTGGTGTAAGTGGGGTGTTAAAGTCCCCTACTATTGTTGTGTTACTGCCGATTTCTCCTTTCATGGTTGTTAGCATTTGCCTTATGTATTGAGGTGTTCCTATGTTGTGTGCATAAACATTTATAATTGTTATATCTTCTTCTTGGATTGATCCTTTGATCATTATGTAGTGTCCCTCATCTCTCTTAACAGTCTTTATTTTAAAGTCTATTTTATCTGATATGAGTATTGCTACTCCAGCTTTCTTTTGATTTCCATTTGCATGTAATATCTTTTTCCGTCCCTTCACTTTCAGTCTGTATGTGTCCCTAGGTCTGAAGTGGGTCTCTTGTAGACAGCATACATATGGGTCTTGTTTTTGTATCCATTCAGCCAGTCTATTTCTTTTGGCTGGGGCATTTAATCCATTTACATTCAAGGTTATTATCAATATGTATGTTCCTATTACCATTTTCTTTATTGTTTTGGGTTTGTTTTTGTGGGTCTTCTTCTTCTCTTGTGTTTACTGCTTAGAGAAGTTCCTTTAGTATTTGTTGTAAAGCTGGTTTGGTGGTGCTGAACTCTCTTAGCTTTTGTTTGTCTGAAAAGCTTTTGATTTCTCCATTGAATGTGAATGAGATCTTTGCTGGGTAGAGTAATCTTGGTTGTAGATTTTTCTCTTTCATCACTTTAAGTATATCCTTCCACTCCCTTCTGGCCTGCAGAGTTTCCACTGAAAAATCAGCTGATAACCTTATGGGGATTCCTTTGTACATTATTTTTTGTTTTTCCCTTGCTGCTTTTAATATTTTTTCTTTGAATTTAATTTTTGTTAGTTTGATTAATATGTGTCTTGGTGTGTTTTTCCTAGGGTTTATCCTGTATGGGACTCTCTGTGCTTCCTAGACTTGGGCGACTATTTCCTTTCCCATGTTAGGGAAGTTTTCAACTGTAATCTCTTCAAATATTTTCTCAGACTGTTTCTTTTTCTCTTCTTCTTCTGGGACCCCTATAATTCGAATGTTGGTGCGTTTAGTGTTGTCCAGAGATCTCTGAGATTGTCTTCAATTCTTTTCATTCTTTTTTCTTTATTCTGCTCCTCAGCAGTCATTTCCACCGTTTTGTTTTCCAGCTCACTTATTTGTTCTTCTGCCTCAGTTATTCTGTTATTGATTCCTTCTAGTGTATTTTTCAGTTCAGTTATTGTGTTCTTCATCTTTGTTTGTTTGTTCTTTAGTTCTTCTAGATCTTTGTTAAACATTTCGTGTATTTTCTCAATCTGTGCTTCCATTCTATTTCCGAGTTTCTGGATCATCTTTACTATCATTACTCTGAATTCTTTTTCAGGTAGATTGCCTATTTTCTCTTCATTTATTTGGTCTTGTAGGTTTTTACCTTGCTTCTTCATCTGTGACATATTTTTTTGCCATCTCATTTTTTTTTTTTTTTATGAGTGGGATTGTGTTCCTGCTTTACTGGTTGTTTGGCCTGAGGCTTCCAACACTGGAGTTTGTAGGCTATTGGGTAGAGCTGGGTCTTGGTGCTGAGAGGAGGACCTCCATGAGACCTCACTCCAATGAATAGTCCCTGGGGTCCGAGGTTCTCTGTTAGTCCAGTGGTTTGGACTTGGGGCTCCCACCGCAGGAGCTTTGGCCCGACCCCAGCCTCAGGAACCAAGATCCCAAAAGCCGCGTGGGGTGGCAAAAAAACAAAACAAAACAAAACAAAGTAAAAAATAAAATAAGACTGGAAAACTAACAGATATGTTAAAAAGAACATAAAAATAAAAATAGAGGTGAATCAACAACCAGAAGGTACATCAGTACCACAATAGTAAAAAAGAGGAGGAGGGAAAAGGAAAAAAAAAAAAAGAAAGGGGGGGAAAGGCCTTGGCTGTGGAGGGCGGGGCCTAAGCAAGGGCGAGGTTTGGGCGGTTGGCAGGGCCAATACTCAGGACCCACAGGGCTGAAAAAGGCCCTGGGGGCTGTGGGGGTTGGGGCTTAGGCTCAAGGAACAGAAGGGGCCCAGGGGTGCCCCCCAACCGTGGTCTCAGAGGGCAGGGGACCTCACCTGGGAGCCCAGCAGGCTTCCTGGACTCGAGTGTGTGGGACAAACGCCCTCCTCTACTCTCCTGCTCCTCTGGTCTGGGGTCTGGGAGGGCCCCTCCTGCCTGCCTTTCCTGATCTCCCCGGCCTCAGGGGCGCTGATCCTGCCTGGCCTTCACTTCTCCTCCCCCATCAGCCCCCCTACGTCCTACTGGTTCACTCTGGGGTTCTTCCCGTCTCCTTGGGCGTCAGAGTCCCCCACCAGCAGCCAGCAGGTGCCCTAGTTGTGGGGAGACGCTAACTCTGTGTCTTCCCACACTGCCATCTTGACTCTGCCTTCCCTTTATTTCTGATAAAATAATTTGTCTCTCTGTTCTTTTGGGTGTGGAATCCATGTCCTCCCCTCCCCCACCCCCTGCATCACCAGGGAGCCTGAGATATTGGCAGACAGGAAACCTGGGGGCTGGTTGATCAGGCCCCAGGGACAGCCCCACCAGGCCCCTGCTGCCCCAGGACATGGGCCTGGACTCTGCCACTGCTCTGCCCCAGGCCCATGCCACCCCATAGAATAACACCCAGTGACATCCTCAGACGGAAATGGACAGTTGGGTTGGAAATGGGAAAAGATGGAGAACAACCCAGTCCAGGGGAGGGTGAGACTTAAAGGAATAACATTAATAAATTTACGCCTATAAAATTGACCACAAAGATGAAATAGACAAATTCCTTGGAAATCAGTTTCCCAAAAGAAACAGAAGAATACATAGTAAATCTAAAATGTCCTATATCTGCTAAAGAAACAGAATCTCTGGGACTTTCCTGGTGGCGCAGATAGAATCTGCCTGCCAATGCAGGGGACATGGGTTTCAGCCCTGGTCTGGGAAGATCCCATATGCTGAGGCACAACTAAGCTCATGGGCCACAACTACTGAGCCTGCGCTCTAGAGCCTGCTAGCCACAACTACTGAGCCCGTGTACCACAACTACTGAAGCCCGCGCACCTAGAGCCTGTGCTCCACAACAAGGGAAGTCACTGCAATGAGAAGCCCATGCATCACAACAAAGATTAGCCCCCGCCCGCCGCAACTAGGGAAAGCACGCGTGCAGCAACGAAGACCCAATGCAGCCAAAAATAAGTAAGTAAATAAATAAATAAACGAAAAAATATTTTTTTAAAAAAGAAATAGAATCTCTAAATTTTTCAGTTTTCCCCCCAAGAAAGCCCCATGTCTAGACGGCTTCCCTATGAATTTCCGTAAGCATTTAAAGCCCTAACACTAGCCCTACTGAGGCCCCACTGCTAGAGGTGAGCAGCCCGGCTCACCTGCCCCCCCAGTGAAGAGAGGAGGTCCTCTCTGTGCAGATCAGCTCCCCTCCTTAGCGCCGGGCCCGCCCTCCCTGCGTTCTGTCAAGATGGCCCCGCGAAGGGTGCCCTGGGCAGGCACTGGAAGGCAGCGCTGGGCCCCTGGGGCACTGAGCACCGGGAGGCAGGAGTTGGTGCCCCTGTGCAACGGCCTCCGCATCTCTCAGGGACGTGCCCACAGCGCCCCCTGATGCTTACGACAGGGTATTACAGGCACTGCTTGCTGACTCCAGCCTTCCCTGGCCCTGAATCCACACACACACACACACACACACACACACACACACACACACACACGGCAAATTCAACCCTTAACAGGAGCGTTTAGGAGAGAGTACCTATTAGAAATGTTCCTTGTCGGAGGGATAAATTAGGAGTTTGGGATTAACATATATACACTACTATATATAAAATAGATAAATGAGAAAGACCTACTGCATAGCACAGGGAACTATATTCAGTATCTTGTAATAACCTATAATGGAAAAGAATCTGAAAAAGAATATATATAGGTCCAGCCAAACTGACTTCCAAGTATAAAAGTCACAGTGGTTTATGGTCTATCAGTATACCATAGTTAGCCACGAAGGCAGACATGCATGTGGAGCTGACATAAGTAAGATGTGAGCACAAGAAACAGGAAAATGCCTCTGGAATTCAGCTGCCTAGTTTTGAAACTTGGCTCTGTCATTTACACCTGTGTGACTTGTTTCCTCATAAAATCAAGATAATAACAATATCTAGTCCCTAATGTTGCAACGAGAATCAAATGCATTAAAAATAGAGATGTGCCTAGAACAGAGTAAGCATGGGGTGGTGTTGACTTTTTTTTTTGACCGCACTGCGATCCTAGTTCCCCCACCAGGGATCGAACCTGCGCCGCCCACATTGGAAGCACAGTCTTAACCACTGGACTGCCATGGAAGTCCTGGTGTAGACTATTAACAGAACTATGAAGACCGTGGTCCAGCCTGTGCCCAATCAGAGAGCAGAGAGACCCAGGAACTCTCAGCCATATCATCCACCACACCCAGCACCCATGCATAAGTAAGGAGGGTCTAAGGGTCCCTCTGACTCTGAGTCATTTGTCCACGTAAAGGTCACCAGGACAGCCTGACGGCAGCTCCCTGGGAGGTCTGTGGGGAGGACTCAGCTGCAGGGCTGCCCAGGCACAGAGCACAGGCCAAATGCAGTTTCTCAGCGCTGATGGAGACCCCCAGGCTTCCAGAGCAGACCACTCAGCGCCCCCTGGGTGTCCAGGCCTCAAGTCCTTCCCCCTGCTCTGCAGAATGAACCCCTGAGCTGGGTTAAATGATGGAGGAGCTCTGGTTTTTCCTCTCTGCCAACTGGTGGCACCCGGGATCCAACATTAGCCCTGGACTCCTTAAGTGGGGGCTGTGTGGAGACAGATGGATCAGGATGGTGGCAGCCAAGGCAGGGATGATTGATAGGATCTCAGATATATTTTAAACATAGTGATAGATAACGGGTGAGAAAAAGAGAGGAATCCAGAATGCCTGCAGGCACTGGGCTTGAGCAACCAGGACGATGGAGTTGCCATTTTGGAGATGGAGAACCTGCCAAGGAATGGGTTTGCACCAGGAGTTCTGTTTTGAAAGTGAAATCTCAGTGTGACTCAGTTTTGGGGCATTTCTCAATCTTAATTTGACCGTAGAATTTTTCTTTTTCCAGACTATAAGGGCTAGTCTTCCAATAAAGGCAAGTTGGGGGAAATGTCTAAGGTAGCAAAGGCATTGTGTGCACGCTATTATTTAAAAGATATTAAAATAAAGCCACGAAAATTATTTTAAACCTTCCATAAACCTATTGCTATAACACAAAAAATTACTTTTATTTTCCAATTCATCTTCAGATATGTTTTACATAGTTCATTCACTCATTCCACAAATGTTTATAGCATTGAAAGAAGCTGCTATACACGCATCTGTAGTTTTTAGTTTTTAGTTTAATTATTAGCAGTATATATGTTTTCATGCTTAACATCCAGTTTTCATCTTTGTAGATAATTATTATTGCCTCCCCGCGGCGAGGAAGAACCGGGTGGAGGGCTTGGGGACCCTGGCCAGGGTGGGGTTTGGGGACCTCTGCGGACCCAGGCGGGGAGGGGTCGGGTGGGGTTTGGGGACCCGTGTGGCCCCCGCGTGCTAGGGCCGACTGGAGGACGTGCCCTGGAACGCGCGAGCCTCGGAACCTGTGGACGCGGGCGTGCGGCGCCGGAGGGCAGAGGGGGACGCCGTCCGCAGACGGACCCGGAAGCAGGTCGCCTCCGGCTGTCGGGAGCGGGAGGCGGCGCGGAGCGGGACCCGGGACGCGGGTGAGCGGCGAACGGTGAGCAGTGGGCGGCGGGCGGCTCGGGGTGTGGGCCGAGCCCCGCAGCTGGGAGCCGGTCCCGGCCGGGCTCTGCATTCTCGGCGCCTCCTCCCGGGCCAGTGGGTACGGGGAGTGACCGGAGGGAGCAGGCGCTGCGGCTGGAGCCTCTCCGCGCCGAGTCCCCCGCAGCCCCCCAAGGCGGGGTCCGCGTCGCAGGCGGGGACAGAGGCCGCGCCGCGTCGGGCAGGGTCGGGGTCCAGGCGTCGCCCGCCGTCCCCGGCCCGGTCCGGTCTGGAGGGCGCCGGGGTGTGCTTCTCTGAGTAGTTGGTGTAGACGCGGGGGGTGGGGTGCCGAGGGCACTTTTGTGGACAAATTAGCTGGAATCCTGGGAAGTATTTTCTCACAGTGGCCTCGTCTTCCTTTTTTGTCGCTCAGCCTGTGAGAACAGGACGTGAGAAAGTCACCCCAACGCGGGCTTGGTGGCCAGCGAGCCATGGAGTCCCTAGAGACTTGCCAAAGATCACTGACACTAGTCTGTATTGTTCTGAACCTCAGTCTACTCATAGTTTAAAAAGTTACAGCACAGGCTTCGTAGGGTTGCTAGCAAGATTAAACAAAGTAGCGTTTACAGCTGTAGCGTGCCTGCAAAGGAGGAGCTTAAGAAAGGGTTCTTTCCCTGACTCCATAGGTGTTTGCTAAAGTCACTAAGGTGGGAAATCCTAGGCCTGTAAATGCCGTGCGGACCACTGCTAGGCCTCCACTCCCGAGCTGAATCCACCTGTGCATAAGACACTGACGTGGAAGGACTTTATCCACCGTGTCTCCCAAGGACACGTACCATTGTGGTATCGCTGGTGAGTTGACAGGCTAATAACAGGCTAACCTCTACTTTCCTTGACTTTCAGCCCTCTTAATTACAGCCCTAATTTGGGGTGTTTGCTGTCAACATCCTCTTAGCACTTGCTAATCTCCCTTTTTGAAATAAGGCGACAAACTTCAGGCTCGGAGCTTTGGCAGGCAACAAGATCAAACTTGACAGGCCATGTAGGTTACTGGAAAGAATGTAGTTCTGGTTATTGATTACAGGCTTTCAGCTCCTAAGAGGCTATGAAATTTCCCTTTTTTATGTATTTAAGCTTTTTCTTCAAGGCAGAAACTTAAGTGAATAATAATGTTGGTAAGGCAGAGGTATTAAGATGGTGTATAAATGAAGTTTGCAAGCCACTGCTCTCAGCTTCTGTTCTCATTGGCTTCCATTTTGAAATTGGAGATGTGCCTTAATGGAAAAATAGGGAGGCCCCAAGATTATCACAGGCAATTAATCAGTTAAGACTGCCAAAATCTTTTAAAAGGTGGAACCTGGTGCATTTTAAAAAGAAAAAAGAAAAAAAAAAAAGTACCTGGCTGGAAGTAAGGAAGCATGAGTTTCAGCCCCAACTTGGTAAATTTCCCAGCTTACCTTTGGAAAATCGCTTTCTCTGGGTCTTAGTTTGTTCTCTCTTGAGATGGTTGTACTGGATCATCACCAAGACTCCTTCCCCCAGGATTCCATGATTCCATATCCTTAAAGAAAGTGATTTTTTTCCCCTAATAAAGCAGTGGTACTCAGGAGGTTACAAACTACTCATGCAGTAGTGGAGTATAAACTGTTAAACCAGAACCCCTGTTTCTTTAGAGCCAGAGCTGCTGGAGACAGGCCACATATCAACTGTGGAATAGCAGCTACACAGTGACAGGTGGACAGGTGCTCTGAAATTGGGACTGATGCTGATGTGACTTTTGTGACTGTCCAATTGTATCCCTTGTCCTGGATAAATGAGGTAATCCCTTTGAAGATGCTAGGGCAAAATGTTTGTCTCTAAAGGGATCTTTACAGAAGAATATGTTAATTATTTACTGGAAGAGTATTTAGGATCCTTAGGTATGAAGGGGAGTAGTGGAGATGTAAAACTTCCAGAAACACCATGGAAAATAGAACACTGAGGGGCTTCCCTGGTGGCACAGTGGTTAGGAATCCACCTGCCAATGCAGGGGACACAGGTTCGAGCCCTGGTCCGGGAAGATCCCACATGCTGCAGAGCAACTAAGCCCAAGTGCCGCAACTACTGAGCCTGCGCTCTAGAGCCCACGAGCCACAACTACTGAGCCTGCGTGCCACAACTACTGAAGCCCGCGTGCCTAGAGTCCGTGCTCCATGACAGAAGCCACCGCAGTGAGAAGCCCGCGCACTGCAACGAAGAGTAGCCCCCGCTCGCTGCAACTAGAGAAAGCCTGCACACAGCAACGAAGACCCAACACAGCCAAAAATAATTTTTTTAAAAAAAGAAAAAAGAGCATTGAGTAGGTGAAATGTTTGCAATACTCTTACAGATTTAAAGTCAGTTTTTCAATTTTAGACATCAAAGAAAGTATTTTTATTATTCACTTTGCAGGTAAAATTGCTCTTTTATTTATTCAGTCAGTATTTGCTCATCGTCTGTTACTTGTCATTAGAGTAACAACCCTGTCCCCTTGGAGTTTACAGACATTCTAGGAACTGTGAGACAAAAAAATAAATACGTAGCTGGAGAGGCTCTCGGGTATAGTGGTCAGTGCTGTAGGGAAGCAAAGCAGGGCTGCCGCTCCACCCAGGATGCTCACGGAGGCTGGACAGGATGAGGGCTGCGCATGTGTGTTTAGGTCCTGCCACTTGATCTCTGGTTTTCCCGACCCTGCTGCCCCACCGAGGACACTGGCAGGACAATTACACCGTAATTGCTGGCTGCTCTTGTGACGCAGAAGTGAGAAAACCTAAGGGAACATTTTAGGATAAGTCCTTCCTACTTTGGAAGGGATGGGAAACTCCCTTTGCTGCCAGTTTCCCCTTCTGGCCTCTGGCTTCTGTGGGTGAGGGAAGGGGAGTCCCTGGGCCGCCTTGAAACTCTGCCCCCGGACACTGCACAGCTCATGCCTGCCCTGTGCCGCCCCTGCTCTGCTCTGCCCCTCATGGCACAGGGCGACACACTGAGCGTGCAGTGGGTGCTCTGTAAATCATGTGGGATCCCTGAGCTCATCCCTGGATGTGGGGCTGCTACGGCCACATGCTCGTAGTTTTGAGAGACATCATCAAGTCGCTCCGGTCAAATTCCACCAGCCACATCCGGGTCTGCCTGTCCCCCAGCTCCACCACCTGCAACCCTTGCTGGTGACATAAGTACAGGCCCGTTCTAGCTGTACTTTGCTTGGGGGAATGTTTTGGACATCAGGTCATACCGTAAAGGGCTAATTTCCTCATTATCTAAATGACTCCTAAATAAGACAGCAACCCTCTTGGAAAAAATGGGTGCAAATATGAATAAACAGCTCACAGAAAAGGATCCATCCTGTCTTTCCCTAAAAGAGGGAGAACCCTTTAAAGAAGAGTTAGTGCCTGAGCCGGGCCTTTGACAGTAGAGCTGCCTTCCCCAGGATCCGTGGAACATTCCAAGCAAACAGATGTATTTTTTTCTTTAGACGACAATGTCCAATTTAACCAGCCAGACCCTGGCCTGCAAAGTGAGAGGTGGGGCAGGGCAAGTGGGGAGGTAGGTCAGAGCCTTTTGCAAAGTGTCTCTCGAGCTCTGCTGGGGGCTGGATCTCCTGGCCAGTGGGTCTCAGCCCAGTCGGGAGTCAGGAGGACATGGGTGCCCAGCCTGGGCATCTGCATTGGGTAAAGTGCCCAGGGCATCCTCATGCTCAGCCAAGGTGAGGATGCCGTCTCAGCCCTGGGGGTAAACGACGGCTCCACGGGAGGGGGGCCAGGCCCAAAGGCCCCCAGGGCTTCCTAGCATGGATTTGGGGACAAAATCAGCCTGGGGTCATGGGGCCACCTCAGCTTTTCAAACAAAGCCGTGGTCCCGATCCGGTTCAGTTGCCCTAGGCAGTTGTCTGTCAGGTGCCTTCACGTTTCCCCGAGTTTCTTTTTCTTGCCTCGGGTTTGTTTTGTTGTTTAAAGGGAGAGGTTCCACTGGAAGCATTGTTGTTTTCTGCGTGTCTTTTCTCTTAGGAGTTGGCATGGCAGCAGCGTGACGCTGCCCTAGGGCAGTGTGTGAGCTGTTTCACTGCCATTTCCCTGAGAGCAGAGTGAGTCAGGGTGCTGGCAGCCTGAGACGAGATGAAGACGGTGCTCATGGTGGCTGAGAAGCCGTCCTTGGCCCAGTCCATCGCCAGAATCCTCTCTCGAGGTAGGAGGGCAGCCCCAGCGCTCTCAACGGCTTTGATCTGTGAGCGTGGGCGTTCCTGCTCTGCAGGTCAATCCTTTCTTCTTCCTAAGCAGCCCCAGCCCGCTGGAGTCAAGTCTGTTCAGGACAGCAGGCATGGATGAAGCCCTCGGTCACTTAGTCACTTAGTCCCTGTGGGGTGCGATTACTGCCACGCTGAGCGTGAGCCGGGGCTCCCACAAGGTGCAGGCGCAGCTGGCAGCACGTGGCAGGCAGGCCACTGGATGAGTGCTGTGCCGGGCAGGCCACTGGATGAGTGCTGTGCCGGGCAGGGTGGTCGGTCACGAGCAGCAGAAATGAGCCCTGCTAACTTGCGCAGAAAGAGTCCACTGGGAGGACCCCACCTGGCCTAGTCTGCTGAGGCCATGCCATGGGCATCGGCACCACCGCCCTGTGGACACCCCGCTGCAGCTGCACCCATGCCCCTCACGCCACTTGATGGTGCCACGAGGCTGAGCCGTGCCCCTGAGACCCCAGGGCACTGGGAAAGAGAACACCTGCCCTTGCCTCACCCTGGCCCCTGGGTGGTTGGTGGGTGCTGGGGACCCAGAGATGGCAGGCGTCCACGTTGACCTCCCCTCAGTCCAGCGGCTGAAGGAAGAGGAGACCCCAGGGCAGCAGGCTGAGAAGTCATCTGAAGGAGAAGGGAGACCCCGGAAGTGCCTGGTCCCCAGAGGCCGAGAAAGTTCAGGGAAGAGGCCATTGGTTGGGAGTGGAGAGGTCACCCTGGAGTTCGATAGTTAGGGGGTCTCTGGGGAACCTCTGAGTAGGGTTTGAAAGGGGCAGAAATCAGATTCAGGAGTGAACACAGAAATGCAGAGAACGACCCGAGAGTGTCTGCTCTTGAGCGTCCAGAGGGGGCGCTCCCGGCCCCCACACACATCCAGCTCTGCGTGTTTCCCCTGAGAGCCGCTAGATCTCTCAGCACCCGGTGACTGCTGCGGCCTGAGGAATGTTGTCACTGACCACTGTGGGGAGGGGACCCCGGCCCTCCAAGAGGCAGCGTCAGGGCCCCGGGTCCCCGCATGGCTGTGCTTCTCCTGCAGGGAGCATGTCCTCACGCAAAGGGCTGAACGGGACGTGCTCAGTGCATGAGTACACCGGGACCTTCACTGGCCAGCTGGTCCGCTTCAAGATGACGTCCGTCTGTGGTCATGTGATGACCCTGGACTTCCTGGGTGAGCCTCTGCCCCCCTGCCCACCCTCCATTGCACTGAGGAGCCCTGCCTGGTGCTGCCCAGGGTCCAGCTGGAGCCCAGGGCAGGCTCCAGGCAGAGAGGTTTGTCCAGAACCCGTGAGTCCTGAGGCCAGCAGACTGTGGAGAGCTGACCTGGGGTCCCTGTCCCAGTGGTGCCCCTTGGTCACTGTCTGCCCTGCACCTTCCTGTGCAGAGTGGAGGCAGTGGTCCCCACCTGGGCAGGGGCCTGGCTCGTGCAGGCATTCCACAGAGGGCTGCTGCCCCTCCGAGTATGACTTTTGTCCCGCAATCAGTCAGTGGTGATTGGAAGGCCAGCATCAGTGACCCAGTGGGGCTGGGTGCAGGGTCGCAGTTGATGTGGGTCCGACCTGGGCTCTGACCCTCGCTGCACCGGAGCTGGGCCTCCGTGCATTTCTGCTTCTCGTGTGTGAAGGGTCTGAGATCAGTGCCATCGCCTCCCAGGACTGTTTGAGGCCCCAGTGGGGCGGGAGGTGCAGCACTGAGCACGGGCCGCTCACAGCAAA
This sequence comes from Balaenoptera ricei, assembly GCF_028023285.1. Taxonomy (NCBI): domain Eukaryota; kingdom Metazoa; phylum Chordata; class Mammalia; order Artiodactyla; family Balaenopteridae; genus Balaenoptera; species Balaenoptera ricei. The sequence continues at coordinate 26,552,561 of NC_082652.1, forward strand.
GCCTCGGCAGTTCTTGCTCCCCTTGCGGCAGGGCATTCGGACCCTGAAGTCAGGGAGCTGGGGCTTGAACTTGGCTGTGTCTGACCAGCGAGGCCTAGAAGGAAGCCTACAGGCTGGGCACATGAGGCCCGAATGCCAAGTAGAGAAGTGGGGGGGGGGGGGGCGGGGCGTGCTGGACGGGGGGCCTGAGGACACTGAGGGCCCCCGGGATCCGCTGAGCACCTGTCGGGGGCCGGCCAAGTGCTGGGCGGGGAGAGGGTACAGAAACCAGCTGGAGGAGGAGACAGGGCATGAGTGGCAGTGAGACCGCCAGGAGCGGTGCCCCCAGCCACGGGGAACATCCGGGAGCAGCTCGCACACGTGGCTCAAGTGTGTTGTCGGCTCACAGCTCAGGCGAAGGGAGGTCCTGCTCTGGGCAAAGGGTTCTCCGAGCCTCGCCCTCCCCACCCTCCTCCTGGGGTCCAAGTCCCGGGAAGCGTGAAGTGTGATTCTGACGTCCAGTGCCTGTGTTTGTAGGAAAGTACAACAAGTGGGACAAGGTGGACCCCGCCGAGCTGTTCAGCCAGGCCCCAACGGAGAAGAAGGAGGCCAACCCCAAGCTGAACATGGTGAAGTTCCTGCAGGTGCGTCCTGAGCGTGAGGGAGCACCCCCTGCCCGCCCCCACAGGTGCCCTTAGGCCCACTTCTCCCCCACAGTCAGCCTGGGCTCCCCGGCGCCCGGGGCAACATCCTGCTTTTAAAATAGTTTGGTGGTGGTGATTTCCTAATTTTAAAACAAATGCATACATGTGATGAAAATTAGAAAATACAAGTAAGTAAAAAGAAGAAAAATTAATTATAATTTCACTATCCGAGACAACTACTGTTAATACTTAGTTATTTCATTTTAGCTTTTTTTTAAATGCGGTTTTGGAGGTTACGATCACGTGGCATTTATAACTTTTTTGTCCAAAAAACAGCAGTTCTGAACTAAATTCTTTGCTGAGAGGTTAAGCCAGCCTGACTGTAGCCAGCTCCTTGGCTCAGCCTAGGCCCTGCCCTGGGCTCCAGGGCTCAGGGTGATCGGGGGCCGGGCTCTGCTCCGCCAGCCGGGCAGGGGTGCCATGGGCAGGCACTGGGGGCCGAGGCAGGTGTGATCCCCATGTGCTGTGCTCAGGTGGAGGGCAAAGGCTGTGACTACATCGTACTGTGGCTGGACTGCGACAAGGAGGGAGAGAACATCTGCTTCGAGGTGAGGGGGCTGGGGGTCCATACATCGGCCTTCCTGCCACTGTCATGCCCCTCCTGGGGCTGATGCTGCCAGGGGAACCACGGCACCGGCTTAAATTCTGGTGATTCTGTAGATATTTTAAGATGCACGGGCTCTGCCCAGGGGAGGGAGTGTCCCTTTGCCTGAAGGGCACATTGTGAGGAAGGGCAGGATTTCCTAGATGGAGGACTGCCTGGAGGAGAGGGTGGGTTCTGAGCATCGCACCCTCCACCCTCCCGGCGCCATGCAGGGACCTTCAGCCAGTGCTGCTTGACACCCTTTCACATACCTCCTCCTTCTCCCCCCGCCCCCCAAGCTGTACCCTCCCGCCTCCCGTCTCCGCCAGCCCCCAGGCGCTCCCCCCCTCAGGCTGGAAGCAGGTGGCAGCTCCCAGGCCTGCCTCCCGCAGGAGCCCCTCAGGCTGGAACACCCCAGCTCTCACCTGGGACCTGGCACCTCAGGAAACTGTTCCCAGACACCCCTCTCCCGACCCCTCCCCTGCAGGGCTGCTCCTCCCCAGGGACCTTTGTGTCTGGGGTGAAGAATGTTGGCAGCTCACGGGCTTTCTCCCCTCAGAAACGGAGCCACTCCCTCCCCATAAGGAAGCTGCATGGCCGGGCTCCAGCGGCGACTCCCCTCCCGCTGCATGGCCTTCACTAACTCTTAGTGAGTCTGGGCTCCAGGCCCCCCAGGTCCCCCACCCTGCTCTAGCCCGGAGATGCACCGGCCCCCACTCCTATCCACTGTGTTTTCTTCTTCTTTTCCCTTCTCTGTCTTTCTTCCAGTCTCTGGAAAGTCTCCCAAATCCCCTCGGCCCTCCCAGCACTCCCTCCTCTAGAAGGCGGGAAAGTGGGTGGAGCGGGGTGGACTTGGAGCCTGGGGTCCCTTGTGTCCCCGGCAGTAGCGCCTCCTGGTTCGGGGGTGGAAACCACTGTAGGAAGAGAGGGGGCGGCAGTAGGAAGGGACTTTGAACACAGCGGTGAACAGAAGGAAAGGAAGCGCATGGCAGGAGGCCCGTGGAGACTGAGGCTCCAGGAGGAGAGGGCAGTGGAGGGGGCCTGGCACCCAGGTGAGGTGAGGTGTGGGCATTACAGCCGGCCGCCTCCCCAGGTCCTGGACGCGGTGCTGCCTGTCATGAATCAGGCCCACAGCAGCGAGAAGACAGTGTTCCGGGCCCGGTTCAGCTCCATCACAGACACAGACATCTGCACTGCCATGGTCCGCCTGGGCGAGCCCGACCACAACGAGGCACTCTCAGTGGACGCACGGCAGGAGCTGGACCTGCGCATCGGCTGCGCCTTCACCAGGTGCCGCCGGCCCCCTGGCCAGGCCACTGCCTCGCCTGGCTCCCGGCCTCCCCCCAGGCCTGGTCAGCGACAGGAGATTGTCAGCATTTTTAAATCCCCAAGAAAACTGTCTCTTTAGCTGACGCAGACCACAGAGGTCCCCGCTCGACAAGCAGGGTGGGCAGGTCTTGAGGGAGTGGAGGGGCACGGAATAAAATAGGGCTTCCGGCCAGGGTGGACAGAGCCTCCGCTCTTCCCTCTCCATCTTTTGAGCAGGGAGCAGTTGCCTTGGCCTCCTCCCACACCCGCCAGCCAGCCTCCTGCCCGACTCCCACGAGCAGCTAACGATGATGTATTTGAGTGAATGTTTGACCGAAATGTCCTCCTCTCCCCCCACCCCCCTTTATAGGTTTCAGACTAAATACTTCCAGGGGAAATACGGCAACCTAGACAGCTCGCTTATCTCCTTCGGGCCATGCCAGACCCCCACGCTGGGCTTCTGCGTGGAGAGACATGATAAAATCCAGTCCTTCAAACCGGAGACCTACTGGGTGCTGCAGGCCAAGGTTCACTTCCTTTTCCTGTTCATGCTGGGTCTTTCCGGGTTTGGGTATGGATTCTGAGAGCCTCCATCATCATTGTCATAGTCCCCAGGACAAGGGCACAGCTGTAGGTGGCTGTCCCATCAGGAAGTGGTTGTGGGTGCCCAGGGAAAGGCCCCCAGCCTTCGTGGAGGCTGTAGGACAAGGCCAGGCCTGGACGCTCTGGCAGCTCAGGGTGAGGTCACCCTCCAGGCCCACGGTTGGGGTGGTCAGGTCCAAGGACTGGACTGAGGGCCACGGGCTGCTGACTTTCGAGCTTCTAAGAAGTCTTGGAACCCCTGCTCCAAGTAAAAAGGAAGGTTTTTGTAAGATTTAGAGCATAATACAGAGCTACTTCAGTCAACACAGGGCTGGGGTCTCCTAGGTGGGACCACATCTAGTGCCAGCGGGGCTTAGGGGATGAGAGGTGGGGGCTCCGACGCTCCCTAAGGACACCTCAGCCTCGGCTTGAGGCTCCCCTCCTGAGGCCATCTGGCTGATCTCAGCAAGGAGGCCTCGTGTCAGAGCAGCCTCCACTTGGGGAGGGGCTGGGCCTCAACTTGCACATCTGCGGCTGCGTACCTGAACAGGTACAGCCGAGACACTTTAGAGGCAGGGCCCAGGCGAGGACCAGCTCTGTCTGCCCCGATTCTCCCTGCTGGCGCTGGCTCACCTGGATGCTTTCTCTCCCGGGCTCTCCTGTTCCCCTCCTGCAGGTGGATGCCGATAAGGACCGATCCCTCCTTTTGGACTGGGACCGAGTGCGCGTGTTCGACCGGGAGATCGCACAGATGTTCCTGAATACGACCAAGCTGGAGAAGGAGGCCCAGGTGGGCTGCTCCACCCACGTCAGTCCCACCTGCCTTGGGGGGGCCTCGGAAGACTCTGCTGACCTAGGCTCATATCTTTCTCTGCCTTTCTGGAACACAGACACTTTTTAGACAGAAGAATGGTTACTCACGACACGCTCCCCCTAAGAAATTCCTGCCCAGGCCGTAGCTGCCGTGCACCACGTGCCTGCTCTGAGCCCTCCACGTGCCCTGTGGGCATTACCTCCTTTGGGGGGATTCCACCCAGATGTCCCTTTTCTGTGACACCTCAGGCTAACAACTAGAGGCCCCTATGCACATCAAGAACCCGCCCAGGTCCCACAGCCAGCGCGGGCGTCTCTGGGTCATCAGCTTTCGTGGCCTTCATGTGCTACGTTTCTTACTCAGGTTTTCACAAATTGGAAAGCGTGGGCTGCGTGGCTGTTAGGAAGAGGTTGATGCCACCTGGCAACTGGCTGGCCGCATGGGTGGGGGCATGTCCGTGGCCGTGACAGCTTATGCCTTGCAGTTGTGACGGCCCCCGTGGTCACTGAGGCTCGCCCGGCCTCCTTCAGCCGCCTTCTCTCCTCCTTCCTGAACCTTCCTGGGCGTCCCCTTGCCCAGGGCAGTTGACTCAGGCTCCAGAACTTCCCCTAAAGCTGTCCCGTGCTTCTACCTGCAATGGCCACCCCGTCTGAGTGCCCCCTCCCCTCCGCCCGTGATCCAAGCTGCCCCTGCTGCACAGACACCACTTGGCCTCAGTGTTAGCCTCACATCTGTCCGGAATTCAGGGGGCACGGCCCTGGCCAGGTCCACGTGAGGTTGGCAGGGGAGAGGGGTGGCGGTTGAGAGGTTTGGATTGTTCTTGCCACAGACAAAACGGTCATCTCTTCTGACAGCTGCTCAGCCCAGAGGCTGACGGTGGTTACTCACCACCATTTTCCTTAAAGTGCGTGGTATTTACCAAGTTCCAAAGTGGCTACCCACTTTTAGAAGTTAGGAGATTTCACATAAAAAAATCCCAATTTCCAGCTTCTCCTGACAAATTGGCAGGTGTAGCAACACTAGTGGGCGTAGTGAGGGGTAAGCAGCTGCCCCTGCAACAAGCCCTCACCCCATGGCCCCCTGCACCCCCCGCCAGCCCCGTGGCCTGGCAGATGCTGGCTCCTGTTGGGTTTCAAATATGCAGCCCTTTCTCCTGACTCTTCCCCTTTTCTCCAGGTTTTCTGTTTCCCTGGAAAAGAATTTTCTTTCATTTTCCCTTCCTGGGCCTGAACAAATGTTCATTCAAGTCCTGAGTCCACTGTGAAGAGAACTGGAGAAGCTGGGAGGGTAAAAGAGTCTAGACCCTTGGCCACATGTCCTGAGCCTGTCATGGTGTCTCCCTGCACCCATGTGTGAATCTGTTCTGTCCCCCAGGTGGAGGCCACGAGCAGGAAGGAGAAGGCCAAGCAGAGGCCACTGGCCCTGAACACTGTGGAGATGCTGCGTGTGGCCAGCTCTTCCCTGGGTGAGTGTGGACATTGCCTCAAAGCCCCCAGGAGACTTCTTGGGGCAGGCACGTGGCGTCTTGACAATAGCGATTGTGACGATGGCTGCTACCTGAGGGGGACAGCTGCAGTGGCGTCCCTGGTGCAGGGAGAGGCCAGGTGTGGGCGGAGCACTCGACAGGTGTGACAGCTGTGACGTGGCCCTGAGCCTCGTTTCCAGCATAGCGAGAAGGTTGTGCTGGAAGGATGGTCTGGAGCTGGCAGCCTCCAGGCATTGGTGGCCCTTCTGCAGTCTCAGGAAACCGTGGGCACCATCCTCTCAGGGCAGCACCTCCAGGGATGCTCGAGGGGCAGCGATGACATGGAGTGACCGCTCGCTGAGGCCAGCTTCTGCAGGTTGGGGAGGATCAGGAGCACAAACCCCCATCAGTGCCCTGCAGCGCTGTGAGCGCGGACACACCCGGGGGCTCAGGACAGAGGGCGCGTGTGGACCATAGGGTGTGGGTGTGACCCCAGGCCGAGTAGGACACAGGCGCTCTGAAGGCCACGTTCAGCAGTACGGCTACCAGCATCTCGAGGGTGACCCTGGGGTGTCCCCGCCCTGGTGGGGGAGCTTGGCCTTGGATCAGGCCGTGTGGCCCCCACCTCCCAGGAGCCTGGGAACCTGGCCCGGGGGTGCCTGCTCTCCTGGCGTCCGGGCTGCTGAGCCTGCATGTCCGGCAGGGATGGGCCCACAGCACGCCATGCAGACCGCAGAGCGGCTCTACACGCAGGGCTACATCAGCTACCCGCGCACCGAGACCACCCACTACCCCGAGAGCTTCGACCTGAAGGGCCCTCTGCGGCAACAGGCCAACCACCCCTACTGGGCCGACACGGTGAGGCCAGGACCCCACGGGCCAGGCCAGGATGGGCAGCCACTCCTCCCATGTGGGTTGGCAGCCATGCTCGGCTCATGCCTTGCTCCGGGCTTTCCCCTCAGGTGAAGCAGCTGTTAGCGGAAGGTATCAACCGCCCACGGAAAGGCCACGACGCTGGCGACCATCCCCCCATCACCCCCATGAAGTCTGCCACGGAGGCTGAATTAGGTATGGGGGTTCCCCCCAGAAGTCTGCGCATGTGCAAACACGCACACACGCACGTGCACGCGCGCTTCAAGCTTCCCAGGAGGGCTGGGTGAGGAGCTTTGGCTACATGGCACCTTTGGACGGAGTCAGGCCCCATCAGCAGTGTGGGCCCCCACCGGCCCCGGCTGCAGTGAAGGGGCCACCTGAAGGTTGTGCTCTGTCGCCATGGACGGGACAGGAGTGAAGTGGTGGCGGCAGGTGTGTGATGTGCGGGCAGGCGCTGGAGCAGGCCAGGCAGGAGACCACAGATGGAGTGGGATGAGACCGGGGCAGGGTGACAGGCTCAACCATGGGGTGCCCTTACTTCCCACTCTCGAGGCCCTGCTGGTGGCCTGCGTGCTGGGAGAAGGCAGGAGAGGGAGACAGGAGCCCCTGTGCACAGCCCCAATCTGAAGCGATGGTGGCAGGTCACTTATGGGGTAGGTCGGGCCCTGAAGCACAGTCCCACCCAGAAGCAGGGCCTGAAAGAGCCACCAAGGCCTGGAGATGCTTGTGATCCTTCCTGTATGTCCCCTCCCCCTTCGAGGGCTTAGAGCCGGCCAGCCCTGGCGCCCAGGCCCTGCTGCTGGAGCACGAGTGCCGGGGCTGCTTGGAGCCAGAGCCCAGCACTGAACAGCTGCGCCTGTTGCAGGCGGCGAGGCCTGGCGGCTGTACGAGTACATCACCAGGCACTTCATCGCCACGATCAGCCACGACTGCAAGTACCTGCAGAGCACCATCTCCTTCCGGATCGGGCCTGAGCGCTTCACCTGCACGGGCAAGACCGTCATCTCCCCAGGTAGGTGGAGCCAGGCGGGCGCCTCTCCCACCTCCGCAGACATGACCACCAGCCCTGAGTGTTGGCGCCCGGTCTCCGCAGGTTTCACGGAGATCATGCCTTGGCAGAGTGTGCCCCTGGAGGAGAGCCTTCCCACCTGCCAGAGGGGCGACACCTTCGCCGTGGCTGAGGTCAAGATGCTGGAGAAACAGACGAGCCCCCCTGACTACCTGACGGAGGCCGAGCTCATCACGCTCATGGAGAAGCACGGCATTGGTGGGTCCACAATGCCTGGGATCGGTGGGTCCTAGGGCTGGGGCCCAGTGTGGCCAGCTGAGCCTGCAGGGTGGCCGCGGGCAGGCCCTCGCCGAGGCCTCCACCTCAGGACCTGGCCTTGCCTGTAAAGGCCAACACACACCCTCACAGGCACTAACTGCCACCCCCAGAGCTGAGTGTTGGCCCAGGTTGCCAGTGACTCACCCACAGGGAGGACACAAAACTCAGAACAAATCCACAAGGTGACAGGAAAGCCAAGTTCCCACAGCACTGCTTCCCTGCGCGGGGAGTGGACGTGCCCCACCCGGGGAGCTTGTGAGCTCAAAAGTGGGGTCGCTGAAGCACACGTCTCACGGGCGAGGGTCTCTCCTAGTCCCCAGGCCCAGGGGCTGTGACCCGAGGCCTCACACCCCAGGGGATGGCCTTGTGCCGGTGCCACCTCCCCAGGTGGTGCTTGCTCCGAGGGGCGCTGCCTGTTCCCTGTTGGGCTCTCCCAGCTCACCGGGCCCCTCACAGTTGACAGGCTCTGGAGGGCTGTGGGACAACCAGGCCACGGTATCTGGACTTTGCTCCATCACTAACAGTCCCGCGGGTGCCTTGCCAGGGAGCCTCTTACCTGTGCCCGGGGTCCTGGTGACAGTGGTGGCCTTACCAGGAGAGCTGGGCTGCTGCTTCCAGGGGCCTGGGTGCCTGCAGTGGGTCCTGGTGGTCCTCAGCCTGCTGCGGGTGTGGGTGCCGCTCACACAGCACCCTCTGCCCCTTCTCGTTGACGGGACGTCCGTGGCTTCTCGTGGCCACACACTAGACAGTGTCACGGACCACCCGACAGCAGTCAAGGGCGGCCCTGTTGACCGGGGACCCCGGGGCTGTGGCCCGAGTGCAGGAGATGCCGCGGGAGTGTGCGGTGCAACACTGCAGAGCTGCATGGGGCTCAGAGCCTGGCCCACCTCATCCCACCAGCCATGGACCTTGAGGAACAGTAAAGGCAGCATCTGGCAGTGCCAGACGACCTTGATGTCTTTGGGGCAGGTGCACCCCGCAGCTGGGAGCCTGCCCTGGGGGCTGATCACCGGGGACCGGGAGCCAGCAAGCGGGCAAACCCGGGCAGGTTTTGGAGGACAATTTGTCAGGGAGGCTCCTCTGCATTTGGGGGGCTGGGGCCTTGGTTCTGGAAAGGTGTGGGTGCCGCAGGGTCAAGACAGGGAGAGGCCAAGGAGGACACATTTCCAGATGTGAGGGGCAGGCGGCCGAGCTCTGTGACTTTGGTGGAGTTCCTTAGTCTCTCTGAGCTGGGAACATCGATGCTGGGTTCACAGGACAGCCCAGAAAAGGCCTGTGGTGCCCAGGGGCAGGGCTGAGAACCAGGGGCCACGAGGCAGGCGGGGGTGAAGGGGCAGCCAAGTCTGACAGGGCCCTGCTGTGTCTCAGGGACGGATGCCAGCATCCCCGTACACATCAACAACATCTGCCAGCGTAACTACGTGGTCGTGGAGAGTGGGCGCCGGCTCAAGCCCACCAACCTTGGTATTGTACTGGTGCACGGCTACTACAAGATTGGTGAGTGCAGGTCGGGGTGTGAGTCCCGCCCTGCTCACAAAGGGGGGACGTGGGCTCTTCCCTGCAGACTGGGCCCTGGGGTCCAGCCTCGTCCTGTGACACTGTCCTGGAGATGGGGTGTCCTGGCCACTCCACACGGGGTGCCGGGGGAGATCACAGGTGGGGGCAGCCCTGGCCCCGTGGCACGAGGGCTCACAGTGCGTCCCCTACTCCGCAGATGCGGAGCTGGTGCTCCCCACCATTCGCAGTGCAGTGGAGAAGCAGCTGAACCTGATCGCCCAGGGTAAAGCCGACTACCGCCAAGTCCTGGGCCACACCCTGGACGTCTTCAAGAGGAAGTTCCACTACTTCGTGGACTCCATCGCGGGTGAGGCCTGCCTCTTCCCTGCTCCTCGGCCAGAGGACCCTGGTCAGGGCTGCCGCCTCCGGCAGTGATACCAGCTCCCAGATCCAGGCTCTGGGCTCCAGGCCATTGTCGGGATTACAGAGCGAGTGTAGTGACAGCACATGCAGCACACGCGGATCGTGTGACAAACAGGGCTGCCGCTTGCCGTTCAGTTACTGACGCAAAGACCCCCACCCTCAGGGGTGGCCGTATTTACCCTCAGACTCTTGGCCGTGTGCGGTAGCTCCCTCCAGCCTGCCCAGTATACCGGCTGTCGTGGAGGTGGGCACCCCGGGGTCGGGGTGTGAGTCCCGCCTTGCTCACTTTCAGGCATGGATGAGCTGATGGAGGTGTCCTTCTCACCCCTGGCGGCCACCGGCAAGCCCCTTTCCCGCTGTGGGAAGTGCCACCGGTTCATGAAGTACATCCAGGTAGGGGGGAGGGGCCGGGAGGCACGGGGCAGGTGTGCACAGATGGGCGGTCTTGCCACCCCGCGGGCCATGCTCCAGCTGCCTTCACACGGAGTGACGGGGGGTTCCTGGGCAGCTTTGCCAACAAACCCCCACCGCTGCCTCCAGACCCCAGCAGCACGTAAGCCATTAGGCCACTGAAACACGCACTGTCCATGTTCTCTTGACAACATGTTCCTTGCTGTCACGGATACTAATGTACGTGCAGAGATTTTAGCACTGCCTTTGTGTACGTGTGGAGCAAGTGTTCTGAGATTCAGTGATCAGGGATCCTTGCCTGAGAGGTCCTGGTGATATTCCACACTATGTGCTACCTACACGTGTTATGCATTAGCATCATGCATTATGTGTTACGTGTTATAGGTGTTACACGTTATGTCTTACGTGTTATGTATCCTATGTCTCGGGGAGAATGAGGGCGGGCAGGAGGGTCGGCAGCCCCAGCAAACCTGTGACCACCCCCCCCACGACTGCCACAGGCCAAGCCAAGCCGCCTGCACTGCTCCCACTGTGATGAGACCTACACCCTCCCCCAGAACGGCACCATCAAGCTCTACAAGGAGCTCCGGTGCCCGCTGGACGACTTCGAGCTGGTTCTGTGGTCATCAGGCTCGCGGGGCAAGAGCTACCCGCTGTGCCCATATTGCTCCAACCACCCACCTTTCCGAGACATGAAGAAAGGTGAGCCGTTCCCTCCCTAGCTAGCTCGCCTGTACCCCGGGCACCTGTGGTCCCTCCTCAGCACCAGCCCTGCTCATGCCACGCTGGACTCTGAGGGGACCCCGCGCCTACCATTCCTGAGCTCCCTGCACAGGGCCCCAAGGACCCAGGTGTGCTCGGGCACTGCTCAGGGCCCAGCCGGCCAGTCTGCCGCTCTCTGCCTAGTCGCGATTGGATGGTTGACCGTCGTCAGATCACTTGTGATCTGGGCAGTGGGCATGCTCCTGGGCTCGGGGGAGTGAGAGGATGCAGTGGGAGAGGGCCGCCCCCGGCAAGGGGTGAGCCCTCAGTCACCACCTTTCTCAGAGAGACACATCCCTGCCCTCCAGCAGCTTACAGGGCAGCAGATGGCCCCACCTGGGCCACGGGAAGCAAAGTAAAGGGGGGGTGGACTTGGCTGGAGGCCGTCCGGAAGCCGTCTGGAAACCTCAGAGTGGGGGGATGTCAAAGGTCAAGGAGGTCTCAGAGAAGAAGAGCCCAGGGCCGGCATGCACGGGGCGAGAGGAGCGCAATCTGCTGGGATGAGGGTTGGGGTGGAGGTCCTGAGGGTGGGTGGGCGGGCAGGTGGGTGTGCATAATGTTACCCCCCGCACTCCCCCCAGGCACAGGCTGCAACGAGTGCACACACCCCACCTGCCAGCACTCGCTAAGCATGCTGGGCATTGGCCAGTGCGTGGAGTGTGAGAGCGGTGTGCTGGTGCTCGACCCCACCTCAGGCCCCAAGTGGCGGGTGGCCTGCAACAGGTGCAATGTGGTGGCGCACTGCTTCGAGAATGCCCACCGCGTGCGTGTGTCTGCCGACACCTGCGGCACCTGCGAGGCCGCCCTGCTGGACGTCGACTTCAACAAGGCCAGGTCCCCACTGCCGGGCGACGGCACGCAGCACACGGGCTGCGTCTTCTGCGACCCCATCTTCCAGGAGCTGGTGGAGCTGAAGCACGCAGCCTCCTGCCACCCCATGCACCGCGGGCCTGGGAGGAGGCAGGGCCGGGGCCGGGGCCGGGGCCGGAGGCCAGCGGGGAAGCCAGGCACCAGGAGGCCCAAGGACAAGATGTCGGCCCTGGCCGCCTACTTCGTGTGACGGCCCTGCCCAGGCTCTGCATGGCGTCCTCTGGGTCACAGAAATCATTAAACACATTGTCTTCTCCGGAACGAGCAGCTCGCGGGACCTTGCCTGCTGTCAGAGGGTTGTGCCCGTCCCCCATTGGCCCTACGGCCCCGTCCGCTTGCCTCTCCCTCGTCCTGCACACGCCCCCTGAGTGCCCGCTCCGCCCACGTCCTGCAGGGAGGCCACCACACACGGAACGGGGAGCAGACCCAGTCCGAGGCTCCTGTCACGTTCTAGCGCATGTGAGACACGGCACAGTGACTGTGTGCATGCCTCGGGGGTAGCCCAGGCGCCTGGAAGGCAGGAAGCCACCAGCTGCCCACCACCAGCTGTCCCAGGTGGGAGGAGGCGGCTGGGAGAAGCCTCCCTGGATGTTGGCCCTCACTCCCACCCACTGCCCCGGGCCAGACCCCCGCTCCCCACTTGGCGTCTGGGAGCGGGTCTGAGCGTGGGGCCTGCACCCTTAGGGCCCATTCCCATTTCAGTTCTCAAACACCTGTCCTTTCAGACAGAGGCAGGCAGCAGTTTACATGAGGGAATCGCCCGTGTGCCAGGTGGAGAAAGTACCCCACAAGCCACACCACCCTGCAGGCCGCCTGCCACCTGCCCCCTTCCCAAGCCTGCTCTGCCCAAGGGGCACTCACATCAGGCCTCCACACTTTGGGATTTCACCCCCTGCCCAGGCTCCACCGCAAGAAGAGGCTCCATGAAACGCCTCTCAGAGCCTGTGCAAGGGGCAGTCAGAACCATGCTGCCCACACACGGACCACTACCTCAGTTGTAGATTCACCCCAGAGGCTGGAACTCAGGGGCCGGGTGGGCTGGGTGACGTGGGGAGGCTCCTTTCCCAAGGGCAGGAGCGGAGCTGGGAGCTGAGGCGGAATGGAATGTAGCGGGGAGGGATTGACAGAAGCCACAGGGCACGAGTCGGCTCGCCGGCATGTCCTTGGCCCAGCACCCGCCAGTAGGAGGCAAGCTCCTGGCCAAGCGGTGGTGTCTCACTTCCCCGTCATCTCCCAGCACCAGCCTTGAATGGAATCAGTGCTCCGAGGAGTCTAGTGTGGGCCCCGCTGAGGAAGCCCATGGGTATGTCAGCGTTCATGGGCTTTGCGATGTGGAGTCCTGTCCCAGGACTGCCTCACCCACACTGTGGTTCTCAAAGTTCACCCTTTACTCATTCTGATGCAAGTGGTCCTGGGCACACTGAGAGACACTGAGGCGGGGTCGCACAACAGCCCTAGGAGATAGATTGGCTGCTATTGTCCCCGCTTTTCTGGTAAAGAAACTGGGCACAGGGCAGCTAAGGAACATGTTCAAGGTCACAGGTCCTAAGAAGTAGCCGCGGGCCTTGCTGGGGTCACCATGGTGATGGACAGGTTACAGGATGTAGGAAGGCGTGAGGAGGAGAATGGGATGAGCAGCACCCGCTCCACCCTGCTTCCTCTGCCCAGGCACCCCCTGCCTTCCACACCCACCCCCTCCACAGACGGTGTCCTTTCAAATCTGACAACTGCTTGTTCTCCAGACCCTCCTGTTAGTGAACCTTAGTTCCTGGGATGGACAAAAGCCATGTGTGGGCCTGGAGGTCAGGTGGGCAGGGCCCCAGTGGGGCTTCTGAAAGCTCTTCCTCCATAAAAAGTTTAAATTATGCTTTACAACTGCATTGATATAAAGATGAATATATTAATATATACTAAGACATTTTCTTTGACCTAAAAGTTCATTTATCTTTTCTGGCGTTAAGACATTTTCTGGGAATTCCCTAGCGGTCCAGTGGTCAGGACTCTGTGCCTCCAATGCAGGGGGCATGGGTTTGATCCCTGATTGGGGAACTAAGATACCACAAGCCGCGTGGTGCAGCCAAAAAATACATATTTTTTCCCTGGGCTTCTAAGGTGGCAGAAAAATGACCCCCAAAGATGTCCAGGTCCTTGTCCCTGGAACTGTGCTGTTAGGTGACGTGGTGGAGGGGAATCAGGGCTGCAGGTGGGATTAAGGTTGCTCATCTGACTTTAAAACATTATCCTGGGTCATCTGGGTGGCCCAAGGTCATCACAAGGGTCTTTTCAGTCCTGGCTTTGAAGGTGGGAGGGGCCATGAGCCAAGGGGCGGGGCAGTTAGAAGCTGAAAAAGGAGGGAGAACGTTCTCCCCTAGAGCCCCCAGAAAGGAAGGCACCCTGATGACCCTTGAACTAGCCCATTGAGACGTTATGGGCTTCTGATCTCCAGACCTGTAGATGTTAAATGTGTGTGAGTTTGTGGCCATTGGAAGCTAACCGTCCCTAAAAGTGTCGTGGGCCCTGGGCAGTGTGGGCTCGCATCCCTGTTCTGCTGCTAACCGTCTGTTGACTGCGCAAGTTGCCTAATTTCTGGACACCGCCCCATCTACACAGCCACCACAGGTAGAGACCTGCCGCAATGGCCGGGATGCAGGCCGCAGGTGCACTCGCCTGGCGAGTGGGGCCACCGGCGCGCGCAGCGGGCCGCCAGGGGGCAGCAGAAGCCGACCCCGCCTGCCTGGGCCCGACTGCGCCTGCGCGGCGCCCGCGGCGGCCGGACGGGAAGTGGGCGGGGCCGGCTAGGAGCTGCTAGAGGGCGCCGGGCGGCCGAGTGGCAGGTGAGGACCGTGGGGACCCGGGGTGCCGCGGGGCGCGGGTGGTGGGCTGACGGCGCCGGGGGAGGCTCCGACGGCGGCGCCAGGGGTGCAGGGGCGGGTTGGGGAGCTGGGGAGGCCGAGATGGGGAGCCGCGAGGGGCTGGGAGCCGAGTGGGGGCTGCAGAGCGGGGGCGGCAGCCGGGACCCGGGGAGCCCGGGGCGGGCCTGGGGGCTGCGTGCCCAGGGTGCAGCGGTGGGGTTTGGGCCCGCGGGGGTGTGGCCGAGCCGGGGGGCCGAGGGCCGTGAAGCAGGGTGGGGTGCTGAGGGTTGACGCGCCCCCATTGCTTGGAGTTCCTCCTTCCCTTCCGCCCCAACGGGAGCATCTGGTCGGGCCCCTGCCCAGACCCTTACCCCAGAAGTCCCCGCACCTTTGCCGGACTGCAGCTCTGCCGCAGCGCCGCCACCCCTGGCCTGCCCCCACCCGGCCCTCCCCCAAGCGTATTTAAGGTGTTTTAGTTAAAGCCAGTGCTTGGGCTACAGCAGCTTTAGCGAGACGCGTATGAGATTGAACCTCCGGTAGGGAGGCCATGGCTCCAGCAGTGCAGCTGTGTGACTTCAGGCAAGCCCCTTAGCCTCTCTGTGCAACAGGGAGATATGGCAGCTGATTGTAGGGATTTTAGTGCAGGGCTTAACATAGTGGGGCCTAGTCAGTGGTGATGGACTCCTCCCCGCAGCCTTCCACTCAGCTGGACACATGTCTTGAGTGACACGTCCTGAGTGACATATCCTAATGACATTCCCTGGCGCGAGTTCTGTGGGTGAGTTGTGCTCCCACCATGGGAGATAGAACATGAAGCTCACTGCTGGCTTTTGTGCCATATCCGGCCTATTGTCACAGCTCACTCTTCCTCCTGCAACTGAGCTCTAAGTGACAAAGGCGTGGGAAGACCCCACCTGATTCCGGCTTTGCCATTTCCTGCCTGTGTGGCCTCAGGTTGCTGACCTTCCCTGAGTCTGTTTCTTTATTGCAACCTGGCTGAGTCCAACAGCATGTACTCAGCATAGTTGTGAGAGGTAAACAGGATGCAGACCACTCTGCAAACCTCCACACGTTCATTCCTAGAATTCCTTTGCGATATGGCCTGAAGCCAGCCCTGTCCTTAGGACCTGTTTGCTGCCCACCACCTTTAGCAGACTGTCTTAGCTTCCTCTTTCAAGGGGCCAGGCCTCAGGCTGCACCTCCCAGCCCACACCATCCACAGGGGGGTGTTGGGAGGAGGCCAACATCTTCCCTCTGCCCACACGTGCCAGCAGCTGTGCACAAAGGGGCCTTGCACGGAGGGCCGTGGTACAGCCGAGAGACCGGGTGTGGGAGTACAGCTTATAATATTGTGAGAAGTCAAGCCTGTAAAAAGTGGCATTTGCACGACAATGTGAACGTGCTTAATGCAGCAGAACTGTACACTTAAAAGGGTAGAATGATAAATTGTATGTTATGTATAGTTTACCATAAGTGTTTTAAAAAGAAAAAAAATACATATGTGGGAAAAGATCTGGAAGGGTTTCTGCCATACTCTTCCCAGTGTTTGTTTATGAATGAAGGAATAAGGCTCTCTACTTGCAGAAAAACGTTTAACTGTGAATAGATATTTTTGTAACAGTGATGCAGTTTCCCTTCCTAAAGATTGCTGTTTCTCTCTTCACTCCTGTTCTGAAATCAAACAGGACTTGACAAGTATCTTGTCCATACCGCCGAGAAAAACACAGTTGTACAAACACACATTGGTTGAGCTTCGAAGTCAAAACAGTTAAACTGGAGGATAATAAATATTTTAAATGGAAAAAAAAAATGGGCTTTTACAAGTCAGATGCAAGCAGAAGTACTATAGAGCCGTGAAGACGGCTGTGCCCCAGGTGTGGGGATTTCAGCAGAGGCAGGGCCGGAGCTCTCAGGGCTGCACCTGGGCGATGGGCACAGAAATGAAAGAGGGGCCTGGGAGCGGCCAGCCCCAGGGTCGGCGGCCCATGAGGGGTGGGCAGGGTTCCGTCCAGTTAGCAGCCGGGCTCCGCAGTCCCACCTTGGCCTGACTGGGACCCTGGCTGGGTAACTTGGCCCTTTCGCTGACGCCCTGCCTGAAAGGTGAGGGTAATAACACGGGGTATTGGGGGGGGTGGTGTAAGAAGAGGTGGCAAGGGAAGTGCGCTCAGAGGGTGGCGGCCCTGCAGTCCCCTGGCGGGTATTAGCTGCAGCACCGTTATTCCTGCTGATGAGCAGTGCAGAGGGGCGTCGTTCCAGGAGCTGGAGGACCTGGCCTCGGGCCACATTTGGCCAGACCGGTGGAGCAGGTGGCAGTGGGGGCTGGCGGCCCAGTGTCCCTCCCACGGCCCCCCCCAAGGTCCTCATGCAGGAGTCTCCCCCGCATCCCCGCCGCAGCCTCTCACCAGCTCCCTGGTCAGGACCCCCACACCAGGCCCAGCTCCGCCGCATCCCCCCATCCCACTGCCTGCCTGCTGGCCTCCGTCCTTCCTGACCAGCTCCTCAGTTGGTCCTTGGAGAGCTCAGGGCTATGGTCCTGCCCTTGCCCCTCCTAACCCTCCCAGGGCTGCCTCTGGGCCCCTTTGGGCAGAAATTTCTCCCTCCTGCCGTCATCTCGGGCCCCAGGCTCATATCAGCTGGGGTAGGTCACAGATCCAGGAGCTGGTTGAGAAGAAGATGGCAAGGAAGGAAGTTACTCTTGTCCCTTACCTCAGCTGGCCCCAGAGAAGAAAAGCCATGTCCCGGCTCATTTCCTGGCCCTTTGTTCTGCCAGGCTATGCGAAAACAAGCCTGGTAGGTCCTTGTGATGCCCACCTGTCCAGCAAAGGCGGGGCTGGGCCAGGCCATGAGAGTAGCAGCCCGCACCCCTCAGGTGCAGTCATGCCTGGGCATGGGGCAGTGGGCACAGGGGCACAGCGGAGACCAGGCCTTGATGCTGCAGAGGGGAGGGGTTCCCAACCCCCAGAGAAACAGACTCACAGGACGGGGGTCCAGGCCCAAGGAACAGCATCCCAAGGCTGGGAGGCAAGAAGGAGGCCCCTGCATCCCAAAAAAACCCCACCACCATCAGCGAGGTCGAAGGTGAAGGGCCTGAAGGGCCTGAATTCGGTGCTTTACTTTCGGCTGTGGGCCCTCCCATGCGCCCTGTGAAGTCAGTGAGCACCATTTGACCCCAATCACGTATCTAATGAGCGTGCTTTGGGCCACCAGCGATATCAGGGCCTCGAGTATTTGTTTGGACTCAATTGCAGGGGAGCTGGGGCCAGTGTTGCCTGGGGCAGCTCTGCATCACTCACATTTCTCTCCTCTATGCAACAGGCCAGAGCATTTCACAGGCAGAAGAGGCAGCTTGGCCTCTTTCCCTGCCCAAGGGTGTCCGAGCTTCCTGGGAAGTTCACGCCACCTTCCTGTTGTTTATCGTTGGCTCAGGCCGGCCTGGCTGCCTCCTCCCCGCCCTTACCACCCCCACGGCGCCCGGCCCGGCCCCCCATCTCACAGTCTCAAACCCTCGTGTTTATAACGCGGTGTCTGGCTTGCTCTCACGTGATTGTTCTTTCTCTTATGTCCTTCATTTGTTTCCCTGTTTGTTTTTTGCGGCCTGGAGCTGTGTTGTGGCACTCACTTGTGAGCAGACAGGAGGGATGGCCATGAGTGGGAGCCTGTCCCCAGAACCTTCCATCACAAGCGCCCCAGTTTCTGTGTTATTCATGTGTGTCTACTTCAAGAAATTAACTTCCAATTCTCCTCTCTGACAGATGAGAGAGGTTTTGTGTTTCTTTCTTTGGCTGTGCCACATGGCTTGTGGGATCTTAGTTCCCCAACCAGGGATCGAACCCAGGCCCCAGCAGTGAAAGCGCCGACTCCTAACCACTGGACCTCCAGGGAATTCCCTCTTTCTTAATTTACCTCCCTTTACGCTTCACTCTTTGCCCTCCAGACCCTCCACTGATGACACATCTTGCTTCCCCTTCCCCTTCGCCCCCGTGCCTGCTTGTCTGCTGTGTCCTGTCTCTGTTCTTCCAGGAGACTTGTGCTGAGTTAGGAGCTCTGATCCTTAGTGGGCAGTGAGCCCCCTGTATCCCCCATCCTCCAGCCCATTTGAAGCCCAGGACAGTCGGGGCGTTTGTGGACGTGGACAAACCTTTTAAGCCTCAGGAGGCCTGGGACTCCTCCTGAGAGGACTTATAAGGCTTGACCATGTCCCAAAGGCCCTGACTCTCCTGGGTTAACCCTCTGCTTCCCTCCTGCCCACACGCCCTCTGTACGATGACCCTGCCACCGTGCCGTCAGGTAGCCCTGCCCCCCTCTGGGCATGACTTCCAGGCTCCCAGGCCCAGTGGCATCACCTCCTCACCTCCCTGCTGCCCAGGTCCGGGGTCAGGTGGAACCCCTGCTCTGGCCGTATCCACCTGCCTCCATGGCCTGGCCCTGGGTCCCTCTCCTGCCTGCCTCTGGCCACACCGGCCGTCCTCTGACAGGAACATGCCTTCCTCCTCCTTCAGGACATCCCTCTGCCCCGGGCTCTGTCTCCTGAAGCCACTTCTCTGGGCTCCCCCGCACCCACCAGTCCCCTCTCAGGGTTGTCCCTCCCACGTGGGCCCCGGAACTGTGTGTGAGGCCCAGTGGCCCTGCTCTTCTGCCTGGAGCCCCGGGCTTGGTGCCGCCCCTGCCCCTCAATGCTTCAAGGGGAAGCAGAGAAAGTGAGGCACTCAGCGCTGTAGGGCGAGGGTGCGCTTACCCACAGCTCAGGGCGCCGATCGACTGTATTCTTGCCAACCCTCACGTCTTTCCCCAGAATGAAGACCAACGACCCAGCAGCAGCCCCCCGGGATGCTCTGGGCATGGCCTCAGAAACCCCACAGCACAATAGCCAGAAGGCAGAGGAGAACCCCAGCTTCCTGGACGTGCTCCTCCGCGACTTCCCAGCCCCGCTGGGCCCGGAGAGCCCTTTGCCGTGGAAGGTCCCAGGGACGATGCTGAGCCAGGAGGAGGTGGAAGGCGAGCTGGCTGAGCTGGCCATGGGCTTCCTGAGCAGCAGGTGAGCGGTGTGGGTGCCGGGACAGGGGCCCAGGATGGAAGGGGGAGGGGAGCACAGGGCACGACCCTGACCCTGGCTGCCTTCACCCCCTGCCTTCCACTCCTGCTGACTTCGGTCTGCGCAGAACTCCCCTGCCAGCCCCGTGGGTTTCCCAGGGCTGCCACCGCCAAGCGCCACAGACCAGGCAGCTTAGAGCAATAGAAGTGCCCCGTCTCATTGTCCTGGGGGCTGGAAGTCAGGGCCGCTCCAGGCCTTCCTCTTAGCTTCTGGTGTCGCCTGGTCCTGAGTGTGCCCTGGCCTGTAGACACATCACCCCAGACTGGCTGTTGTTGTCACCAGGCGTCCTCCTTGTCTGTCTGTGTTTCTCGTCTTCTTGTAAGGACACTAGTCCTTTTGGATTAGGGACCCTGCTCCTGTGTGACCTCATCTTATACCTGCCAAGACCCTAATCCCAAACAAGGTCATGTCCTGAGCCACTGGGTTAGGACTTCAGCGGACCTTTCTGGGAGACACAGTTCAACCCCTGATGGGTGCTAGCGGTAGGTCCCATTTCTATCCTGTCTCGCAGTCAGGGAGGCAGAGGCTAAGAGACTGGCCTGAGGCCTGGCAGTCCCCTGGCCACCAAGACCTGAGAGGTGGTGGCACTGTCCCCGTTTCACAGGCCGTGAAGACAAGGTTCAGAGAGGGACACGACCAGCTTGGCAGGTGTCGGGGGAGCCGTGCGCCACCAGCAGCCACAAGGGAGGCTCGTGGGTGAGGGCTGGTGGGTCACTCGGCCCCTGTGAACCTCGTCCCTCCCCAGGGGCCGCACCCACCAGCCCTAGTCACTGGGTTACCCCTTGTGCTGGGACACGCCCCGGCCTCTGTGGTGGTGTTCCGTGTCCCCGAGTGCTCTTTCTTTGTGGCAGGTCAGCCCCACCCTCTCGCACCCCCGGGGCACCTGCTTGGTGGGACCCGAGGCCCCGTAACAGTCAGCAATGGGAACGTAAAGGCTGCGGGCCCACTCCAGGGCCGCGTCCGTGGAGCTCGGGGGAAATGCCGGTGACCTGTCCCTCGGTGTGGTGTGTGCAGAGGGCGATGCGGGCTGCTTTGTTTTGCTTCGGGAAAATATTTCAGAGGCAGGTGGCATAAAGCAGATCAGTGGAGCCGAGCGGGCCTGGGGCCTGACGAGGCCACGTTGGAGGTCTGGGTGCTGGATATGGGAGAGACGAGGGGCTGGGAACGCAGAGGAGGGAGGGCCTGGCGCCCACCAGGCACCACAGTGGCACTTGGGGGACAGAAGGAACATTGAGGGGCCCTGAATCCCCAGCAGCCACTGGGCAGGGCTGGTGCCCCTGCCAGGCATGAGGAGGGCGAGAGGACCTTCTTGCAGGCAGGGCCTTGGGGGGTGAGTTTAGTTATGGGGAAGGGCGAGTGCCTCAAGTTTCCCCCTCAAATAGGGGGAAACTCTCAAGGTAGAGCGGGGCCCCTCAAGGCTGAGCAGTGGGCGAGGCTGGGGGGTGGGGAGAGTGCCAGGCCCTGAGCACAGGGGGTGACTGAGCTCCCATTAATTAGCAGATAACATAGCAGGCCTGAGACCATCGGTGGTCGGCAAGAGGCCAGGGTTCACAGCCCCAGAGCCTGAGGCTGACAGGGGTGGTGCAGGTGGGCTCCCATGGCCCCTGTAGGCCCCCCATGAATCCACCTTGAAGGATTTTTTTTTTTCTTCTGGTTCCACCGCACGGCTTGCGGGATCTTAGTTCCCTGACCAGGAATCGAACCTGGGCCCTCGACAGTGCAAGCACAGTCTTAACCAGCCAGGGAATTCCCAACCTTGAAGGATGTTAAAACGTGGTATTTTAAAGTCTCATATTTTCCAGCCATTTTAATGGATTTATTTTTGTCACAGTATTTCTTTACTGTGTAGACACATGTCACACGTGTCACACGTCTACACACGTCTGGCAGTCAGGGCCCCTACCCGCATGTCCCAGCAGCTTGTGTGCAGGTTCTTGGCTATCCAGGCCCGAATGTGTTGGTCCGCGGGGTTTTTCGGGTTGTAAATGGAATCCTGCGTGAGACTGTCCAGAAGTCAGATCACGAGGTTGGGGCTGCGGTGATTTACCTCCAATCCTCCCCTTGTGGTCAGCGGTCACCTCTCAGGTCCCTAAGTGGCGCGTCCCTGACACTGTAGCCACGGATGTGCGTTTTCATTTCTGCTTCTAGACTGGAGGCTCCTTGGAAACCCCAAAGTGGCCAGATAAGAGCAGTTCTTATTTCTTGGGTACCTAGTCCTGGTTTCCGAGGCATCGCTGGCATCTTTAAGGGCCTCGGGGCGCCGGGCATCACCCCTGGATGAGACGGGAGGGCGGCCAGGAAGCCAGGCTGGGGCCCACATCCAGGCATTGTCCGCTCCCCATGGCCGGAAGCCACCTCCCTGCCCCCAGCGCCGGGAGCAGAGGTGCACTTCTCCCCGCCCTGAAAAAGGAAATCCCAGAGGCTGGCAGGAAATCCCCACACGGCAGAGGAACGCACTTCTCATGACTTGGCTGGTTGTTTTTTTGTTTTTTTTTTAATTAATTAATTAATTTTTATTTTTGGCTGTTTTGGGTCTTTGTTGCTGCGCGCGGGCTTTCTCTAGTTCCGGCAAGCAGGGGCTACTCTTCATTGCGGTGCTGGGGCTTCTCATTGTGGTTGCTTCTCTTGTTGCGGAGCATGGGCTCTAGGCGCGCGGGCTTCAGTAGTTGTGGCACGTGGGCTCAGTAGTTGTGGCTCGCAGGCTCTAGAGCACAGGCTCAGTAGTTGTGGCGCATGGGCTTAGTTGCTCTGTGGCATGTGGGATCTTCCCGGACCAGGGCTTGAACCCGTGTCCCCTGCATTGGCAGGTGGATTCTTAACCACTGCACCACCAGAGAAGTCCATGGCTGGTTGTTTTTTAAAGGCAGGTCCGGAGGCTGCTCCCCTGAGTCACTATCTCATTTTAAAAAATGACAGATTCATCCCAGTAGATCCCTAAGGCCATCTGTAGACACACACCAGGGACGCCCAGAGGGATGTGCCCACCCACCCAGCCCAGCCTTCAGGAACAGGCCAGGATGCAGGATGAGTCCTAGAGGCTGCAGGGACAGCTGGGGGATGGAGCCACCCCTTATACTCGGGGAGCCAGGGGCCTTCGTGGCTGGAGCGGGTCCCCGAGGCTGGGGGCTAGGCGGGCAGGCCCTGGAGCCTGTGGAAAGAATTTCCTATAATGCTTCCCACTGGCCTCGGTGTCTCCACCCCCCGACCTCCCGGAGCTGCCTAGTGTCCCTCTTGTCCCGTACTGGAGGCTTCCCATCCCCCTTGTTTGCTTTCCCACTCCTGCCTGCGCTGACCCTCAGCTCTGCTCTGCACAGCCTGTCTGACCTTGGAAGCAGCCATCGAGGTCTTGCTTCCCAGACTCGGCCCCAGGTGGCACCCCTGGGGTCACCCCACTTCTCCAGCTGTTCCGGCCGCTCTCTGCCCCACCCCTTTCATCCACCGAGACCACGTGCCCACTGGCCACAGGCCTCTTGACCTCAGTGGAACCTGAGACTCACTGCGGACCCGCCCGGTTCCCTGCCCAATGCCTGCTCTGTCCCCTCCCATCCACTGCCAGGCCCACCCTCCAAGATGAGGCCAGGAGGTCTAAAAAAGCCCAATTGCAAGATGGGAATAAAGATGCAGACTTACTAGCGAATGGAGTTGAGGACACAGGGAGGGAGAAGGGTAAGCTGGGACAAAGTGAGAGAGTGGCATGGACATATATACACTACCAAATGTAAAATAGATAGCCAGTGAGAAGCAGCCACATAGCACAGGGAGATCAGGTCGGTGCTTTGTGACCACCTAGAGGGGTGGGATAGGGAGGGTGGGAGGGAGGGAGACGCAAGAGGGAAGAGATATGGGGATATATGTATATGTATAGCTGATTCGCTTTGTTATAAAGCAGAAGCTGACACACCATTGTAAAGCAATTATATTCCAATAAAGATGTTAAAAAAAATGCAGTGTATGCAAAGTGCAGTAAAGCAAAGCACAATAATCAAAGTGCAAAAAAAATAAAAATAAAAAAATAAAATAAAAATTAAAAAGCCCAATTGGATCATATCATGTCTCTCTTCAAGCCACACCAAGGTCATGCTGCCTCCCCAGGTTCCCCTTCACCAGCTGTCCCAACAGCCTGCCTTGCCCAGGGACCCCCTGGGCTGCACACAGCCTGATCTTCCAGACACTGCCCATGGGTCCCACGCTCCCTGGATTCCTTTCCTGGGGCGTACGTGACAAAGCACCACTGGGCTGGGCAGCTTAAACAACAGAACCGTATTGTCTTAGGATTCTGGAGGCTGGAGGTCCCAGAGCAGGATGTCGGCTGGGCTGGTCCCTCTGGCGGTTGCTGGAGGTCCTCGGCTATAGGCTCAGTCTTCACCTTCACAGGGCATCTCCCTGTGGGTCTCTGTCTGAATTTCCCCTTTTGATAAGGACACCAGCATTACTGCATTAGGGGCCCAGCCTACTCCAGTGGGACCTCATTTTAACTCATTGTATCTGCAGCGACCCCGTTTCCAAGTAAGGTCACATTCTGAAGCACTGGGGGTTAGAACTGTAACATACACATTTTGGGAGACACAGTTCAGCTTATAGGACTCCCCAACCCCCAAGGGTCCCCAGCTGGTATTGGGGACCAGGAGCTGGTATAAGGCTGGACGTCGGGCAGTTTGGCCTGGCCACTGAGGCCAACAGAGGCAGCTCGCACGTCTGTGACTCCCCCTCCCCACCAGCCCCAGTGAGGGCCCCATAAATGGTACTGCGTGGATGGCCATCCAGCTGCACGAGGACCAGAGGCCGAGCTGCCTGTCGTGGGTGCACGTGGAGTGTGAGCGGTCACTGCTACCTCTGGAAGGGCCTCCAGGAGCAGAAAGGGGCTGGGGGTCTCTGCCTGGAGTGTGGGGCAGGCTCTGGGGTGCTGGATCCTGCTGAGGAGCCAGCCCCTCACTCCGGGTTCGTGCCCCCAGGAGCGCTCCGCCGCCACTTGCTGCCTGCCTGGCCCACGAGGCAGTTTCCCAGCTGCTGCAGACGGACCTTTCTGAGTTCAGGAAGTTGCCGGAGCAGGAGGAGGAGGAGGCCCCTGTGACCCGTGAGTTCTCCCTCTTGGGGCCCTGGGCTTATTGGGCAACACTCTCCAGCCAGATGGGGGCCAGGCTGCAGGGGAGCGTCAGGGCTCACGTGGCCCCCCTTTCCTTTCCCGTTTTGCTGGCAGACAGGGAGGTTGTGGGCAGCGCCGGGCTCATGTGCTCACGACAGGGTGGCAGAGCCCAGATGCGGGGAGAGACCTCCCCAGCATGGAGCCAGCGGCGTGAGCGCCGCAGCCCGGGAGACAAACAGCCCTGTCCCGGGTCACACAGGAGGAGCCCGAGGTGCCAACGGGCCTCACCCACACGCTCTTCCACTTCAGCGGGTGACAAGTGGGTGGTGATACGGGAGCCGGTCCTGGGGTCCAGTGGTAGAAAACCCAGAGCTCGGGCCGTGTCTCAGCTGATCCAGGTTGGGACCCTTGTCAGGTGGAGACTCCAGGGTCCCTGAGAGCCTGGGGAGGCGCCACAGAGGCCTGTGTCCTGCTCCTGGAACAGCGGTCAGCGGCCAGAGGAGCCCAGGATGGGAATGAGCCTGGAATCAGGCAGGGCCCTTGTTTTGCAGGCCTTTCTGTCCCTTTCCTAGTAGTTCCTTCCAACTGTATTCCATCCAAAAGTCGGTTCACGTTGGACCAGAACTGCAGAGAGTGAGGGCCTGTGGGCCAGGCCCTGGCAGAGTGTTGGGTGAGCCCCTCCTGAGCAGGGTCTCAGTTCCTCCACACTGCTGGAGAAGGTGCGGGGCTGTGGGCCTGTCGGGATGCAGAGAAGCAGGGTGGGTCCTGGGGTCCAGCCCTGGGTGGGGGGTGGCGGGGGCAGCCGGAGCCTCAGCAGATTTCCCCTCCTTTGCCATTTCCTATTGGACTGTGTTGCTTTATTATTGTTTGTTTTTTAATTGAGACATAACTGACTTGTAACTGTGTAATTTAAGTGCACAATGTGTCCAGTCGGTCCATTTATGCATTGCAGATGGTTACCTGACACCTCCACCACTCACGTAATTACTATCCAGTTATGTCCCTTTAAACTCAGCATTAATGCCACATGGAGGGCAGAGCCAGGAGGGGGGGACACACGTGGCCTCGCCCCCCACCCTGTTCCTTGGCTCCCCGCCCGGCTGCATTCCAGCCCAGCCCAGCCCAGCTCCGAATTCCTGCCCTGAGGCTGTGCGGGTGACAGACCGCCTTTGTCCTCTGCAGAGCCTGCTGCCCGCGCGCGCGCGGCCCACAAAGGGGCGCCCCGCCAGCCCCGCCCACGTCCAGCGGGAAGTCAGCGCCACCTGCTGGCGGGAAGGAACTGCGCGGCTGACACCCTAGAGCCAGGCCTGGGGGCTCTGCGGGCTGGGGAAGGGGAAGGACATCTCGGCCGGCCCTGCCCTCCAAGCAGGCCTGGGCCCGCCGCCCTCAACGGTTCACCCCTGTCATGGGAGTAGAACACAGTCAAATCAGTCTCTCGAAGCCATTCTTGCAAAACTGGCATCACTCGGGTGTTATAATAATCACTGCCCTGGGACTTATAATAATCACTGTCCTGGTGGTCCAGTGGTAAAGAATCTGCCTTCCAATGTAGGGGACACAGGTTCGATCCCTGGTCGGGGAACTAAGATCCCACATGCCGCGGGGCAACTAAGCCCGAGCGCCACAACTACTGAGCTCATGCGCCTCAGTGAGAGAACCCACACGCCCTGGAGCCCACGCACCACAACTGGAGAGAAAACCTACATGCCACAACTAGAGAGAAGCCTGCGCACCGCAACAAAAGATCCCGCATGCCGCAACTAAGACCCAACACAGATAAAAATTAATTTTTTTAAAAAAAGAATCAACTCCTGAGGGCGGAGGTGTGACTGAGACCTCTGTGTGGCCGGGCAGGTGGAGCCTCCAACAACCCCGCCCTGCCCCAGCGAGCAGTTCCCTTGAGCGGCCTGGGGAGTCTGTGGGCCGAGGTCCTCCTTCCTGCCCTCGAGGGGAGGGGATTAGGCCCCATTCTCGAAGGGAGAAGTAGCAAAGCATTTATGGACGAATTTTAAAACCAGCTCCTGGTTGTAGTGGAATATGGGAAAAGCACAAAAAAGTGTCCTTAAGGAAAAGCCTCAGCCACAGACCCAGCCCTGCGGATGCCCACTGCTGACCTTATGGGGTTTATGCCTTTCCCGCCTCTTCTGGGCCCAAGCGGGTCGAAGGCTTTTCACGTTCTCATGATCAAACCATATGTGTAATTTCCTCTCTTTCTTTTTTTTTCACATTGTTTCTTTAAACTTTTTTTTTTTTTAATAAATTTATTTATTTATTTATTTATTTTTGGCTGTGTTGGGTCTTCGTTTCTGTGCAAGGGCTTTCTCCAGTTGCGGCAAACGGGGGCCACTCTTCATCGTGGTGCGCGGGCCTCTCACTGTCGCGGCCTCTCCCGTTGCGGAGCACAGGCTCCAGACACGCAGGCTCAGTAGTTGTGGCTCACGGGCCTAGCCGCTCTGTGGCATGTGGGATCTTCCCGGACCGGGGCACAAACCCGTGTCCCCTGCATTGGCAGGCGGATTCCTAACCACTGTGCCACCAGGGAAGCCCCACATTTTTTCTTAATATCAATTTTTTTTAATGTCGTGACATGAGCATCTCATATGCTTGCAAAGTCTATTTCTGTTTCACCCTTTAACTTTTTAAAATTAAACTCAGGTAACCGTAGCCTCGCGTGCGGTTGTGAGAAATAACAGTGAGGGACCCCCTGCATCTTTATCCTGTTTCCCCCAATGGTAACATCTCGAAAACTAGTGAAATATCACGACTAGGATCATGACGTAATCTCATCCCACAAGGATGTCATGTTACCTTTATGGCTACCCTAATACCCCCTCCCCACCCTAACCCCTGACAGCCACCCATCTCTGTAATCTTGTCGTTTCAAGGATGCGTATAAATGGAATCACACGGGATTGGCTTTTTTCACTGAGCATGGTTCCCTGAGATTCGCCCAGGTCTCTGTGTGTCAGTAGCTCTTTCCTTCCTTCCTGTGAGCACTGTTCGGGGTGCGATGTTTGGGAGTTTATCGTTCATCTGTTAAAGGATGTCTGGGCTGATTCCATCTTTCGGCTGTTGCAGATAACACTTCTGGGACCACCAGGCGCATGTCTCACATGAACTAGTCTCCATTTCTCTGGGATTCGAGCCCCAGGGTGCAATTGCTGGGCCAAATGGCAGTTACGTGTTTAGTTGTGAAAAATAGCAGCTTAATTCATCGCCGGGAGAACAAACCATAATTTACTCTGTTGTTAGACGTATATTATTTCTAATTAATACACAATTATAAATGATTCTGTACTTGTTTTTAAATTATCTTTGCATATCCGGCTCTTTCCTTGGGGTGGGCTCCCATGAGGGGCGTGGCCTCGCCATGTTGGGGGGGGGTTGTTCCTTGTGTGTGTTGCCAAACCAGACACTTCTCATGCTGATGACACAGGCTGTCCGCGCGGTTTCTTAGACTGCTGTGCTCAGGAGGCCCTGGGCGGCGACGGGCTACAGGGGCCACGGGAAGGGCGTGGAGAGTGGGGAGCCCCCAAGGGCCTGCGGTGGCGCTTCCCTAACAGCCCCCTGTCCTGCCCCTCAGTGCTGGACGCTGTGGGCCTGGCGCGGAGCCTCTTTGACCGGCTCTGGGAAGTGTGCAGCCAGTGGCAGAAGCAGGTGCCCGTGGCTGCCCGGGTCCCACAGCGGCAGTGGCTGGTCTCCGTGCACGCCATCCGCAACGCCCGCCGCAGGATGGAGGACCGGCACGTGTGCCTCCCTGCCTTCAACCTGCTCTTTGGCCTATCGGTGAGTGCTCTGCCTGGGCAGGGAGGGCCGGGCGGGAAGGGGGAGGTTGCAAGGTCGGGGGAGGACCCTAGGTGCCGAGCGGGGCTGCCGGCTGGAGCCGAGACAGGAGGGATGACCACGGCTGCCGTCAGGGGGCCAGGTCCCAGCGCTCCTGGGCCTGGGCAGCCCCCAGCCTCTGGCTTTCCCGGCTGACGGGCTAAGGAACGGGAGGCCCCAGCACCACATGCACCTGGACCCCTGCTTGCTGAGCCTGCTCTCCCCACCCACTGGGAGCCACCTGGCACCTCTCCCCTCATCCCATGCTCCCCCCAGCTGGGCCCAGAGCATAAGTTGAGGCTCCCGAGGGTCATCCTCTCCCAGACCCCCCGATGTAGCCTGTCCAGTGGTGGAAAGCGTGCTGTCCTGCCACACCCTGTCCCAGAAGTGCCCATCTCCACCCCCAGACCAGAGTCTCTGGCTAGGTTGCGGCCTCAGTCAGGCCCAGGGCCGGCAGGACTGTGACCCCCACCACGCTCCCCCCCAGGACTCTGTGGACCGTGCCTACTTTGCCGTGTTCGATGGGCACGGAGGGGTGGATGCTGCGAGGTACGCATCTGTGCACGTGCACGCTGTCGCTGCCCACCGACCAGAGCTGCCCACTGACCCCACGGGGGCCCTGCAAGCAGCCTTCCGCTGCACCGATGAGATGTTCCTTTGGAAAGCCAGGCGAGAGGTGAGAACCGCAGTGGGGCCAGAGGGGCCAGGCCTCGCAGAGGGAAGGAAGCCGAAGTGGCTGGTGCTGGCAGAAGGCCCTCGCTCAGCCCTGCTGGCAGTCGTGTCCTTTCACTCGTGCCTGGAAGGGGCCTTGAATAGAAGCAGTGTGAGGCTGCCCCCGCTCCAGCAGAGGGTGTGAGGGCCTTACGGGGAAGGGCAGCTTGTCTTAAAATGCACCCAGGATTTCCTCCTAATCAGGTACATTGGGATGACAGATGCAGAGGCATCTGCCTTGTGGTTCCCAAGAGGAGACGCCACCCCACGCAGGGCCACACGGGGAGCACCAGGGTCAGCCAGGAGGCCGAGAGAGAGGAAAGCGTGGCCCCAAGGCTTCAACGTGACCTCCGTAGGCAGGCACGTCACAAGCTGAGGACCAGATGGTTTGAATAAGCCTGACAGGCTCTGGGCTACGGGGTGGTCCCCAGCCATCCAGGCCAGGGAGATGTTGGCCTGGCAAGGGACCAAGGAGGTGGCTGAGGACATGGGCTCAGACCACCTGGCTTGTGCAGAAAAGGCACACTCCCTGGTGAGACATTTGCTCTCTTTAAGAATTAGCCCTGGGCTTCCCTGGTGGCGCAGTGGTTGGGAGTCTGCCTGCTAATGCAGGGGACACGGGTTCGAGCCCTGGTCTGGGAAGATCCCACATGCCGCGGAGCAGCTGGACCCGTGAGCCACAGCTGCTGAGCCTGCGCGTCTGGAGCCTGTGCCCCGCAACGGGAGGGGCCGCGATAGTGAAAAGGCCCGCGCACCGCAATGAAGAGCGGTCCCCGCACCGCGATGAAGAGTGGCCCCCGCTTGCCGCAACTAGAGAAAGCCCTCGCACGAACCGAAGACCCAAAACACAAAACAAAAATAAATAAATAAATAATAAAGTAGCTATTAAAAAAAAAAAAAAAAATCATCCCCTCGAAAAATAGTCTTTTAAAAAAATAAAAAAAAAAAAAAATAAAAAAATAAAAAAAATAAAAAAATAAAAAAATAAAAAAAAAAAAAAAAAAAAAAAAAAAAAAGAATTAGCCCTGGGAGGAGTACTTTCTTCAGGATTCAGAAGGCCCTTGATTTGTCTAAACATCGTAAAGTACAGAAAACAAAACACAGCACCGATACAGGCAGACCTCTGAGATCTTGCGGATTTGGTTCCAGACCACCTTTGTAACGTGCATATTGGGATAAAGCGAGTCACATGAATGTTTTGGTTTCCCAGTGCAGATAAAAGCTATGTTTACATTGTACCCTCATCTGTAAGCGTGCAGCAGAATTACATCTAAAACAACACACGTACTGTAAAAAACACCTTATTGCTAAAAAATGTTAGCCATCATCTGAGCCTTCGAGTCATGATCTTTTTGCAGTAGGAACATCAAAGATGACTGATCACAGATCACCATGAAAGAGAATAATAATAATGAAAAAGTTTGAAATATCGCAGGAGTTACCAAAATGTGGCACAGAGACAGGAAGTGAGCAAATGCTGTTGGAAAAATGGTGACGATAAACTTGCTCGAGGCAGGGTTGCCACAAACCTTCAATTTGTGAAAAATGCACCATCGTCGAAGGGCAATAATGGGAAGCAGCAACACGTGGTCCACCTGATGCTCCCCACCCCCCAAACACCACCCCCCGGGCAGGTCTCTCTAGGCTGCTGGTGTCGGCAGTTACCGCGATGAGGTGTTTGTTTCTGAAAGAAGAAAGGACGCATCCGGTCCCTCTGACCTTACTGCCCACTGAATCTCACCTCGGAACCTCGGGGGTGCTCCTAGCAGGGTGGATACTAAGATCGTGTCCCTTTCTGAGATGGAGAAACAGGCCCAGAGAGCTCAGGCCTGGCCCCATCGACAAGGCTCAGGAGGAGACGTGGTGGGGGCAGGAGGCACTGTCATCAGATGCTCTGAACACAGACCTCACCAGAATCAACAAGGCTGGATTTGAATCTAAACAGAAAACCTTCCAGGTCTAAGACTGAGGTGGGAGCCCAGCCACCCGGGACCTCAGGGCTGCTGCTCATAGTCAAGAAAGGAGTCTCTGAGGCAGAGGTGTTTAGCTTAGGCTGTATTATTAAAAACACCTTTGCTGACACGTAATTAACATATAAGAGACTCCACTTGTCCAAAGAGTACCGTCTGGTAGGTTTTGGCATGTGTCTATGCCCGTGTGCCCCTCACCATGGTAACATGTATTTATCACCCCCAAAGTTTCTTCTGTCTTTGGTCATCCCCGCCCCCGCCCCACTGCTCCCCAGACACCCACCTGTCTGCTTTCTGACACCGTGAAACAGCAGAGTCTGCTCTGCTGACTTGATGTAAATGCCCCTTTCCTGCTGCGTGGTCCCTGCGTGCATCGGTCTGTTCCTGTTTCCCTCTGAGCGCTGTTCCGGGGTCGGTGTCTGGCCAGCGTGGGGCGTGTGCCTGTGGCGGCCTCGCCATCCTCACCCATGTGCGCCCTCTCCCTGCAGCGGCTGCAGAGCGGCACTACAGGGGTGTGCGCGCTCATCGCCGGGAACACCCTGCATGTGGCCTGGCTCGGGGACTCCCAGGTGGTCCTGGTGCAGCAGGGGCAGGTGGTGAAGCTGATGGAGCCACACAGACCTGAGCGGCAGGTAAGGGGCCCCCGGGCAGGCAGACGGTCAGGGGGACTAGGACGTAAAGGAGCCCTGGACCATCTTCCCAGGAAACTCCTGGTGCTCCTCCAGGGGAGGGCTCCCCGCCTGACTCGAGTGGCTGGGGGTCCCATAACGCTTGGGGCTTTAGCTGGCAGGAATCCCGCGTGAGCCCTTCCTGTCACAGCAACATGGAGCCCAGAGCTGCGGGGGAGAGCTGGGCCCTCTGCCCAGCAGGCGGCTCAGTAAGTGGAGTTAACGGGCAGGGTCCTCTCCTGCACACAGGTGGGGAGTGGTCAGCCACCTGGGCTGTGGGGGAGGAGGTGACGCTGAGTCGGAGCTGGAAGGGACCAGACTTGGGGCTGAGAGCTGCAGGGCATGGACAAGCTGCTGGGAGATGCGGAAATGAGAGGGAAGGAGGCAGAGCTGGATCCCAAGGCAGGTGTGGGCCCGGCAGGCCAGGCCTGGAGTCCAGGAGAGAGCAGGTTAAGCCAGGACCGGCCACTGAGGCACTCACGGCTGCTGCTCCTGGGGCAGGAGGCACTTTGTAAGGAATCTGATGGCTTCTGGAATGATCGGACCAGCGGAGGGCAAGCTGAGGCTTGGGTCACAAAGACGCCACTGTAGTCGCTGGCCAGCTGTGGGGAGGACCTGCCTGTCAAGTCAGGAGGGACAGAGAAGAGGGAGGCCAGGCTTTGGGATGGGGAGCCAGAGAGGCCTTGGGCCTCTAAGAGGGTGGTGATGCCTTTGGTCTGAGGGCCGGGGAGCTCGGGGAGCTTTGGGTCTGAGGGCTGGGATGTTCCCTGGGAGTGCGGGGGCTGGCGGGACACCCCGTGAAGACTGGAGGGGCTGGGGATATGGGCCCGGGGGCCACGCGTGGAGCTGCAGGGTCTGCAGTGGGGAGGGTGTGGCAGGAGACTGGGCGAGTCCCATCAGAGGTAGTGGGGAAGCAGGAGAGCGCAGCCCTGTGGCAGGGAGCATAGGAGGAACGGCCACCTGCCTGGGCAGCGCACAGGTGAGCCACTCAGCCCCTCAGCCCTGGGCGAGTGGGCAGGAGGTGGGGCTGGTGAGAGGAAGCAGTGGGCAGGGAGCCTTGCTGAGCCAAGCCGCTGGGAACCCACCCACCGGCCACCAGCTCTGGGCTTGCCCTTGGGGAAGCTGTTTCGGGCAGGTGGGAAGGATGAGGTGAGAGGGCAGCCGAGGCGGTAGGTGTCCCAGGAGACAGGAGGTGAAGATAGGGGTGCCCCGAGCCCCAGGATGCCCCAGCCTTGTACAGGTGAGGTAGCAGAGGTGGGAGCCACAGGGGAGGGCACGGGGCAATGGGGTTTTGCTCCAGCACAGACGCTGTGTTACCGCCCTTCAGGCAGCAGGCTCACGTCTGGGAAACCTCTCCTTCGGGGGAGTTTATAGGACCGAACGGTTTTTAGGACTCATGGCTAGACCAGGCCTCTGTGCTGTCCTCTTAGGCCTGGAGCACCGTCGTCCTTTGTGGAGCTGGACAGCGCCTGGATGGGGGTAGGGGTGGGGTGAGAAGGACAAGAACGCAGGGGCACAGGGCTCGTCCAGGGCCTGGTTCAGGTTTCATCTAGCCCTGCAGAGTGGCTGCAGGTACACATGCTTGGTCCACTGAGAGAGGCACAGCATCCCCACCTGGACCCCAGGGCTCTGGCTCTTTCTGCTGCCGTGAGCATTTCCTGGACCCCGAAAGGCTGCTCGGGGACTGGCCGTCCGTCTTCGTTGGCACCATCACCTGCTTAGCCATTCCTGCATCTTTGGGATGATTTAGGTTGTTCATCATTCCTCACTGCCTCACTAAGGCTTCCCTTGGGCGTTGATCAAAGCCGCGGCTCCCAGTGCTGCCGTGGAACCAGCTGGTCTCCCCTTGGGCAGCGCGGGCACCCCATCGGCACACGCGGCCTACCCGGCCCACCCTGGCTGTCTCCGCAGGACGAGAAGGACCGCATCGAGGCACTGGGTGGCTTCGTGTCCCACATGGACTGCTGGAGGGTCAACGGGACCCTGGCCGTCTCCAGAGCCATCGGTAAGGAGGTGAGGGGGATGGGAGGGGGCCCCAGGGCCCGGGACTGTGCTCACCGGGCGGTCTGGGAATGCAGCTTCACCTGCTCATCAGTCAGATTGCAAAAGGGCTCTGGTGAATCCAGAGCACAGGTGTAGCCACCTTGGAAACTTGCATCCTGCACAGATAATTGCAGCTTAAGTTATATTCATTAAAACAGTTTCTGAGAAAGATCTAAGAGGAAACCCTTGGCAGTTACTGTATGTGCTAAAGGTAATTTTTAGTAGACAGTCTATAAATGAGGCTCACCCTCCCCTACCCACCTTTCACGCTGATGATTCTTTTTTCTATCGTAAAAAAAAAGTGAGAAAAACGGCACCCCCTCCCCCACCCTGTCTTCTCCTGTGGCTGCCGGGCCTTGGTCTGGGGCTCAGACCTCCCTCCAGGGCTAAGAAATCGCTCCCTTCCTGCTCCCCCACCACACGCTGAGATGTGGCCCCGGCCCCTCCAAGCCTCCTGAAATGTTCTGTGCTTCTTGACACACATGGTGCCTTCCTTACAGCTGGACCCCGGGAGGTGGCCCACGTGGAGGCCAGGAAGGGTCAGGCTCCTTCCAAGGGGACCGGGACTGGAGAGGGGACCACTGGGCAGCTCCGTGTCAGGGAGCAACATGTCTGGCTCGTGCCCTGGGGAGAAGTGGGCCACAGCGGGGGAGGAGGACCAGCGGGAAGCCCTCAGGGGAGGCCTGAGCAGGAGAGAAGCCCAGGGCAGGATCGGGCGAGGCTGTGCCCTGTTCTCTCCTGCGATAGGGGGTTGGGAGAGGGTGCATGGGAGGCAGAGCCAGCATCCCGACTCGGCTGAGGCGCCCGTTGGGTGCGCAGGGAGCGCAGGGACTGGGGAGGGCCAGGGCCACACCCGGACAGCATCCTCAGCCTGTGTCCCCTCTGAAGTGAGGCAGCTCTTGTAGGGGGCTGCCCTTGGCCCTGCTGGGTTCTGACTCTGCCCGCGGGGACACAGGGCAAGTCTGTCGCATCGCCCTGCTCTGTTCCTTTGGAGCACTTGGCACCCTGCGAAGCTACCTTTTCACCCTGTGTTGGAGGCAGGGTGGCCACAGGCAGGCCAGGGCCCGGGGAAGGGACAGCAGCAGGGGCGTGGCCCTCACGATTCTCTCCCGCGCCCAGGGGACGTCTTCCAGAAGCCCTACGTGTCTGGGGAGGCGGACACGGCCTCGCGGGAGCTGACGGGCTCCGAGGACTACCTGCTGCTGGCCTGCGATGGCTTCTTCGACGTGGTCCCCCACCAGGAGGTGGCCGGCCTCGTGCAGAGCCACCTGGTCGGGCAGCAGGGCAGCGGGCTGCGCGTGGCTGAGGAGCTGGTGGCTGCCGCCCGGGAGCGGGGCTCCCACGACAACATCACGGTCATGGTGGTCTTTCTCCGGGACCCCCGAGACCTGCTGGAGCCAGAGACTGACGCTGTGCCAAGAAGCTAGGAGGTCCGGGCCCCCCCACCCCCATGATCCTCCCCCGCGGATGCCTTAGGACACGGCAGGAGGTGGGCAGGCGACACCACCCACGGCCTCTGGCCCTGCTTGCGTCA
This sequence comes from Balaenoptera ricei, assembly GCF_028023285.1. Classification (NCBI taxonomy): domain Eukaryota; kingdom Metazoa; phylum Chordata; class Mammalia; order Artiodactyla; family Balaenopteridae; genus Balaenoptera; species Balaenoptera ricei. The sequence goes on from NC_082652.1 coordinate 26,587,934, forward strand.
CCCCATCCTGGTGGCTGCCAGGGGCATCGCCTGCTCACAGCAGACGGGGTGACAGTGGGATGGCGGGATGTCCAAAGGAAGCCCAAGAAGGAGACTTCACGGAGGAGAAGGGGCCCAGGAAGTGGACAGGCTCTGGGCCCCATCGGGCAGGGGTGGAACCAGAGGCTACAGGCAGCGGCCACAGCCAAACCAAAGACACTGGGCATGCTCGCAGGGTAGCAGGACTCTGTGTGTGGGACCTTTGGGCAGAACCAGGAGCCGCAGACATTTTCCAGTGCCCTGGGTGTCCAGCAAAGTTTTCCCATCCGCCCCTCACTGCCCATTACTGGGAGGGCTTGTATGGACTGATGTTCCTGGCTGGTCTTGATGCCCAGCAGGTCCTGGCCAAGCCAAGTGGCTTCCCAAGTGGGGAGGGTGGCCTCATGGGGAAGGGGGCCGGCGCCAGGGGTCTGATCTGTGGTGCCCACCAGTGACCTCCCTGGTTCCCGCTCACCCCTCGTGCACCAGGGAGGGAACGCTCAGACAAAGACACGTGTGTCTTGTTTGTGGTTTTTTTTTTCCGGGGAAAAGTCTAATTCAGAAGCAGTATTTCAGGTTTTGTCCTTGTTCTGTCAGTGCCAATAGGACCCGTTGTGTCATATAACTTAAGCAGAGCTCAGCACTTATTTTATTCCTTAGAAAACTTAAGAATTGCTTTTTTTTTTTTTTTTTTTTGAGAAACTTCTTTTGCAGTATTACTGGATTTTTTCCCCTAAATCAGGATTGAAACACACACTTTTCCAGGTGGTGTAAATAAGCCATTCAAGTGCCTTAAACAGCTAGCTTTAGGCAAGGCTGGAACTGCCAGGCCTGTGACTGGTTCCGATAGCACGTTTCAGTTTTTTCAAAAGCAGGATTTGTTTTGTCAAAATGGTATAATTTTGGCCAGAATTCTTCCCGGAAGAGTTTTCTGCCTTTGTGATGCGCCGATGAGAACGTGGGCTGGGCCTCGGGGCTCCAGAGTCGGGGTGACTGTGGCCCTGCCTCTCACGTCTCTGACTGGACCCCAGGCTGAGGGACTGAGCTCTGCCAGTGGGCGGGTCCTTGCTGCTGTTTGGAATGTTCCAGAAGGTCATGTGTGTTGGTAGTTGAACTGGTTTCAACAGGAAACACACCTAAAGGGCTCTGCAAGGCCGAGGCAGCCTGAGGGTCTCCGGCTGTGTTTGGAGGCAGGGGGGATGCCACTGGGAGTCTGTCCTTCTCTGCCTGTGGGTGGCGGCCTCTGCTGCCTTGCTTTGCCTGCAGCCCACCTGCCTGCTGGCTCCCATTGAGTGGGTATAGGGTTGGAAGCGCAGGGCCGGGCAAGGGCTCCAGGCAGAGGTCAGGGCCCAGGGAGAGGGGTACCTGGTGGGAGGACCTGGGCTTCCTGTGGTGGGCAGGCTGCCACAGGCAGAGGCCGGCAGGTCTGGGAAGGTCAGTGGGTGGCTTAGCTGAGGCTTTAGAGGATGTCACTGAGGGGGCGTGGTGCCGGGTCCCTGAGGCTGCAGGGTCCCATGGAGGCGGTCAGAGTCCACCTGCAGTAGCAGGGCCCAGGACAGGCTGTGCAGGGCGCACCCTGATCCCGGCTGCACTGAGGGAGCCTCTGCCCCCCTCACCCAGGGAAGGGAGGGCGGTGAGAGCCCCTCCTAAGGCCAGTCCCCAGGAAGCAGGGGGATGCCACCTGCAGGCTCAGCGTTTCCCCCCCACCCCGTCCCAGCAGGGATGAAGCGGCTGAGACCACGTGCTCAGGGGCTCCTGGTAGAAAGCATCTTTAGCATGGTCACAATTCAGAGAGCAGCTTTGGTGGCCCAGTGACCAGGTGTTGCTCTGGCTAACCTGAATGCCCCGCCTTCTGGGAGCCAGAGGCCCCCTCGTCGGCCCCTCCCAGGACAGGGATCATCCAGCCCTCAGGTTGGGGTGGGGGCCTGAGGGAGCCCTGCCTCGTGCACCGCCTGGGCACAGAGCCATCCTCCCCTCTGGACTGGACACCTTCAGCCTCTGCGAGTCCTGGCCCACTTCCTCTTCGGGTCATAGTCCCAAGAGGGCCACTAGCCAGGGACACTGGTCTGGAAACTTTGGTCGCCTCCTCAAGCCCCAGCTTTGTCACTCGGTCATTATCTTTGTGCGTCCCTGGGCCTCAGTGTCCCCTCTGTACTGAGTCTGTTGCACTGAGTCTGTGCAGCCGCCACTGGAATTCCGGAGGTGCTGGGCAAACTGGGGCATCTTGGGGCGATGCTGCCAGGACTAAGGGCCCCTCCCCCGCCCCAGCAGGGAGGGGTGATTAAGTATTATTAGTATCTATTCTTAACAGTAAGTGGGCTGGGAAAGAATCAAGCTACTGATGCCAGCGCCTTCCTTATATGGAAAACAAAAGCCAGAGCTATTGAGCCCTGCTTTCGCAGGTGGGGCTGCTCCCAGGCAGCAGGGGTGGGGGAGGCCCAGGAGAGGGGCCAGCGCCAGTGCCGAAATCCCAGGGGGAAACGCGGCCTCCCTGACCCAGCCCATCCTCAGCATCCAGGACTAGGAACTGGTGTGTTTCAGGGGGAAGAGCGACGGGGGGCAGGCCTCACAGGAGAAGCACAGGCTGTCTGTCTGGGGTCCTGGGTCACCTAGCGACCCCTGTCCTCCTTGGGCCATCATGTGGCCCCCCCCATTGCCCCTTCCCCTGCAGCTAGAGTTCCACCGTGGACTCAGGTGTCCTGGCCACGTCTGCAGTATTCAGAGGGTGGGGGTACAGCTGCGCTGCTCCTGGGCCTGGCCCCGACCCGAGCCAAATGGAGACCAAGTGGGCCTTTGCAGAATGAGCTATTGGGTTTGATTCTGGCTGCAGCCCCAAGTGGGCAGCCCCGGAGGCCTGCGCTCTTCCCCGAGGCTCCACAGCTTTGCCAAATGCACCTGCGGCCTTGCAGGGTTTATCCGTGCACATCTTGGTGCGCTTCCTGGAAGTGGTGTTCTGTGCGAGGAGGTCTTGTTCCCAGACAGGGTGGCTGTTTCCCCATCCAAGGGACAAGTCCCAGGGGCCTCTGTGCTCGCGTCAATAAACCATAAGCTCTGAACCCCACCCCCGAGTCCCGAGTCTTGCCTTCTTCTCTGGCCTCCTCGCTCCTGGTCCCTGGCGACCAGGGTGTGTTTGGAAGCTGTTGGGGGATCATCTACCAATCTTGCAAAGCGAGCAGATGATTCGGGAGAGCGCTGCCGGCCTGCAGCCCCTCTGGCCCACCAGCCAGCCTGGTTCCCGTCCCTGGGAGCCCGCCAGCACTAGCAGCAGGAAAGCTGTTCACTGCGAGCCTCTTCCAGGGGTGGCAAGAGGGGGGTCAGGGGACTTCCCTGGTGGTCCAGTGGTTAAGAATCCGCCTTCCAACGCAGGGGACATGGGTTCAATCCCTGGTTGGGAAAATAAGACCCCACATGCCGTGGGGCAACTAAGCCCATGCACTCTAGAGCCCGCGTACCACAACTAGAGAGAAGCCCGCGTGCTGCAACTAAGACCCGACGCAACCAAAAATAAATACTTTTTTTAGAAAAGTGGGGAGGGTCAGGCCCCTGGGGAGCCTGCAGGAGTCCTCAGTGGCCCAGGGACTCTGAGGATGGAGACCCTCCCCCATCACACTCAGACAGGAGGTCCCCTGCGCTCTGGCCGAGCTCAGATCTCAAGGGAACGTGGGAAACATCAAAAATGCCTGTACGCGGGGACTGCTGAGCCACGGCGCCGAAATGCTGCCTGAACTCCCCCAAGACAGGGGCAGGAGGTGGTGCTGGTGCTTTCAGGGGTGTTGGGCCAGCCAGCCAGGATGGCTTTGACACTGCCACTTCCACCCCTGCCCCCGTGCTGAGCCTTTGTCCCCTGCTCCCTCGCCTGCGCCTGCGTGCCCCATCTCGCGCCTACCGTGGGCCTTGCGTGTTGCTCCCAAATCACCCCTGAGGGCTTTCAGTGCCCCTCTGGCTCCAGGTGGCTTGGGGCAGTGGTCTCCCACCCTCCGGCCACGCAGCAAGGGAGGCAACTTTATCTAGCTCCATCCTGCCACCACGGGAGACTGGGGCTCCCAACCAGGCCCTGGGCTCCCCCAGCCCCACCTACTCACCCATCTGTCTCCCCCTGCCTGCCCCCCTCCGCCTCCTCCAAAGCTCCCAGCAGAATCTGCCCGGCAGAACCTCATTCTTAAGTGTATGCTGTCTTGATTGTTCCCTAATGAACTGCCCACGTGTCTGAATCTGCGCTGCAGGCAGTTAGTGGCACCCCCCACACTCACACACAGTCACACAGCTTGAAGCCTGCGGGTGGGGTTGAGTGGCCCCCGGGGCAGCTGGGCCTTATTCACCTGCTGGACTTGGACCAGGACCAGGCCAGCATGATGGCAGCTGGGAGTGTGGGCTGCAGCAGGGGACGAACCTGCACCCAGAGGCCAAGTCCGGCACAGACAGCCGAGGGCACAGGGTATGCCTTGTGGGGGCTGGGGGTGGGAGGGGACTGGGTCTCGTGCCCACCAGGTGGGGGTTCTAGCCTGGGGAAGCCACCAACAGCCAGCAGAGCTGGGGAGACAGGCAGGAAGCCAGCTGGGCGGGCTGATGACTAGCCGGCCCCCCAGTTCCTTTCAGAGGGTCCCGGGGCTCCTAGCTGCCCGCCCTGGTTCTGGACCAGTCAAGGACAGACCCTCCGCCAGCCCCACCCATGAAGATGCACTTCATCCTGGGTCTGCTTCCGGGGACTTGAGCCTGGACATCTGGGCGCCCAAGGCCAAGGGTTGTGTGCAGGCTCCTCAGAGCAGCCTGGGGACCACTCCAGCCCTGGCAGAGGGTACCCCCAGGTGCCAGGCCCGGGCCCAGGGAGGCCCCTCCTCAGACCACTGTCTCCACCACTCCTTATGGCTGTGGCTGGGGAGACCACCTCCTCCTCCTCCCTTCTCTCCCCCTCCCCTTCCCCTCTTTTCTTAAATTATAAAAGTAATATGACTACGTGACAAAACTTGGAAAAGAGAGAAGAGGAAAAACAAGATTTGATTTTGGGTGTGGAACAAAATAGCCAAGTTACGTGTTTAGAAACGAAACCAAAAAAAAGCCTCTAGAAATGAAAGGCACCTTTTTGCCCAGAGAGAAACAATATAAAGTTGCTGAAGATGAAAAAGATTAAATATAAGAGCCATAGGGACTTCCCTGGTGGCGAAGTGGTTAAGAATCCGCCGGCTAATGCAGGGGACACGGGTTCAATCCCTGGTCTGGGAAGATCCCACATGCCGCGGAGCAACTAAGCCCGTGCGCCACAGCTACTGAGCCTGCGCTCTAGAGCCCGCGAGCCACAGCTACTGAGCCCACGCGCCGCAACTACTGAAGCCCGTGCTCCTAGAGCCCGTGCTCCGCAACAAGAGAAGCCACTGCAATGAGCCCGTGCACCGCAACAAAGAGTAGCCCAGCTCGCCACAACTAGAGAAAGCCCGCGCACAGCAACGTAGACCCAACGCAGCCAAAAATAAATACATAAAAATAAAAGAGCCATAAATTTGAGCCTGAACTGCATGTACATATTTCATTGGCAAAAATGGGCTGCAACTTGGTCCATTTAAGGCCTGTTGGTGTTGTCATGTTCTGCGTGAATTCAGGCCTCACGGATGAAGCTGGTTCTCAGCAGCTGCCTCTCCCATCCAGCCTGGGTGGCCCCGCCGGAAACAGTCCCTTGTCACGACTGCCTCTCCCAGCTTGGGCAGTTCTTCCATCAAGTGTTTGACATAAACACACCAAGAAGCAATGTCATAGATTGGATGTAACTGATAATAATCAGTTACATCGTGCATCTCCCGACACATTAGTTCGTCTTGCTTGTCTTTTCTGAAAATGGGATTGTGCTGGCTGCATTCTTCTCCATACCTTGTCACTCAGCATCCTGTTTCTCAGATTCATCCATGTGGTGTGGGTTTCTGGCTTTTTGCAGAAACGGAGCTGCTGTGCACATTCTCAACGGGTGTCCTAGTGCCCATATACCAGGAGTGTCACGTGGACACTTCTGACCCAACATTTCCGAAACCCACTGCCCTTCCCCCCAGCTCTACCTTGGTTCAGGGATTGTGTCAGCATCCTCCACACTGGTCCCCAGAACCTGAGAGTGGCCTCTGCCCACCCTCATCTCCAGGTGCCTCCTAGCCCCCTGAAGGAGGTCTATGGGACCTATGGGTCCATGGGACATGGGGATGCTGCTGAGAGCAAGCGAGTGGCTTAATGACTGAGCTGGGACAACAGCAAACACCAGGATGTCTGGTCACTGCACGGGAGGTGTGGACGGTGACTCGCGGGTGACCAGGGTCCTCACTGCCACTGTAGCCAGATACGGAACACAGCCTAGAGCTCCACCAGTTGGAGTCGTTCACAGAGTGGACTCTTAGCGTTTGAAAATGCTGTTCCCAAATAATTTTAGTAAGATGAAATGGGACAAAAAGGAAATGCAAATAATTAGAAAAATGTAAAGATTAGGGCAAAAACTTAGGTGATGTTAAATGACAAAAGCGAAATACAAAGTGTATTGAAAGCATGTATCTGATCACCTACATAAATGGACAAATGTACAAAGAGACGTATCCAGTCTCCACACAGAGGAAAGGCTGAAAGGAATCACACTATGATTGCAATCGTGATTACCTACCTCTAGGTAGTCAGATTTCTATTTTGGCTTTTGTATTACTATTTTTGTAATTTTTTGTAATATTTTCCAAATTTTTGATAAGTATGTTTTACTTTTAAAATCAAAGCGGGGGCGGGGCGGGGGAGCTTTAACACTATTTAAAGAGACAGAAACGGTTCATTACTTCTGCTTGCTGGTCTAGACTTGGGGTGGAGAACAGGACGGAGGCCCCACCTGGGCAGGCTCTGCTGTGGGCAGAGGCCCGAGGACCAAGCAGGTGGGCGAATGCCAGGAGCCTGGCTATTTGGCGACACCTCCCCATCCGAGGAGGCAGGCTCGGGGAGCTCTGGAGACGGGGCAGTGGGAGAGTCGTGAGCTCGGGAACAAGGGCCTGGTGGCCAGTGACATTCTGAGTGCGCCTGGAGGCTGCTAGGCCATGCAATTGGCACTGAGCCTGTGGCTAAGACCTGAGACAGACACACAAACTCATGCGTGGGTCAGAGCAAGGGGTAGGGGCCATGGTAGAAGCGCTTAACCACATGCAAAGAGGAAAGGGAGGAACAGCATTCGGGGCGGAAGGAAGAGCAAGCCTGCGGCCAGCCCGGGGAGGAAGAGTTTGCTGCCCCTGTGTTCTCTTGTGGTTTAGACACTACGTCTCCAGCAGACCCCTCTCAACAGGGCCTATGCATCTGCCTCTGATGCCCTGGTAGCTCCTCGGCCTCCTCCTACCAGCCCACAAAGGGCCACGACACTCAGAGAGCACCAGGCCCCACCGCAGAGAAGCCTGGGGCAGTCCACTGGGGATTCCAAGATTGGGCAGTGCTAATCTGTGGTCCTAGAAGCCAAAACGGCTGGTTGCCTCTAGGTGGAGGATTGGCCGGAAAGGGGCCCCAGGAGAGCTTCTAGGTGATGGAAATAGTCTCCATTTTTATTTGGGTCTTGGTGACACAGATGAGTACTTTTGTCCAAATTCAATAGACCATGTACTTAAGATCGGGACAGTTCGCTGTATGTAAATTACACCTGGATACAAAATAAAAAGGCTCAGGCCAGACTCTGGGTAACCCAGGCAGCGTGCTTGGGGGAGTCATGGAAGGTGGGAGGGAAGGCCTATTGGGGGAGGTGCCAGGCAGCAGGGCTCTGGACGAAGCTCCAAGACGGCCACGTGAGCAGGTGGACAGTGACAGTCAAAGGCCAGTGGCCCCGGGTGCCGTGGTGGTTAGACCACGGCCGTGCTGAGGGACGACCACTGGGCCCAGAGAGCCAGCCACAGGGGAACCTGGGTGAACCCTCCAGGAGTTGGGGAGAGTCAGCACTTACTGTGCACCTACTGTGTGCCAGACCCTGGGCTGGAGAGGCGGCGGCTCACTCAGTTACACTGCGGCCCTGAAGGTCACTTGATCCCTGAGCAGAGGAGGAGCCCGAGGCTTAGGGCTGCAGCTGACGTGAGGCAGAGCCCAGGCCGCCTTCTTCCAGAGTCCGAACTGAGCTTCCCGCCTCTGGTCGCACGGGGTGTGGCTGGGACCCTACGGGACAGAGAGCTGCCTGGCTGCCCGCGGGGCTGGGTCAGAACAGAGTCAGCCTGTTAGAAACCAGAACTGTGTGCGCCGGCAATTAGTCCTAAACATGCTGTGCTGAAGTCTCAGGTCTCAAGAACTTTTAGAAGGTCAAACACAGGTGGCAAAGGTGGAGCACGTGGGGGGGTGGCGGGTGCGGGCCAGGGGCCTGGGACGCTGCACTGGGGTTTGTCTTCTGTCCTTCGGCAATGACAAGCCCCCTATGGTCTCTGCAACTGCATTCGCGTTGTGAAGAGCCCTGCGCGGTGGGCGGTGCTGCCTGGAAGGGGGCATGACCGCTTTGCCCACTGGCCAAGGGACACAAGTGTTTGCCCCGCGTGTGCATGGAGGCTCCCGCGGCAGGGGAATCTGAGCTCCGCTCATGCAGGGAGCCAGCGAATAAACCCTCTTCTTCCCCCTCCAGGCTCCTGCCAGCCTCTCCTTGCCAAGCCCGGTCCAAAGCTGCCAGCGAATGCAGCTCGGGGTTTTGAGGGAGCCGGTGGCTGGGAAGGGCATCATCTGACAGTCACCCTTGAAAACGGGATCTGGAGGTAAAAGGATAAGTTATGGTACATTTTTATAATGGATTCCGATGTGTCTGGTTAGAAGATTGTGGTAGATTTATTAGGAAAAAAGCAATGAAAATATACAAAACTATCCCATTCGAATGTTTATTTATTTAACATTTTTAGTTATGTAAATATGCAAGTATGTTCTTAAAAGCACAGGAAAGAAGGGCAGGTACCTCTTGAAGGTGGAGTGGAGGGGCTTCTCTGCTCTGGCCCTCATGCCTTGTTTTACAGGCTTTGCATGGTTTGAACTTGCAAAAATGAGCATGATTTTTTTTTTTTTTCCAGCTGTGGGGCATGTGGCATCTTAGTTACCCGGACCATGGATCGAACCCGTGCCCCTTGCAGTGGAAGCGCGGAGTCTTAACCATTAGACGGCCAGGGAAGTCTGAAATATTTTTATAATTTAAAAAATTCATAAAATTGAAAGGAAGGAAACCCTTTTGGAAGCCAGGAGTGAAGGGGCTGAGGAAGAGGCTGAGGCAGGGAGAGTTGGGAGGGCTACTTGCCACAGAGAAGCAGGGCAGGCAGTGGGGAGGGAGTGAAGGGCTGGATTGCAAAGTGTTCAAGACCCTCCTCCTCCATTTTCCTCTCCTGCCTTGCCTCCCCTTGGAGGTGGCAGCATGGCTGGAAGCCAAGGAGGCAGCTGGCGTGGTCAGAAAATCAGTTACATGCGAGGGGATTGAGCAAATGTATGGGTGCCAGGTTTTTCTCACTGTTGAGAATAGAGTTGCAAATATGGAAAGGGGGGAGGCTGGAAAGAGCCCTGAGCAATTGGAGATGTCAGTGTGAAATATATATGTTTCTGTATGTATTTGTATGTATATGTACATATTTACACAAACACACACACACACACACACACACGAGTGTATATTTTTTTCCCTAGCTCTCTCCACTGAGAGCACCTAGAAGCAATGTCATCCCATTAGCAACAAGCACACCAGACACCCAGATCTTGGTTTCTAAACACCATCCTACACCAAAAAGAATTAGGGCTCCTTGAAGAAATGGCTGATTCCAGGGCTGGACCACCTGGAAAGTAACAAAGTTCAAAGAATGATGGTGACATGTCACAGGATATAGGGGTCAACTGGAGGAGCTCCTACTGACCAAATCTGGGGCAACTGGAAATCAAAATAAAATAAAATAACTAAATTACATAGGAATCCATGAGTCCATATTGAAAAGGAAAAAGAAAAGCTCTTCCTTACAGTACAAAGCCAACTAATGGAATTCCTAGCTGTGCAATAAGGCAAGAAAAAGACGTAAAAAGAATACAGATCAGAAAGAAAGAAAGAAACTGTTTCTCTTTGCAGATGATGTGATTATCTATGTAGAAAGTCCCCCAAAATCTATCCTCCTAAAAACCCTGTTAAAACTAACCAGTTAGTTTAGCAAGGTTGCAGGATACGAGTTCAATACAGGAAAATCAATAACATTTCTACTGATTTTGGAAACAGAAACTTTTTAAAAAAACTACCATTTAGGGACTTCCCTGGCAGTCCAGTGGTTAAGACTCTGCACTTCCACTGCACGGGGTGCAGGTTCCATCCCTGGTCCAGGAACTAAGATCCTGCATGACAAGTGGTGTGGCAAAAAAAACCAAACAAAAACAACAGGTAAGAGCAAAATTTTTTTTTAAGTAAAAATAAAAATAAAAAAACTACCATTTACAATAGCTCCAAAACACATGAAATACTTGCTATAAATCTAACAAAATATGAACAGGAACTCTATGCTGAAAACTACAAAATTCTGATGAAATAAATCAGAGAAGATCTAAATACACAGACAGGCTATGCTCATGGTTTGGAATAGTCAAAATAGTAAAGATGCCAATTCTCCCCAAACTGATCTACAACTTCAATGCTATTACGATAAAAATTCCAGTGGCAGAATTTTTAAAATAGATATAGACGAGCTGACTGTAAAATTTATATGGGAAGTCAAAGGAACTAAAACCATTCAAACAATTTAGAAAAATATGAATAAAGTTGGAGGACTCACAGAACCTGATTTAAGACTTACTGTATAGTTGCAGTAATCAAGACAGTCTGGTACTGCCACAAGGGTAGACAAATCAATGGAACTGGAAAAAATCCAGAAATCAGCTATCACAAATGTAGCTAACTGATTTTTTGGTGATAAAATATATCTAACATAAAATTTGCCACTCTAACCATTTTTTTAAAATAAATTTATTTATTTATTTGTGGCTGCATTGGATCTTCATTGCAGTGTGCAGGCTTCTCATTGCTGTGCCTTCTCTTGTTGCAGAGCACAGGCTCTAGGCACGCGGGCTTCGGTAGTTGTGGCTCGCGGGCTCTACAGCTCAGGCTCAGTAGTTGTGGCGCGTGGGCTTAGTTGCTCCGAGGCATGTGGGATCTTCCCGGACCAGGGCTCGAACCCGTGTCCCTGCATTGGCAGGCGGATTCTTAACCACTGCGCCTCCAGGGAAGTCCCCTAACCATTTTAAAATTGTGGTTAAATATACATAACAAAATTTAGCACCTTGATCATCTAAGTGTACAATTCAGTGGTATTAAGCACAATCACAATGTTGTGCAGCCACCAGCACTATCTATTTTCAAAACATTTTCATCACCCCAAGTAGAAGCTCTACCCATTAAGTAATAACTCCCCAGTCTCCACCCTACCTCCAACCGCTGGAACCTCTAATCTACTTTCCGTCACTACTAAATACTCATATAAGTGGAATCATAAATATCTGTCCTTTCGTATCTGGCTTATTTCACTTAGCATAATGTGTTAAAGGCTCATCCATGTTGTGGAATACATGAGAACTTCATTTTTATGGTTGAATAACATTCCATTGTATGTATGTACACATTTTGTTTATCCATTCATGGATAAACATGTGAACAAACATGATATTTATGTTGTTTCCACACGTTGCCTGTTGTACATAATGCTGCTATGAACATTGAGTTCCTGTTATCAAATCTTTGGGGTATGTATCAATACCTAGGAGTGGAATTACTGATGGTATGGTTATTGTATCTTTCACCTTTTGGGGAACTATCAAACTGTCTTCCACAGCAGCTGCACCATTTTGTATTCCCACCAGTAAGGTACAGGGTTCCAATATGCCCCATGTTTGCCAACTCTTATTTTCTGTTTGTTTGTTTGTTTTTAAACATAGCCATCCTAGTAGGTGTGAAGTGATATCTCATTGTGGTTTGATTTGCATTTCCCTAATGACTAATGATGTTGAATATCTTTTATTTTTTTATTTTATTTTATTTATTTATTTATTTATTATTATTTTTGGCCACGCAGCTTGTGGGATCTTAGTTCCCTGTTCAGGGATCAAACCCGGGCCCTGGCAGTGAAAGCACTGAGTCCTAACCACTGGACTGCCAGGGAATTCCCTTGAGCATCTTTTAATGTGCTTATTTGCCATTTGTGTATCTTTTTTGGAGAAATGTCTATTCAAGTCCTTTTCTCCTTTTTTAATTGGGTTGTCTTTTTGTTGTTGAGTTGTAGGAGTTGTTTTTTTTTTAATTGAGGTATAATTGACATACAACATTATATTAGTTTCAGGTGTGCTACATAAAGATTCGATATTTGTATTCATTGCAAATTGATCACCATGATAAATCTTAACATCCATCACCATACCCAGTTACAGATTTTTTTTCTTGTGATGAGAACTTTTAAGATTTATGCTCTTAGCAACTTCAAATATGCAATACAGTATTATTAACTATAATCACCATACTGTACATTACATCCCCATGACTTATTTATTTTATAACTGGATGTTTGTACCTTTAAAAAAATCTAGAATGAATTTTTATTTTTTTCATCCAACTTTGAGATATAATTGACATACAGCACTGTGTAAGTTTAAGGTGTACACCGTAATGATATGACTTACACGCATCATGGAATGATTGTCACAGTAAGGTTAGTGAACATCCATCATCTCATATAGATACAAAATTAAAGAAATAGAAAAAAATTTTTCCTTGTAATGAGAACTCTTAGGATTTACTCTCTTATCAACTTTCATATATAACATGCAACAGTGTTAATCCTATTTATTATGTTGTACATTACACCCCAGTACTTATTCATCCTATAATTGGAAGTTAGTACCTTTTGACTGCCTTCATCCAATTCCCCTCCCCTCCTCCCACCTCTTGTAACCAGAAATCTGATCTTTTCTATGAGTTTGTTTGAAGTGTAATTGACCTACAACACTATGTTAATTCCTGGTTCATAACGTATAGATCCTATATTTCCATACATTTAAAAATGTTCACCACGATAAGTCTAGTTACTGTCTGTCTACTGTCTGTCGCCACACAAAGATATTACATAATTATTGACTACGTTCCCCACACTGTATATTTCATACCTGTGACTTGTTTATTTTGCAACTGGAAGTTTGTACCTCTTAATCTCCTCCTATTCCTCTCCCCTCCCACCCCCTTCCCTCTGGCAACCACCTGTTTGTTCTCTGTATCTATGACTCTGTTTCTGTTTTGTTCTGTTGGTTCATTTGTTTTGTTTTTTAGATTCCACATATAAGTGAAATCATACAGTATTTGTCTTTCTCTGTCTGACTTATTTCCTTTAGCATAATACCCTCTAGGTCCATCCATGTTGTCCCAAATGGTAAGATTTCATTCTTTTTTATTTCTGAGTAATATTCTGTTGTATACATATACCACATCTTCATTATCCATTCATCTATTGATGGGCACTTAGGTTGCTTCCATATCTTGGGTATTGTAAATAATGCTGCAGTGAACATAGGGGTGCATCTATCTTTTATAATTAGCGTTTTCGATTTCTTCAGTTAAATACACAGGAGTGGAATTGCTGGATCATATCATGTGGTAATTCTATTTTTAATCTTCAAGGAACTGCCATACTTTTTTCACCAATGGCTGCACCATTTTACCACCCAACCAACAGTGCACAAGGGTTCCAATTTCTCCACATCCTTCCAACACTTGTTATTTTCCATTTGTTTTTATTTTTAATAGTGGCTATACTAATGGCTGTGTGGTGATATCTCATTGCGGTTTTGATTTTCATTTCCCTAATGATTAGTGATTAGTGGTGTGCTTATTGGACAACTGTATATCTTCTTTGGAGAAATTTCTATTCAGGTCTTTTGCCTATTTTTTAATTGGGTTGTTTGTCTTTTTGTTGTTCAGTTGTAGGAGTTCTATATATATTCTGGATATTAATCCCTTATCAGATATATGATTTGCAAATATTTTCTCCCATTCTGTGGGTTGCCTTTTTACTTTAGTGATAGTGTCCTTTGATGCACAAAAGGTTTTAATTCTGATGAAACACAATCTTTTTTTTTTTGTTATGTGTGCTTTCAGTGTCATATCCAAAAAATCTTTGCCAAATCGTAAGCCATGAAGCTTCTCCCTAACTTTTTTTTTTTTTTGGCTGCGTTGGGTCTTTGTTGCTGCACACGGACTTTCTCTAGTTGCAGCAAGTGGAAGCTACTCTTCGTTGTGGTGCAGGCTTCTCATTGCGGTGACTTCTCTTGTTGCAGAGCACGGGCTCTAGGTGCATGAGCTTCAGTAGTTGCAGCATGCGGGCTCAGTAGTTTTGGTTTGTGGGCTCTAGAACAGATGCTTAGTAGTTGTGGCACACAGGCTTAGTTGCTCCGTGGCATGTGGGATCTTCCCAGACCAGGGCTCGAACCCATGTCCCCTGCATTGGCAGGCAGATCCTTAACCACTGCACCACCAGGGAAGTCCCAGCATTGACATCTTAACAATATTGTCTTCCAGTCCATGAACTGAGGATGTCTTTCCATTTATTTGTGTCTTCTTTAATTTCTTTCAGCAATGTTTCATGGTTTTCAGTATACAAATCTTTGGTCTGCTTGGTTAAGTTTACCCCTATCTTATTCTTTTCGATGCTATTATAGTGTTTTCTTAATATCCTTTCTGGATTATTCATTGTTAGTGTGTAAAAATGCAACTGATTTTTGTGTGTCGATTTTATATCCTGTAACTTTATTCAATTCGTTTATTAGTTCTAACAGTATTTTGTATAATCCTTAGGGTCTTGTACATATAAGATCATGTCGTGTGCAAACATAGGTAATTTTACCTTCTTTTTCAATTCAGATGACTTCTATTTCTTTTTCTTGCCTAATTTCTCTGGCTAGAACTTCTAATAGTATATTGAGTAGAAGTGTTGAAAGCACACATCTTGGTATTGTTCTTGATTTTAGAGACAGAGCCCTTCTTTTTTTTTTTTTTTTAATTTATTTATTTATTTATTTATTTTTGGCTGTGTTGGGTCTTCGTTTCTGTGCGAGGGCTTTCTCCAGTTGCGGCGAGCGGGGGCTACTCTTCATCGCGGTGCGTGGGCCTCTCACTGTCGCGGCCTCTCCCATTGCAGAGCACAGGCTCCAGGCGCACAGGCTCAGTAGTTGTGGCTCACGGGCTTAGTTGCTCCGTGGCATGTGGGATCTCCCCAGACCAGGGCTCAAACCCGTGTCCTCTGCATTGGCAGGCAGATTCTTAACCACTGCACCACCAGGAAAGCCCTCTTCTTTTTCAATGTAGACATTTACAGCTATAAATTTCCCTCTGAGCACTATTTTCACTGCACACCTTATATTTTGGTATATTATGTTTTCATTTTCATTCATCTCAAGGTATTGTCTTATTCCCTTTGTGATTTATTCTTTGACCCATTGGTTGCTTAAGAATATATGTTGTTGAATTTTCACATATTCATGAGTTCTTCAGCTTTCCTTCTGTTATCCATTTCTAGTTTCAATCCATCATGATTGGAAAAAATAGGTTGAATGATATCAACCTTTTAAAATTTATTAAGACTTGTTTGGCAGCCTAACATATGATCTGTGCAGGAGAATGTTCCATGAGCACTTGAGAATAATGTGTATTCTGCTGCTGTTGTGTGGTGTTCTGTTTATGTCAGGTCTAACTGGTATATAGTGTTGTTCAAGTTCTCTATTTCCTTATTGTTCTTCAATCTGGTTGTCCTATCCATTACTGAATGTGGGTATTGAAGTATCCAGCTATTATTGTAGTATTGTCCATTTCTCCCTTCAGTTCTGTCCATCTTGATTTATTTAATCTTTTGTCAGTATATAATGACCTTCTTTGTCTCTTGTAATCTTTTTTTAAATTTATTTTTATTTATTTATTATTTTTGGCAGTGTTAGGTCTTCGTTGCTGTGTGCGGGCTTTCTCTAGTTGCAGCGAGCAGGAGCTTCTCTTCATTGTGGTGCGCGGGCTTCTCATTGCGGTGGCTTCTCTTGTTGCAGAGCACAGGCTCTAGGCACGCGGGCTTCAGTAGTTGTGGCTCGCAGGCTCTAGAGTGCAGGCTCAGTAGTTGTGGCACACGGGCTTAGTTGCTCCACGGCATGTGGGATCTTCCCAGACCAGGGCTCGAACCCGTGTCCTCTGCATTGGCAGGCAGATTCATAATCACCACACCACCAGGGAAGCCCTCTTGTTATCTTTTTAAATTGAAATTCTGTTTGTCTGACAATAATATAGTGACCTCAGCTCTTTTGTTTATTATTTGCAAAGAATACCTTTTTCCATTCTTTTATCAATACTTTCAAGCTCTTTGTGTTTTTATATCTAATGTGAACCTCTGGTAGACTTCACAAAGATAAGGTCCTGTATTTTTATCCATTCTGCCAGTCTCTGTCTTTTAATAGGATAGTTTAGTCCATTTACGTTTTTGGTTTTTTTTTTTGGCCGTGCCACACGGCTTAGTTCCCCAACCAGGGATTGAACCCGAGCCCTCAGCAGTGAAAGCTCTGAGTCCTATCCAGTGGACCACCAGGGAATTCCCTAATGTAATTAGTAGTAAAGAAGGATTTATTTTATTTATCAATTTTAGACAATATTTATTTCTTATTCTGGCAGTGAGGAATTAGCTCTTCTGTGCTACTCTAACCCCCACTTTTCTCCTTTCATCCTCACAATATATTTTTCCACTGTGTATAGTTAAATCAATAGTTAGTGTTTACATTATTGACCAAGTAAGTAAACTTTGTTCACTCAAGCTGTAAATTATTATTACATTTTCTTTTTCTTATGTTTATTTTATCTGGAGTTAATAATTATTTCTTTCTTCAATTTTTTTAGTTTTCTAAGTACCTAGAGCTGTTTTCTTCCAAAGGTTCCAAACACATAGCAATAATTTTTCCAAATATTCAACCCATAACTGATCAATTCCATCTTTTCCTTGGAGACTTAATCCCACAGACCTCTGTCTTTCTGCTCCACTTTGGACTGGTTGCTCACTAAACCTGGTACACAAATGTTGTCCTGGAATTTCCTTTTGCCAGTCAAGAAAGATTATTTTTGTCATTTAGCTATTTGTTTTCCGTGTGTCTTTTGTGTTTTTTGTTCTTCAATCTCCCCATTACTGCCTCTTTTTTAAAAAATTTAGTTGATTTTTTTTGGTAGCATACCATTTTAACTCCCTTCCCCTTTCCTTTTCTGTATATTTTTATTTTCTTAGTAATTACCTTGGGAATCACAATTAACATCTTAAATTTATAACAATTGTAAAATAAATATAACACATAAACAATTTCAATTAAGTAACAATCTTTAAAAATTATTGGACTTCCCTGGTGGCCCAGTGGTCAAGACTCTGCGCTTCCACTGCAGGGGGCATGGGTTCATTCCCTGGTTGGGGAAGTTCCACATACCGTGCAGCACGGCCAAAAAGAAAGAAAAAAAATTTGTTTTAATTATAATATGAAATACTATGAATTATACTAACTTATTTTCAATATTAAATTATATTACATCTCCATCCTTCCTCTTCTGGCCTCCATGATTTATGAGGAGAAATCAGCTATTCATCTTATCGAGAATCTCTTGTACGTACTGAGTCACTGCTCTCTGGCTGTTTAAAAAAATTTTTTTTGTCTTTGGGTTTCCACAGTTTGAACATAATGGATCTCCTCTGGATAATGATTAGACGGGGTGAGCATGTGACCCAGTCTGCCATGAGGCAGGAGGGGAGGCTGCTGTGTGTCTGGTTGTCTCCTCACTCCTAAGAAGGGGACTCACCAGGGGAGACCATCCTTTCTGCCTTTGAATAGTGCGGCACCATGTATAGTCTGGAACTGCTGCAGCCACCTCCCTACCTGCCTGAGAATGATGCCAATGCACAGAATAGGCTAGAAGGGCAGAGAAGGGGAGCAGAAGCCGTACTTGTGGGATTCTTGTCAGGTGAGAAAGAGTCCGTACTGTTTATACCAATTTGGTTTGGCAGGACCACCACTTAGTGCCTAGGATGTAGCAATTAAGGAGGCGCTTGCTGTCAGATGCTGATGCTGCACTGTGTGACCCCGAGAGTGAGTGTTTCCTTAAATGTTTCACCCTATGTACCTCACTCATCTCTTCCTGGTCCTGACCCTATGTGATTCAATTTTCTGAACCTACAGCTGAAAGGTTCTAACTAACAAGCAGAGGACACTGAAGTGTAAGGAATGGACAGGTAAGAGGAACTCAGAAAAGGAGATGAATAACAGCTGCTCTGTTTGCGCCAGCGTGCTGTTATATAATAATGGTGCCAGCGGCCAGCCCAGCCTTCAGCCTAATACTAAAATTGCCCTCCAAATTTTCAGTCGTAGCCATCTTATTGTCATGATTTTCCACAGTATGTTACTGCATCTGACCTGAACAATATATGCTTCTTTGAATTTATTAAAATGTTTTATGGTCCAGTATAGGATACTTTTTATATTTTATGTAGGTGTAGAACTCAGTATGTGTTTTTATGCCTTATTATTCTGCTGTTTAACTCTTCTTTATTATTTTTGTTTATTTTATACATCACAGTCTGATAGTGGTGTGTAATATATTTTACTATAGCTGTGTTTCTATTAGTTGTATTATATTTCTAAAGATTGTTTCCTGGTTTGTGTTGCTGTGTAATTTGGTGCATTTGGTTTCACAATGACTTTTTATTCTATGTGTATTTTTTGCACATCTTTTCTAACAACAGTACATATTCAGAGTTTGTCCTTTGATCTGATCTGAGATTTTCATATTTTTATATAGGAATTTCAGCTATTTATGTGTTTATTATTTATTTACATTTCCCTTATTTGCTACACTTAGTTTCACTTTCCATTGTCTAATTTTCTTGTATTTTGATGTTGTTTTTTAATGATTCCTTGCCATTTCTTTTTTATTTACAACGTGAGGAAAGTGTCTAGTATACTTCTGGTTACATACTCTTGATTTTTGCTGTATGAATTACCTTCTTCCTTTTATCTCTTGTAATAATTTATAAGGTAGACATACAGCTCTTTACACTGAAAAAATATCTGAAATTATATAATTTTTTTTGATGTGGACCATTTTTAAAGTCTTTATTGAATTTGTTACAGTATTGCTTCTGTTTTATGTTTTGGTGTTTTGGCCGTGAGGCATGTGGGATCTTAGGTCCCTGACCAGGGATCAAACCCACACCCCCTGCATTGGAAGGCGAAGTCTTAACCACTGGCCCAGCAGGGAAGTTCTATAATTTTTTTAAATAACCTTTTTCCTCATTTTACGTAAAACAAAGACTTAGTATCTTGCTTTTTCTGCCCTCTTTCTTCCTATCTGATTGCATTAATCTGAGGTTAAAACCCCCTATTTTAAAAAATCCTCTTTCTCAATTTTTTTCCTTTTGCATTTTGTTTGTTACTATAGCAACAACAATTATTTCAACTTATCAGCATCGGTCTCTACTGAGTGTTTTTATTCAGTTATCTCTCTATCTTTAGCTAGTTTCAAGGCTCATTGCCAGTTCTTTTCTCTCATTTCATCATTCATGAGTTTCTGATTCATGTCCCGGTGATTTATTGTATGACTCTGAGCAATTTTTGCAGAAAAGGGAGTTAGTTGGGTCGTGTATTAGTCACAAACTCTTGTGGTTTCAAGTGACAGAATCCAAATTCAGATTGATTTCAGTTAAAAAAAGAGAATATATTGTCTCATGAACCTGTAAAGTCCAGGCTCAACTGAATACAGCCTCGAACTGTGTCATCAGGAGACTGTCTCCATCTCTGGACCCTGCTTTCCCCATCTCAGCTTCATTCTCAGAGGGCAGTTCTCACATGGTGGCATGTCTGGCCCCAGACTCATACGCCCTGCCCTGGCACCCTGGCAGAAGGGGAGCACTCCTTTCCCAATTGTTTCTGCAAAAGTCTGGGCTGAGGGATTTCCCTGGTGGTCCAGCAGGTAAGACTCCGCGCTCCCAATGCAGGGGGCCCGGGTTCGATCCCTAGTCGGGGAACTAGATCCCGCATGCCACAACTAAGAGCCCGCATGCTGCAACTAAGAGTCAGCATGCCACAACTAAAGTTCCCACACATGGCAGCGAAGATTCCACCTGCCGCAACTAAGACCTGGCGCAGTCAAATAAATAAATAAATATATTTTTTAAAAAGTCTGGGCTGAGTGTCAATGGCCTGGATCAGGTCTCATACCCATCCTTTGAACCAACGTCTGTGACTCTGATTGTGGAGCCCTGGATCACATGCTTACTCTTGACTTGGGGGTGGGGCCAGCCCTGCAAACCACATAAGGGTGTAAAAGGGACAGTTCACCAAAGAAAAACCGGATTGTTGCTACCAGAAGGAGAAGGGGTCAATGCTGGGCAGACAAAAAATAACAGATATCTACTGTTTTCTAAGATTTTACAGATCTGTGAACTGTCACCACTCTAGAGAGACAATAAGACATCCAGGTGGCCAGCTGGCCATCTAAACAGGGTCTTAGGCTTAGATAGTGGCTTAGCATGGTCTCACAGTATTCCAGAGCCTTGTTCTCAGGCTCTCAGCTCTGTGCTTCTGGAAATTTGTTGTTGTCAGTCTAGCTAGATGATTGTCCCCCATGGGCCTGGCTCACGCCAGCCTGACTCAGCAGAGACAGATGTATATCTAAATCCCATTTTAGAGGGAACAGTAATTGCCAAAGGACCCAAACAGGGCTGTCTCCTGGTCAGTGCACTTTCCCTGTCAAAAACCACAAGTGAAGCCAAACTCTAATCATAAGGTAGCTTAGTGACCATAGAACTAGGCAAGAGAAGTTCTCTGGAGAAAGGTTATTGGCCAGATGCATCATGCCATGATAATACAGTGACTTTAAAATGTCCATAAACACTGGAAGAATGAAGAGAGGACATATTACAAGGCTGAGAGGCAGGAAAGAACTGAGAGCTGTCTGGTCCGGCTGGAGCACAGGGGAGGGCAGGTGAGGAGGGCAGGCAATGTTGTGTGTCAATTTTACCTCAACTAAAAAAAAAGCAAATAAAACAGAGCTTTTCAAAGTTTAATATCCATATGAACCACTGGGGAATCTTGTTAAAATGCAGACCCTGAGTCAGTGGTCTGCGGCGGGGCCTGAGATGCTGCCTTCTGAACAAACCCCCACAAGATGCTGATGCTGCTGGTCTGGTGACCACACTTTGAGCAGCAACAATTTCCAAAATATTAAGAAATAGAATTTATAGGCATTTGTGATGGGTTGGATGGGAAGAGGGGTTGGGAGCAAGGTAAAATGCGTTGTTAAGGATCATCCCCAAACTTCCAGCTTGAGTATCTGGGTGGTGATGCGATCCACAAGTACAAGACGAGGAACAGGTTTGCGTGGGGTCGATAATAATGAGATAACATTTATTGGGTATTTACTACATGCCAGGTTCTTTACACATGCTGTCTTATTTTCTTTTTTTTTTCATGCTGTCTTATTTATTCTGTACAATAGGGAGGTAGGTGCTATTGTGACCTTTAAGAGTGAGGAAACTGAGGCCAAGGTCATACAGGTAGTAAGTGGAAGAGCCAAGATTCAAACTCTCTCTGGTAGTCTGAGGGCAGAACTCCTGCAGTTAACCATCGGCAGTTTGGAAATGTGAAGTTGAAGCCCCT